>NC_091838.1:67872957-68175987 GCF_037783145.1 Equus przewalskii | reverse complement strand
TCAGACATGTACAATCTTATTTTCTTTTATTTATTTTTTTTGAGGAAGATTAGCCCTGAGCTAACTGCTACCAATCCTCCTCTTTTTGCTGAGGAAGACTGGCCCTGAGCTAACATCCGTGCCCATCTTCTTCTGCTTTATACATGGGACGCCCAGCACAGCATGGCTTGACAAGCAGTGCCATGTCCGCGCCCGGGATCCGAACCAGGGAACCCCAGGCCGCCAAAGCGGAACATGTGAACTTAACCATTGTGCCACGGGGCTGGCCCCCAGACATGTACAATTTTAAGTGGAAGATTCAGTTCTCAACAATGGTTAAGATGGAAGTTCTCTCCTGTCAGGAATATACTCAATAGTGCAACACACATAATCATAAATGCACCATACATTTTTTAAAAACGTAAAGAGTAGGATATCTAGTGAAGAATCACATTCAACACAAGTTAAACTCACTAAGACATACTCTTCCACTTTAGAAACCCACGGCACTCATTAAACAGCTTAAATGGAATACCAAAGCACTAGAATCTTGCCGCAGGCCCATGTTCCAGCCTCCAGGTCTTAATCATTATACCACTCATCATCCGACCTCAGGAGTATTCAAGTTTTCTGGCTTAGATCCCATTTTGGTAGAATAGAGCAAAAACATAGACAAATATCCACAAGAAGAAACTTGCTCTAGGACAAGAACCAACTCATGAGCAGGAAAAGAACAAAAGGGCAGCCTGGCCGAGATGCCAGCCGCGCAGCCAGCACGCGCGGACGGCAGGCAAAGACTCAGACACCTGATGTTTGTCTCACCTTAGCCCTCCTTTGAGTTTCCAAAAGCATGCCCTGTCACTCGACCCATGCATCTTAAATAAGACAAACAGGTCATCCCCCTCACGATGTGATTAGATCTTTTGTCAAGAAATTTTAAAACGAAGTGCTTGCTAGCTGAGAATTTTCCAAAACATTACATTTTTTGTGTAAACCAAAATAAGAAAAGGAAAACCCAGCATTATACTTTCCTATGATTACATTAGTGCAGCTCCAGCCAGAAAATCAAATACGACAGGGCCAAAACACATTGTCACATAAAAGCATTTTGTTTTATTTTATTTTATTTTTTTGAGGAAGATTAGCCCTGAGCTAACTACTGCCAATCCTCCTCTTTTCGCTGAGGAAGACTGGCCCTGAGCTAACATCCATGCCAATCTTCCTCTACTTTATACGTCGGACGTCTACCACAGCATGGCTTTTGCCAAGCGGTGCCACGTCTGCACCCGGGATCCGAACTGGCGAACCCCGGGCCGCCAAGACGTGGAACGTGCAATCTTAACTGCTGGGCCACCGGGCCAGCCCCCACATGAAAGCATTTTAAAAGATATGAGTGCAACTGAATGTTTCTTCTGTATAAAATCAAGGGAGACAGAAATTTGCCATTTGCTGTTGCTTTAATGTCCCAAAGACAGAAAAATTGAAAATCTAGTTTTTTCACCGTTGTATACATTAATAAAATATATATTTTTAAATGAAAAATTTAGATGGCAATGTACAAATTTGAATTTATCCGAATTCTTGTGTTTGCAGGCCACAAAGCAGTAGCAGTAATAAAAACAGCAAGTATGTCTGTGATGAAGTTTCATGTTTTATACATTCCAACCATTAATATAAAAAGCAACTTTCAATCAACTATGTTTGAGGAAAGACTGAATCATATTTCTATTCTCTCTGTGGAAATTGGTACTACAAATTCGTTGTCATACATAGAAGGGATCAAAGAATATGCAGCTAAAAATGATGAAAAGGTATCATCTATAGATGCATTCGGCACAATTCATAATAGTGTTATTTTTCCAAATTTTATAATGTTTGTGATATTCGTCAGTTTTTTTAAAGTTAGCAATATGTTGGAATTTCTTATTCTAAATAAATATTTTTTGTTCCTAATTTTCTATTCTTTTTCTTAAAGAGGGCCACAAATTTTTAAGTTCCAGGCCCCATGGAACCTGGCTCTGGGCTGGCTGTTCTGGGGAGGCCATGCGGTGCACGGTGCAGGGCCTGAGCGCACACTGCCCTCCTGCTCCTCAGCTGTCCAGCCCACCAGCAGTGTGCTGAGGTATGCACAGGGCACAGGCCACCGGCAGAGTTTACTCGTTCTCTTGGCCATGAGTGGCCCTGGACACTTATCCACCACATTTAGAACAAGCAGTAGCTGCTTTATTTTCTGCAATTCAACTTAATGTCTAGCCCAAGCTTCCCTTTCTCTCACCTGCTGGAAACATCAAACCCATCCTTGGGGTTCTCCCCACTGAGGACTGGGCCATGGTCTTGGAGACCCTCTTGACACCTGGAATTTTGCTGTGATTTCAAGATTCTGATGATGCCCAAGAGTGGGGAAATGGGGCCCCTGGTCAGCTGCCATTACAATTGTCTGCTTCTGCGTGGCCTCTTGGGCCTCTCCACCACACTTGGGTAGGTCAGGGGACTTTTTGGGGAGCTTCACTGTACTCCCATCTTCCCAGACAAACCTGGGGGCCATGCCGGGATGTGGGGCCCGCTTCCCTCTTCACTCAGGACCTACAGAACCTTTCTCCTCTCTGTTTTCCCCCACCCCAAATTTTTACAGAATTTCCCTTTCTTAATTTTGCCCCCAGACTTCTTGCCAAGACTTTCAGTTTGTGTCTGGAATTCTTCCCTGTTCCTGGGGATTAGGCTTTTGGGAAAAAGTTTCAGGAAGATGGACTGGCTATTTCTGCTCTCTCCTGTTACATCTCTCCCGAGGCGACAAGCAATGAGCCTCGTAAATGATGGGGACAAAGAGATAAAGTTAAAGGGGAAAAGCAAAACCATGTAAATAAACACTTCAAAATATAGTCTAACACAGACATTTATTCTGGAGGTTTTCGTCAGGCCCTGTTCTATGGAAACCTTACACGCTATTTCACTTCATCTGCATGACAGCTCTGTGAGTGGGGTTTTATCCCTGCTCTGTTGATGATGAAACTGAGGCCTAGAGAGACTCAGGAACTTGTGCAAGATGACACAACTCGTGTGTGGGTCTGAACCCAGCCCCAGCAATCCTCCTGTGGCTGTGGCCGTGTAGCCTGTCACAGGGGCAGGATTGTGGGGCTATTGCTGTGGAATCTAGGGCCAATCTGATGTCAAGGAAAGATGGAGCTGGGCCTGCGGATGGATGGCTCTGCCAGTTAGTAAACGTGCTATCCTGGACACATCACTTAAATTATCTGGGCCTCAACTTCTGCATCACTAAATTAACAATGTAGAGCTGGATTCTCTGGGCCCAAGTTTCCCACAAGAAAATTAATAAGGCAGAGCTGGATGGCTTCAAATGCTCTTTCTAGTCCAGATCTTCTGTGGCTCCCAGCCATCTTTGAAATTCCAGTCACCAAAGCAGTTTCTCTCAAGGTGATCCCACACGCACCCCTGACACACCCACACACACCCCATCAAAATTATCTGTGGGAGCATGTTTAAAAAGCAAATTCATACAATCAACACTGATTGAGTGCCAACGCTATACCAGGTGCTGGGTGCGATGATGGGGATACAGAAGTAAACAGACATGGATTTAAAAATGTCTGTAAGGAGGTTCTTGTGGGAAGGGCTCCATTCCTGGCTTCATCACTTTCTATTGTGTTACCTGGGGCAAGTAACTTAAGCTTTCTGTGCTTCAGTTTCATCTTTACACGGGTGACAATAAATGCACCTCTTACAGAGTTGTTGGAGAGTTCCAGGTCATGTATATGAAGTCCTCAACACAGTGCCTGGCACATAGGGAATGATTAAAAATTTCCAGCTATTATTGCTTCAGCAGCATCATCATCATCATCTCACCCCAGAACAATGCCTGGTCATGGAAGACACTCAGAGATGTGTTTTCAATAAACACATAATTAAATAAATTATTCTGCATGGGTAAAAAAAAAAAATCAAATCCTCGCTACTACCTTGTTGGTGTTTGTTACTTTCTTACTCTGTTTTCTGACTTGGAAATTGGGTATAATAGAACCCACTTCACAGAGTTGTTGGGAGAATTGCAGGAGAGGACGAGGCCAAGTTGGCCACAGGTGTTTAACCTATATCAACAAAGTGAGGAGAGCATATCCGTAGAGAGGCATTCTCATATATGGACGCCTACCACAGCATGGCTTGACAAGCGGTGCCATGTCCACACCTGGGATCTGAATCGGCCCACCCAGGCCGCTGAAGCAGAACATGCGAATTTAACCGCTGCACCCCGAGGCCGGCCCCAAAAATCAGTTTTAATTCACCCAAGGATATTGTAGTTGTTTTGAAATATTGTTTTTTGGGTTTTTTAAAGATTGGTACCTGAGCTAACATCTGTTGCCAATCTGTTTTTTTTATCTTCTCCTTCCCCAAAGCCCCCCACTACATCGTTGTACATTGTAGTCAAAGGTCCTTCTGGCTGTGCTATGTGGACACCGCATTGCCTCGTTTTTTTGTTTTGTTTTTAATACCTATTTCTTATTTTATTTATTTATTTATTTATTTGAGGAAGATTAGCCCTGAACTAACATCCACTGCCAATCCTCCTCTTTTTGCCGAGGAAGCCTGGCCCTGAGCTAACATCCGTGCCCATCTTCCTCTACTTTCTATGTGGGACGCCTACCACAGCATGGCCTTCTGAGCGATGCCATGTCTGCACCCGGGACCCAACCGGCAAACCCCAGGCTGCCGAAGCGGAATGTGCGCACTTACCGCTGCACCACCAGGCCGGCCTCTGCCTTGTTTGATTAAAGGAAATAGTTAGGCAAATAGTCAGATGTATGGAAATTCTTCTGTAACCTTAAAAATAGTTTTTAGGCCTTTAAGAAAAGTAAAGTAGACAGTGTTAGTTGTCCAGATCAGAAGTGAAGGATAATACTACCAACAGGAATAAATAAATTTATAATGCTTGTTATAGGAAAGGCTCTGTTCTAGATACTCTGTGTCTACTGACCCATGTGATCCTCACAACAACCCTGTAAAGGTAACTGGTAATGGTAAACTGTACCATTATCCCCATTGCCATAGGTGAGGGAATGAAGGCTCCCCAAGACCACACAGCTGGGAGGATGGGCATGGATGTTAGTTCAGGGCCAGTCTTCCTCAGCAAAAAAGAGAGGAGGATTGGCAGTAGATGTTAGCTCAGGGCTAATCTTCCTCACAAAAAAAAAAGAAAAGAAAAAACTTGATAAATCAGACTTCATGAAATTAAAAAATTTCTGCTTATCAAAAAATAATGAATAAACAATCACAGATGCTGAGAAAATCTTCACAATGCTATATAAAGCTCTCCAGAAAATCAATAATAAAAAGACAAAACACTCTATCACCAAAAAAATTAGGAGAAGACCTAAATAAACATATCACACACACACAAAAGAAATAAACGGGCAATAAACACATATAAAAGTGCTCAATATACTTTTCATCATGCAGATGCAAACTGAAATCACAATGAGACACCAATACACACATACTACAATAGCTAAAATGAAAAATACTGACAACACCAAATGTTGGCAAGGATAGAGCATGGAAACCCTCATACGCTGCTGGTACAAATGTACAGTGGTACAACCATCTGGAAAACTGTTCAGCAGTTTCTTACAAACAGACACCCAGCCTATGCCCCACAAAGCCCCTTTTTATGTGTTTACTCAAGAGAAATGAAAACATATGCCCACAGAAAACCTAGCATAAGAATGTTCATAGCTGCTTTATTTATAATTTCCAAAATCTGGAAACAATCCAAATGCCCACCAATAGGAGAATGGAATACTGCCCTACGATAAAAAGAATGAACTCCTGACACACACACAACAACACAGAAAAATACTGGAAAATGTTATGCTGAGTGAAAAAGCTAGACATGAAAATAATATATATTCATTATTTCACTTATATGAAGTTCTAGAACAGGCAAACCTAATTTATGGTCCTAGAAATCAGAACACCAATTGCCTGGGGTGGGGCAGAGATTGACTAGGAGGGGGCATGAGGGTACTTCCTGGGGTGGTAGAAATGCTCTGTAGTTTACAGGGGCATGGGTAACTTGGGTGGTATGCCTTCATGAAATCTTATAGAATTTATACTGCATTGCATTGTATGTAAATCATACTTGAAAAACACCCTGAACCCTGACAACTCTGCATTTAAAGGAGAAACATATATCAATGGCCCAATAATCCTTTGCCTTTTCTGTCAGTTGAGGTGTGTTCTAGAAGTCTATGATTCAGTCACAATGACCAGTATCAAGGAAAAGCTTACAGCCATCCTAAACATCATCTAGGAATGGTTAAAAATGGCTAAAGTGACAGGTTTGCCATCAAATGAATCTTGGATGTGGGAAGCATGTTGTCTGCAGCTTTGAAAGCTATACCATGAAGCTAGCATCTCAGGCAAAAAGGTATCTTGTAGGGCTTGGTGAAAAATCAGGAGTTACAGTTAAAAGATGATTGATAAGACTTGATTTAAACGGTCGTTTCTCCACTCATGTAACTAGCACGTGAAATCGATCTCTGCACCCAAGGACACCAGGTCTACCAGGGCGTCAGGTGCTGTGGCTGCGATACGTCTTTGATATTCTTGAATATTTGGCTGATTCCCATCAACCATTAGGCACAGGTGGCTGCTGTCAAAGGTCCAGGCCACACTGCTGCATGCCCTGGTTATCTTTAGTGTTTACTTTAAATCCCTTAGGTGGCAAATTTTTCATTCTGATGCTGGGTACTTGCCAAACCACCAGACATTTACTGATTGTAGAATGGAACAAATTCTTTCTTCATTGTGTAAACGCAGAATTAGCTTTCTTCTGCTGGCTGGTGCCTCTTCCATAACACTCCACTATTCAGGAAGCATACGTTGGATTTTCAATGCCCAAACTCCTCATTCCTCGATATAATACCCCACCTTACCTATCCAGTCTGATTTCTTACTACTTTTAAAATCTCAAGTCCAGGAGTCAAGAGAGCTGAGTGTAGCCCTTAGCTTCCTATGTAGATCGGCAAATCAGCTCCCTGTCACACGAGGACTCCAGCTCCCCTTCCTGCTTTAGCTCTCTGAGTTTTCACCAGACGAATGTCACTATTGTCCCCAATATTTGTCTAAACATTCACTCAACTGCATCTTTGCTTCATAAAAATATTGCTCATCTTTTCTAGTGCGGCCAAAGTTTTCTCTCCTCTCTGGCTTTTCTCCCAACTATTCTATCCTCCTTCTAAGTGCTGACGGCAATGAGCAGTACCACACATTGATTACTAATTCCATGTTTATCCTCATGGTGTCTGCCATCAACGTGATACACCAACAAAATGTTTGAGCCCCTGCTATGTACGCTGAGGTAATTACTGTGAGCTATGGCCAGATCCATAAAACAGCACTTACCTCAAGTCAACTTAGAGTTTCCTGTGTTTATTGCAACCTCTACACCCCCATGCCCAACAAGGTCTGAGCTCCTTGTGGGAGTGACTTTGCCTTTTCTAAGCATTTCTTTGTGTCCCTTAGATAAAAATTGTAGCCCTACCATTTTTTCAGGTTTCTCTCATTCCTTCAGTTCCACTTGATCCCCCCTCTCTCTTTCTACTCTCTCTCACATTATTACCCTGTGGGAGTTCCTCTCACCTTACTCCCCATTCCCTCTAGTCTTCCCCTCACCAGCCAGCTGTCCTGCTCACTGCTCCCATGCACTTTTTTTTTTTAAGTAATTTCATTGGGATTATAATGGTTTCTAACATTGTGTAACTTTGGGTATACATTATTGTTTATCAATTCCTGAATACACTTCATCGTGCTCGCCCCCCGTAGACTAATTTTTATCCATCACCATACATATGTGCCCCTTTGTCCCTTTCGCCCACCCCCCCCCCAATCCCCTTCCCCTCTGGTAACCATTAATCTGTTCTCTTTATCTATGTATCTGTTATCTTCCACATATTAGTGAAATAATGCGGTATTTGTCTTTCTCTATCTGGCTTATTTCGCTTAACCTCATACTGTTAAGGTCTATCCATGTTGTTGCCAATGGGACAATTTTGTCTTTTTTATGGCTGAGTAGTATTCCCTTATATATATATATATATATATAGCACATCTTATTTATCCATTCATCATAGAAGGGACCTTGGGTTTCTTCCACGTCTTGGCTATTGTGAATAATGCTGCAATGAACATAGGAGTGCATAAATCTCTTTGGATCATTGATTTCAAGTTCTTCAGATAAATACTCAGTAGTGGGATAGCTGGATGGTATGGTATTTCTGTTTTTAATTTTTTGAGAAATCTCCATACTGTTTTCCACAGTGGCTGCACCAGTTTGCAATCCCACCAACAGTGTATGAGCGTTCCCTTTTCTCCACATCCTCTCCAACATTTGTTGTTTTTTGTCTCAGTAATTATAGCTATTCTGGTTGGTGTAAGCTGATATCTCGTTGTAGTTTTGATTTGCATTTCCCTAACAATTAATGATGTAGACTGCTCCCATGCACTCTGACTCCTGCTCAGCTGGGCAGCTGGGTGGTGGATTTTTTGGGGCCACTACCTGTTGCCTCTGGCCTTTGACTGGGGGAGGGCCCTGAGGTAACAATGCTACACAATCCCCCTCACCAGGTAGTTATGGGCGGAGGGGCAAATGAGACTGTGCCTCTTGAGCTCTTAACTTGTTTGAGTCAGAGCCTTTTGAGAATGACCCTCTCTAGAAAAATGTATGTATAATCTAGACTTTGCCTATAATTTCAGAGTCGTCACTCCTGAACTCCAGAACTCCTTTCACAGGTCCACTAGACATCCCATAGACCCCAGGTTACAAATGCCTGATGTAAGTGAAAACATATTACAAATTATAAATACTAACTCTAGCAGAAGCTGTTATTAATATTATTTCCTGGGAACCATATAAGCGCAAACTAAAGTCTCTTAGTCCTCTTTCCTGCCACCAATGTGCCGCTCACAAGAACTCCTTATGCCTTCTGTCTCTCTCTTCTTACCCCCCAATTCAGTCTCAGTGTCCTGCTTGGGGTTTTAGACAGTGGCTGTGAATCAAAGCTTCACTTCGGAGGGAAACTTGGCCAAGGGATAAACCTTAAAAGTCTTGTCATATATTAAAATACATGGAATGAGGTTCAAACAAAAGTACAGCCCGGTTGCTTTATTTATTATGGGCTTAATTAGAATTTATGAGCTAGGTTGGGAACTTTATATAGCATACATTCAATATGACATTTATTGTTAAGTATATATTGTAATATGTTATGATTATTAATGTATTTCTATTATTGTTTCTGTTTGTTTAGTTATTTCTAAAGAAACACCCACACATATTTCTATAGAAAACTATGTTAAGAACAGAGGAACCTTTGTAAAATAACCTGTTTGTAATTTGGGATTTTCTTATCCTGCTTTTAAATCTTTGAAGACATGTCACTGATCTTATCATGTTCCAGATAACTTCTGACCCACAAACGGGACTGAAAAATACATGGCCCCTGCCTTCAAGGAATTTATAGAAAAGTAGGAATTTGATATGTGCTCACTGATTTATAATGCACTGACCTTTGAGGCCTGGATAACCTGGTTACTTAACGTCATCCATTTCTGATATCAAATAGATAGCCAAAGGGTAATGATTTCAAGGGTGCCTAATTAACAGTGAGGTACTACTTCAGACACTGGCAGAATACAGGGTTCATTAAGTACAGTTTAATCATTAAGACAATAATATTTACTGCACATGCTTTCTGGAAAAATTCTTTATCACTTTATTTTTGTCTTAATCACCATCTGAATTATAAATTATATTTGAACTTAAGTACCGAAGGTTACTCAAAAGGAAAGGAGCAATGTTATAAGTAGAAACAATAAATTATTTACCCAAAGCTATTCAGAAAATACTAGTCAGAGCTGGAACCACACTTCCAAACACACTGTCAGTAGTTAAAAGTTTCAAGGCCAAAGTCAGATTAAGCAACTGGTCTAAGATATTTTTAGCAATAGCTATAATTAAGATTTAACAACACTGGTCAAGTCTGGAAAATGTCATCAGGTCATACACTGATTATTGTCTTGACATTCATTAATAAATCCATAATCATAAGGGTTTTGGGAGACAGGCAGTGGAAAGAACATTTTGTTGGATTCTCACCATGAGCCTTGTGCTCCATGGTCTTCACATAAATTGTCTCATTTAATTCTCATAACGACCCTGAGATGTGTATTTTTTTTATTCCTTTTTTATAGATGAAGAAACAGAGAGGAAATAATTTGCTCTAGGTCACAGCTAGTAGGTGCAAGAGCTGAAATTCTTTAATGCATAAGATAAAATTACAAAGTAAACCAGTTATAATGAATGATAATCAAATGCTGCATTAGTTTCCTATTGCTGCTGTAACAAATTACCACCAACTTAATGGCTTAAAACAACACAAATATAGTATCTTACAGGTCTAGAGGTCAGAAATCCAAAACGGGTCTTATGACACCAAAATCAAGGTGTTGACAGAGCTGTGTTCCTTCTGAAAGCTCTAGGGGAGAACCCGTTTCTTTGCCCTTTTCGGCTTCTAGATGCTGCCCCCATTCCTTGGCTCGAGATGCCCAGCTGACAATGGCATCACGCTGATTCCGTAGTCACATCTCCTTCACTCTGACTCTCCTGTCTCCCTTGTTCCCTTTTAAGGACCTTTGTGATTAGACTAGACCCACCTGGATAATCTAGGATAATCTAACCATGTCAAGACCCCTAATTTCATCACACTGGCAGAGCTCCTCTTGCCATGTAAGGTAACATATTCGCATTCTGGGGATGAGGATGTGGACATCTCTGGAGAACAACTATTAAGTCTACCACAAAAGTCACAAAAACAAATTTGTGATATAGTGATCTATGTAATTCTTTAGTAATGTATTAAATAACATGATCTGTGGGTCCAATAACCACTATCATGTTGAAGTAATGTTGAGCTTAGGGACAATAGTTAGAGGTGAGTGACAATAAAGATGTAATTCTTTTTCCATTCAAGTTTATGGACTTCCTGAATTTTATCCATGGACTCCTGGGGGGCAGGATGCGTCTGTGAGCTCCAGGTAAAGAACCTCTGCACTGAACCAATAAGAAAAACTCATCAAGAGTCGGTTTTAAGTCCTTATAATATGTCTTGCTACATCTATTAAGTTCAAGGACACAAATATTTTATTTACGGATCAAAACAAGGTTGGAACTTTAAGGTAAGGGGGTCTCATTTATTGAACAAATGCTTATTGAGAACCACAAAGCAGCCCCTCGGCCTCGATGGAGAGGAACATCAAAATGGCTCCTTCTATCCTCTACTGGAAAGAGCAGTCACGTGGAGCCCTGGTTCTACCACTGTGTGACCTTGGATAAGTTATTTAATCTCCACATATCAAGCTTCTCTCATGAGAAATAAATGGGATGATATGATCTTCATCTTCTCATGCAGCTCCAACAATCCATTCATGTACATAATATTTATTGGAAGATATTCTTTATTTTCATGTTTCTTAGGAGTTCTGACTGCAACTTATGAAGCCAAGCCTGCTTTTCAGCCTGAGATTTAGAACACGATAATGTTGATGGGGCTCACTGGCATATTTGGCAAACATTTCATTGACTCCTTCACGTAGGGTGAATACAGATGAGAAACCGTATTCTCAGATGCCCAACTGAGTCATCCTCTTACCTTCTGCTGAATTTACAGAAACTTTCTCTGGTTTACGTTGGCCTGTTTAACGTTGTGGCAAGGAAGAAAAAGCAAGAACCTAAGATTGTTCAAAAACCAAATCCTAAAGCATTTGAGCCAGAGAGGACAGGCAGGGAAAGGAAAGGATGCTGCCCAGAAATAATTTTCTGGCAGTCTGCAGTTTATTTTCCTATAGAAGCAGTGTGAGTTCCGGGGACCCGATATTTTAGTACAGTGCTAAATTCAGGTATGACAGGGTTTTCCTAGACTCTTTTTTTTTGGCCCACCAGGCATGTCATCATTGAGAATAATTTCTTTGAACAAACACACCCCAGGTTGTAAGCAAATAATTTATCAAGCTAATTTTTGGAATTCCAGCTGTTGATAAATTATAGATTGTGAAAAAAAGTGAATATTTACTGGAGAATAATTTCAGCAGTTCAACGTGAATAGATAGCACTCATCTAAACCTTTTCCTCCTTATTGATAAACATTGATATTTTGGATACCTGGTGAAAACCATCACTTTTAAGTGATGTAATTGCAAGCCCCAATCCATTCACTTTGGTGATTTCTTCTTAAAGCTAAAGCGATGTCTTCTTTTACTTTTTCTTCTTCCAAAAATATTTTCATATTTGGGGACCTATTAGCTTGATTATGCAAAAAAGATCCACAGGCCAAGAAAATAATGTCGATGCAGAGAGAACAACTGAACTTGTTCCTGAGCCTAAAATCAGTAAATATTTATTGAGAATCTATTTTGGCGGCAGGCACTGGGCTAGGCACTAGGCATGCAATGGGGCCTCAGACAGACGAGGTTCCTGCTTTCAGGCAGCAACACATTCTAGTTACAGTGAATCTCTCAATTAGCAGAGAAATAGCTAGACAAGGTAATTTCCAATCATGGTAAGTGCAACAGAGAAAAGAAGGCAAGGATGAAGTGACAGAGAAGAGCCTGGGGGTGGGGACTACTTCGTATCGAGTGTTCAGGAAGGACCTTTCTCACAAGGTGACATCTGCACTGAATTTGAATTCCCAGCTAGTCGGAATAATCCATTCTGATGCAGCAACAGGCCTGGCACAACCAAAAATCAGCCAAGTGGTAGGGGTCGAGATGAGGTGGAGAAGAAGGCAGGAGCCAGACTGTACAAGAGATTTAGACAAATATAAGGAGTCTGGGTTTTATTTTAATTACAATGGAAAGCACTGGGAATTTTTGCTGTTGTTGTTGAGGAAGATTCACCCTGAGCTAACATCTGCTGCCAATCTTCCTCTTATTTTCTTATTTTGCTTGAGGAAAATTCACCCTGAGCTAACATCTGTGCCAATCTTCACCTGTTTTGTATGTGGGTCACTGCTACCGCATGGCCGCCAACGAGTGGTGTAGGTCCATGACTGGGAACTGAACCCGGGCCGCTGAAGTGGAGCATGCCAAACTTAACCATTAGGCCACAGGGCTGGGCCCTATTGGGAATTTTAAAGCATAAGAATAACAGGTGCATGTTTATAAGCTTTTACAGTTTCTTAGAATCATAAGTCTCTAGAACTTGTAGGGATGTTGCTGATCCCCTGGTAGAGTTTTACTTACAAATGAAGGAAGGAGATGATGTGTCTAAAGCTATACAGAGTGCAGGTGGAGCTAGGACTTGTCCCAATTCTGCCTCCAGAACTAGTGTTCATTCCATTCCAATACTTGGCCTGGCCCTCTCAAGCTGGTACTGATGAAGAAGAATTTAGAACCTTCTTTTGAGTCTCTTTGAAAAACTATTCCTAAGCTACAAGACAATCTATTAACAGGAATGCTGCAGTCACCAAGCTTTCAAACCAATTAGTGCAAAGTCCTTGCTAATGCCCTCAGAAAGTCCAGAGTAAATTGGGGTGTCAATTGCACCAGTGTCTCATGAACCCAGTTACTTCTCAGTAAGTTCATACACTCGCTATTCCAAATGCCTAACATACAATCCTGGAATCAGAATTTTATAATGAAAGGGACCTTTGGGGGTTCATTTAGTCAAATCTTTTTTATTTTTTTTTAAACTTTTTGTTAAGATTATGATAGTTTACAACCTTGTGAAATTTCAGTTGTACATTATTGTTAGTCATGTTGTAGGTGCACCACTTCACCCATTGTGCCTTCCCCCTACCCCCCTTTTCCCTGGGAACCACCAATCAGTTCTCTTTGTCTATATGTTTAACTTCCACCTATGAGTGGAGTCATACAGAGTTTGTCTTTCTCTACCTGGCTTATTTCACTTAACATAATACCCTCAAGGTCTATCCATGATGTTGTGAATGGGATGATTTTATCCTTTTTTATGGCTGAGTAGTATTCCATTGTATATATATATATATATATATATATATATATATATATATATATATACCATATCTTCTTTATCCAATCATCAGTTGATGGGAACTTAGGTTGCTTCCATGTCTTGGCTATTGTGAATAATGCTGCAATGAACATTGGGGTGCAGTGGGCCTTTTGGAATTGCTGATTTCAAGTTCTTTGGATAGATACCCAGTAGTGGGATGGCTGGGTCATATGGTATTTCTATTTTTAATTTTTTGAGAAATCTCCATACTGTTTTCCAAAGTGGCTGCACCAGTTTGCATTCCCACCAACAGTGTATGAGGGTTCCTTTTTCTCCACAACCTCTCCAACACTTGTCACTTTTTGTTTTGGTTATTTTTGCTATTCTAACAGGTGTAAGGTGATATCTTAGTGTAGTTTTGATTTGCATTTCCCTGATGATTAGTGATGATGAGCATTTTTTCATGTGTCTATTGGCCATATGTATATCTTCTTTGGAGAAATGTCTGTTCATGTCCCCTGCCCATTTTTTGATTGCGTTGTTTGATTTTTTGTTGTTGAGCTGTGTGAGTTCTTTATATATTATGGAGATTAACCCTTTGTCAGATAAATAACTTGTAAATATTTTTTCCCAACTAGTGGGTTGTTTTTCTGTTTCAATCCTGTTTTCCCTTGCCTTGAAGAAGCTCTTTAGTCTGATGAAGTCCCATTTGTTTATTCTTTCTATTGTTTCCCTTGTCTGAGGAGTTATGGGTCTGAAAAGATCCTTTTGATACTGATGTCAAAGAGTGTACTGCCTATATTCTCTTCTGGAAGACTTACTGTTTCAGGTCTAATCTTTAGGTCTTTGATCCATTTTGAGTTTATTTTTGTGAATGGTGAAAAAGAATGGTCAATTTTCATTCTTTTACATGTGGCTTTCCAGTTTTCCCAGCACCATTTGTTGAAGAGACTTTCTTTTCTCCATTGTATGCCCTCAGCTCCTTTGTCGAAGATGAGCTGTCCATAGACGTGTGGTTTTATTTCTGGGCTTTCAATTCTGTTCCATTGATCTGTGCACCTGTTTTTTACCAGTACCATGCTGTTTGGATTACTGTAGCTCTGTAATATTCTTTGAAGTCAGGGATTGTGATGCCTCCGGCTTTGTTCTTCTCTCTCAGGATTGCTTTAGCAATTCGGGGTCTTTGGTTGCCCCATATGAATTTTAGGATTCTTTGTTCAATTTCTGTAAAGAATGTCCTTGGGATTCTGACTGGGACAGCGTTGAATCTGTAGATTGCTTTAGGTAGTATGGACATTTTAATTATGTTTATTCTTCCAGTCCATGTGCATGGAATGTCTTTCCATCTCTTTACGTCATCATCGATTTCTTTCAAGAAACTTTTGTAGTTTTCGTTGTATAGATCTTTCACTTCCTTGGTTAAATTTTCTCCCAAGGTATTTTATTCTTTTTGTTGTGTTCGTGAATACGATTGAGTTCTTGAGTTCTTTTTCTGTTAGTTCATTGTTAGTGTATACAAATGCTACTGATTTATGTATGTTGATTTTATACCCTGCAACTTTGCTGTAGCTGTTGATTATTTCTAACATTTAGCCAAATCTTTTAACAAGGAAATTGATTTACCGTGTTCCTCTCTGAGGACTCTCACAGCAGCATTTCTTTTTTATAAAATACCATCTACTTATTTACATATTATTTACATTGCAAATCTGAGTTTGAGAAGCTCAGGATATTTGGTGGTGGTGATAGAAGTGCTTTGTTTGAACTGTTATTAAACCTGGCCGATCAATTCATTAGGAAAATATTTAATTAGTATGTGCTTACAGTCCAAACCTAAGGGACACAGTGGTGAATGACAGAGAATGCCCCTGCCATCAAGGATTCTGTGCTCTTTTCCATTGAGTTTATCAGTTACAGAAACCTTTAGGATAAAGATAAGGGGAATACAAGTGTCAGAAGTTTCCCCAGCCATTTGGATCAGCATCACATAGCCAGGAACCCAAATATGCCATGTAGCCAGCATGATGGTTGCTATAAACTAAAAGCTAGATTCCAATGTTCTAACTATATGGCTGCAATAAGAAAGAGAACTTTTCTTTTTTTTTTTGGTGAGGAAGCTTGATCCTGAGCTAACATCTATGCCAATCTTCCTCTATTTTTTGTTTGTGGGATGCTGCCACAGCATGGCTTGATGAGCTGTGTGTAGGTCCACACCCAGGATCTGAACCTGAGAACCTTGGGCCACTGAAGCACAGCGTGAAAACTTAACCACTAGGCAACCAGGCCAGCCCTGAAATTTGCTATTTTTATAGTCCATTTATAGCTGACAATATGCTTAGACTCACTCTTACTTCTCATTAATTTGAAAAGCATTTGTTGTGCACCTATTATGTAATGATAGGCACCAGAGACCCAAAGCTGAAAAAATCAGACACAGTTCTTGTCTTTAGGAAGCACGGGTATAGCTGGGGAAAAGAAACTAATCCAGTAATTAAAAGAGTGATGAGGGCTGTGTGCGTCTGTGTGGTGGAGGCACCTGATGGGGGATATACTCTGGTTTGAGGGAAGAGGGAGTGGGAGAAATCTTTTTGAGAAAGTGATGATGTTTCAGTTGAAGCCCAGAAGATGGGCAGAAATGAACTGGGTAGAAGGAGCAGAAAGGTGGAGAAAGAAGGAGAGGGCTCCAGGTAGAACGAAGAGGATATGAGGGTGTCTAAGGCAAGATGGAGCTTGGAGGGACGAAAGTCCACTGTGCCTGGAGCTTAGCACAAGAGGGTTCAAGGTGAAGCTGGAGAGCAAGCTGGGGCCAGGCAATGCACGGCCGTGTGGGCGGCAAAGATTGTGTACCTTATCCTGATAGCAATGGGAAGCCACTGACGAGATTTAAGGAAGTAAGTGAGATCATTAAATTTGCATTTTATAACTAACGGTGGCTGCCGTGGAGAATGGATCTAGTGTTCAGAGACCAGTCAGGAGACTGTTGTATTCCAGGTGGAAGATGATTGTCTAGACGGGAGAAATGGTGGTGAAATGGAAAGAAGTGGATCTGAGTGAGAGCTGCTCTGGCTTTGGAACAGCAGGAAGTAGGTCTGGAGAAATTGTAAAGAAGAGCCCCCAGATTCTGGCTTGAGCAGCTGGGTGAGTGGGAACAGCGCCATTCACTGAGAGGAAAACACTGAGAGAGGAAGTGAGAGAGAAAGAGGTGTCAAAAGAGCACTTTTCCTTATTTATCATCTCAAGTACCTGTAAGCTAGGTATTACTTGGGAGGTTTTAAAAGGGATGAAAGTAAGACTCAGAAATATTAACTCACTTGAGGTCACAAGGAGTAAGGGGTTGTGATTTGAACTTTTCTTTTGACACCAAGTCTCATGCCTCTTTCTACTATGTCACATCTTGGTTAATCTTGATATCAATTGCTTGAATTAGTCTCCTAGGGCTGCTGTAACAGATTACCAGGAACTTGGTGGCTTAAAACAAGAGAAATTTATTCTCTCACAATTCTAGAGGCCAGAAGTCCAAAATTAAGTTGTCAGCAGGACTGGGCTCCCTCCAAAGGCTCAGTGGAGAGTTCTTCCTTACGTCTTCTGGGTTCTGGCAACTTCAAGCGTTCCTTGGCTTGTGGCTGCATCACTCCAATATCCGCCTCCATCTTCACATGGGCTTCTCCTCTCTTCCATGTCTTCTCTTCCCTCTTACAAGGACACTTGTTATTGGATTTAGGAACTACCTGGGGAATCCTGGATGATCTCACCTCAAGATTTTAACTTAGGGGCCAGCCCTATGGCTGAGTGGGTAAGTTTGCATGCTCCAGCTATGGTGGCCTGGGGTTTGCTGGTTAAGGTCCTGGGCACAGACCTACACACCACTCATCAGGGCATGCTGTGGCAGCATCTGACACAGAAAAATTGGAATGACCTACAACTAGGATATAAAACTATGCACTGGGGCTTTGGGGAGAAAAGAAAGAGGAAGATTGGCAACAGACGTTAGCTCAGGGTCAATCTTCCTCACCAAAAAAAGAAAAACAACACGCCAATTTTAACTTGATTATATCTGCAAAGACCTTTTTTCCAAATAAGGTCACATTCATAGATTCCTGGGGTTAGAACGTGGCTGCATGTTTTTGGGGGCCATCATTCAACCCAATACACCTACACAATCACTAATCTATTTTCTGCCTCTATAGATTTGCCTATTATAGACATTTCACTTCTAGGGTTTTGACCCAAGAATTTGGGTGGATGATAGTGCTGCTTACCTAGGGCTGGACTGAGGATCAGTGTTCTAGAATCATGAGTCCTTTGCCTATGTAACATTTGAGATGCATATTGGACATCCAAATGGAGATGTCAAGCAAGCAGCTAGATACATGAGTCTGGACACGTTAGTCTGGAGATGGAGAGTTGGAAGTTATTGGCACATAGATGGCATTTATAGCTATGGGACAGAACAAGGTCACTTAGGGTGAAAGTGTCGGTAGAAAGAGAAGTAGGCTGAGGAGCAATCCCTGGAACACGCCAGGGTCAAGAGCAACCTTTAAAGAAGACTTAGAAGAACGAACAGCCAATGAGACAGTAGGAAAACCAGGAGAGTGTTTTCCCGGATGTCAAATAAAGAGCACTCCTAGAACGAGGGAGAAGTTCATTATCTCACACACCTTTGAGATCCAGAGGAAAACCAGAACAGATAAGTGAACACTGGGTTTGGCAACATTGACCTTATTAATTGTCAGATAGAAGCAGTGCTGGTGGAGTGGTGGGGGTGGAGCCCTAATCAAATGGGTTAAAGAGTAAATGAGAAGTGAGGAAGTGGAGACGCTGACCATGAACACCCCTTCTGGAAGTTTTGCCCTGAAGTGAAACAGAAAAATGGGTTTATAGCTGTAGGTGAATGTGTGTTCCAGAGAAGATTTGTTTTAAAGACAAAAGATGAGGGAAGATGCTTTTATGCTTGTGGGAAGCATCCAATAGGGAGCACTTCAAGATGCAAGAGACTAGGGGTTAATTCTAGGAGTGATCTTCCTGAGCAGGCAAGATCCAAAGAATGTGCCTCTGACGAGAGCAGGAACCCTACATCTGTTGTAAAGGGAGAGAAGGCCCAGGGCTGGGTGCAGGTAAAGAAGGTTGTAATTTTCTCCAGCCAACTGCTCCTGCTCAGGAGCTGGTGTGGATATTTGGCCAAGATCTGAGTTTAGCAAGAGTGAAATTTTGTCGAATTAGTAGGATGGAGAGAGATGGGGGCAAGCAGGTTAGTGTTTCAGAGGGAGAGATTCTAAGGCCATGGGGTTTAAGCTGGGTTCAAAGGGCAGGGAGGACACGAGAGGACTGACGGATAATGAAAAAGTGGTAGAATCAATGGTTTAGAGGTCCTGATAGGGTCAAACGACTGTAGTGGGGAAGAGTGAGAATAAGTGGTCTAGGAAGGTAGGAAGCGATGGCCAGTGAGGAGAGTGCTTTAATTGAATTTTAAGGTGTGGATATTATTTGCGATGACCAGGCTTTTGATTTTGAGACACCTTGAAACTTATGCAAGGACGAGGTGGCAGTGATGCAGCATCTCTCAGCTCTAAGGTCAACATGTCTGACCCTGAACTTGGCTAGGGCTTTGAAGGGGAAAAGCTTGAATTTTGGAGTCACAGAAACCAGAGGTTTGAATCCTGCCCGTCAATTATCAGCTGTGTGACCTTGGGAAAGATACTTAACCTTCTGTACCTCCAGTTTCTCATCTAAGAAATGAGGATTAAAAATAGTTCCAGCCTGATAGGGTTATTAATGAAGATAAAGTGAGGTGGTCTATATTAAAGGTTTAGCACAGTACCTGGACCATGATAAGCAGTCAATAAAGGTGAGCTATAATCATCTTTGTTACTATTACTATCTATAAACTGGAGATAACAAAAGCTACTTTGCAAGGCTAAGAGGATTAAATGGGATGAAGTATGCAAAGTACTTAGCCTAGTGTCTTCCATGCGGTGCATACTAAATACAGTCGCCCTCTTTATCCATGGGTTCTGCATCCACGGATTCAACCAATCACAGATCCTGTGCTATGTTTACCACCCGTGGTTGGTTGAATCCACAGACGCAGAACCGCAGATATGGATGCTGACTAAGGGACTTGAGCATCTGTGGATTTTGCTATCCTCTGGGGGTCCTGGGACCAATCCCTAGGGGATACTGAGGGATAACTGTAATTAGCTATTATTATAATTTGATCAGCAGACCAAATCATTTAACTTTATAGCAACTGGGAAGTGATGGAGGCAGAAATAACCTAAGTTAAGTTTTGCTTACATTCATGAAATAAACTAGATTAAGTTTTGCTTACTCGCTTAAATGGTTTTGTCTGCTTGGGGAATTTTCAGGCAGTCTCCATTTTATTTTAACAATATGCCACATTTTCTTTATCCATTCCTCTGTTAATGAAAACCTAGGTTGTTTCCATATATTGACTATTGAGAATAATGCTGCAAGGAACATGGAGTGCAGCTATTTCTTTAAGATACTGATTTCCTCTGGATATATACTCAGAAGTAGAATTGCTAGATCATATGGTAGTTCTATTTTTAATTTTTTGAGGAGTCTCCATACTATTTTCCATAATGGCCATACCAATTTACACTCCCACCAACAGTGTACAAGAGTTCCTTTTTCCCCACACCCTCACCAACACTTGTTATCTCTTGTCATTTTGGAACTCAGCATCCTAACAGGTGTGAGCTGACAGCTCATTGTGGTTTTGATTTGCATTTTCCTGATGATGTGTGATGTGGAGCATCTTTTCATGCACCTGTTGGCCATCTGCAGGTCTTTGGAAAAACGTCTCTTCAGGCCCTTGGCCCCCTTTTTAATCCAGGTATTTGGCTTTTGAGTTGTAAGAATTCCTTATATTTTTTGGATATTACCCTTTATCAGATGTTTGGTTTGCAAATACTTTCTTGAATTCCGTAGGTTCCTTTTTCATTTGGTTGGTTATTTCCTATTGCTTTCCAGAAGCTTTTTAGTTGGATCTAGTCCCAATTTTTTTTTAAAGATTTTATTTTCCCTTTTTCTCCCCAAAGCCCCCCGGTACACAGTTGTATATTCTTAGTTGTTGGTACTTCTAGTTGTGGTACGTGGGACGCTGCCTCAGTGTGGCTTGATGAATGGTGCCATGTCCATGCCCAGGATCCAAACCGGCAAAACCCCGGGCCGCTGAAGCAGAGCACGTGAACTCAACCACTCAGCCACTGGGCCAGTCCCTGTTGCCTGTGCTTTTGGTGTTATATCCAAAAAATAATTACCAAGACCAATGCCATGGAACTTACCCCTGTTTTTGACTAGGAATTTTACGATTTTGGGTTTTACATTTCAGTCTTTAATCCATTTTGAGTTGATATTTGTGTACAGTGTACAATAAAGGTCCAATTTCGTTCTTTTGCATGTGGATATCCAGTTTCCCCAACACTGCCTTTCCCCATTGTGTATTCTTGGTGCCCTTGTCAAATAGTTAACTGTTTACGTGTGAGCTTATTTCTGGGCTCTCTATCCTGTCCTGATTTAAGTGTCTGTTTTTATGTCAGTACCATACTGTTTTGCTTATTACAGCTTTGTAATATAGTTTGAAATCAGGAAGTATGATGTTTCCAGCTTTCTTCTTCTTGCTCAAGATTGCTTTGGCTATTCAGGGTGTTTTGCGGTTCCATATAAATTTCAGGGTTGTTTTTTCTATTTCTGTACAGCAAAGGAAACAATTAACTAAATGAAAAGATAACCTACAGAATGCAATAAAGTATTTGCAAACCGTATATCTCTGATAAGCAGTTAATATCCAAAATATATAAGAAACTCTTACAACTCAATAGTGAAAAGCAAATAACCAGATTAAAAAATGGGCAAAGGACCTGAAGAGACATTTTTCCAAAGAATACCTACAAATGGCCAACAGGTATATGAAAGATGCCATTGGAATTTTGATAGGGATTGCACTGACTCTGTAGATAGCTTTGGGAGATGTTGGCATTTTAGCAATATTAATTCTTCCAATCCATTTATTTGTGTCTTTCAGTTTCTTTCATCAACGTCTTGTAGTTTTCATTATATAGATCTTTTACCTCCTTAGTTAATTTATCCTCAGTACTTTACTGTTCATGATGCTACTGTAAATGAGATTGCTTTCTGGGGCTGGCCCCGTGGCCGAGTGGTTAAGTTCACGCGCTCTGCTGCAGGCGGCCCAGTGTTTCAAACCACGCTGAGGCGGCGTCCCACATGCCACAACTAGAAGGACCCACAACGAAGAATATACAACTATGTACTGGGGGGCTTTGGGGAGAAAAAAGGAAAAAATAAAATCTTTAAAAAAAAAAAATGAGATTGCTTTCTTAATTTCTTTTTTTGATAGTTCGTAGTTAGTGTACAGAAATGCAAAACTGATTTTTGTATATTGCTTTCGTATCTTGCAACTTTACTGAATTTGTTTACTAGTTCTAACAGTTTTTTGGTGGAGTTGAGTCTTTAGGGTTTTCTAAATATAAGATCATGTCATCCGCAAACACAGTATTCCTTTCTGATTTGGATGCCTTTTATTTCTTTTCCTTGCCTAATTGCTCTAAGACTTCCAGTACAAAGTTGAACAGAAGTGGTGAAAGCAGGCACCCTTATCTTGTTTCTGATCTTAAAGGAAAAGCTTTTAGCTTTTCACCATTGAGTATGCTGTTAGCTGTGGGCTTGTCATAAACGGCCTTTATTATGTTGTGGTACCTTCCTTCTATACCTAATTTGTTGAGACCTTTTATCATGAAAGGATGTTGAATTTGTCAAATGCTTTTTCCATATTTACTGAGATTATCCTATGTTTTTGATCCTTCATTATGTTAATGTGGCGTATCACATTTATTGATTTGCATATATTGAGCCATCCTTGCATCCCAGAGATAAATCTTACCTGATCATGGTATGATCCTTTCAATGTGCTGTTAAATTTGGTTTGCTAGTATTTGTTGAGGATTTTTGCATCTATGTTCATCAGGGATATTGGCCTAGCAGTTTTCTTTCCTCATAGTGTCCTTATCTTTCTTTGGTATGAGTTTACTGCTGGCCTAGTAAAATGAGTTTGGAAGTGTTCTCTCATATTTTTTTTAATAAGAAGTCCCCAGCTCTGTATGATTCCAAAGCTAATGCTCTTGGCAACTGCTTAACACAGCAGTTGATAACAATAATAGTAATAGAAAGAATCTATAATTTACTGACTGTACATGATGTATTCCAGGCATTCTACAAAAACTATTCATGTACATTATCTCATTTAAGTATACGAACAGCTTTGGGAGGTAGGTACCATTATTGTCGGAATTTTGCCAAGAAGGAAATTAAGGCTCAAAGAGGTTAACTGGTCCAAGGATATGCAGCTGGTAAGGGGCAGTGGCAAGATTTTAGCCCAGGTTAATCTGACTCCATGTTCTTAACCTTTATTTACATGGTAAATAAAAAATTGGGTTACAGCTTCTCAATTTTCATAGGACTTTTCAGTCCCCTCACCTTCTATCTTTTCCTTAATAATCATATAGTATTTTCTTATCTTGCTGAGACCTGGGGCAAAGTTAGCTGGTCATATTATGATGACAGTTTGATCCCTAAGATCATTGAGACTTTCAAATGAGACTATATCATAAAATGAGACTATATCATAAAATCAAATATTGATTGGCAGAATGGTGGTTAGCAAGGGGTGGGAGGAGAGGAATAGGGGAGTATTTCACCGGGTATAAAGTTATAGTTGTACAATGTGAGTAAGTTTCAGAGATCTGACGTACAGCATAGTGTCTGTAGTTAACGACAGGGCATTGTGCACTTAACATTTGTTAAGAAGGTAGATCTCGTGTTAAGCGTTTTTACCAACAAAACAAAACAAAAATAAAGGGACACAAAGGAACTTTTGGTAGTGATGGATACATTTATTACCTTGATTTTGGTGTTGGTAATATGAGTGTATACATAAGTCCAAACTTACCAATTGATATACATTAACTGTACAGTTTTTTGAAAACCAATTATACCTCAATAAAGCAGAAAAAACATTGACAGGCTACTTAATTTAAAAATTCAACAAATATATTCAGTGTATATATGTACAGGGTACTATGCTAGCTGCTAAAGGGATAAAAAGATGAATTAGACAGGGAAGCTTCCTTCAAGGTGCTTCTGAGTGAGGCAGCCAGGGTACTAGAACACAAGGAGAAGGTTCAGAGAGAGCGATGAGGAGGTTCAGAAAAACAGCTGATATCTTCCTAGAAAGTATCTCTAAGAGCCACCTCAGGAATGAGAAGGCATTTGGGCTGGGCCCTGAAGAAGGGGAAAGACTGGACATGTAGAGAAAATGAGGGTGAAGGTGCTGCAAGCAGAGGTGACAATATGAACACAGGCATGGACAGTGGAAGTCTTGGAGAGTACTAAGGAGTCGTGTTTGGCTCAAGAAAGGGAGAGTAATAAGAGATGCGGCTGGAAAGTCAGTTTCTAATAAGATCTGGAAGTCCATCAGTTAACAAGGGAAGCTATTGGAAATATAATTTAGAGGCAGGGAGAGGTAAGTTAGGCCATAATGACAGTCAACAAATCCTGATGGCTTAGAGTCTGTCAGAACCAGTCAGGATGGAAAGGAGGAAACAGAAATGAAAACATTTAATGAGTAGAATGTATAGCATTTGGCAAGGACACATTAGAAGTGAAAGAGGAGATCAAAGATGGTCCGAACATTTAGTTTGACTTTGGAAGGTTTACAAAGGAAATATAGGAGGAGGAATGGATGTCAGGGGTAAGATGATATTTTGGGGACAGTTTAAGAAATAATAGCCAGGGGCTGGCCCTGTGGCCGAGTGGTTAAGTCTGTGCACTCCTCGGTGGTTGAGGGTTTCGCTGGTTCGGATCCTTGGTGTGGACATGACACCGCTCGCTAGGCCATGCTGAGGCGGTGGCCCACATGCCACAACTAGAAGGACCCACAACTAAAAATATACAACTAGGTACTGGGGGGATTTGGGGAGGAAAAGAAGGGAAAAAAAAAATGAGAGAGATTGGCAACAGTTGTTAGCTCAGGTGCCAATCTTTAAAAAAAAAAAGAAAAGAAATAATAGCCAGAACCATTTTAATAATTAAAGCATGAAAAGATGTTCTAAATCCTAAAACTGTGCATAAATGTACTGGACACATGGATTATGCAAACATTGCTCATTAAAACACAAATCACATTCAGTACACCTTTCACCTAGTGAAACTAATAGACTAGCTATTAAAGACATTAACTAAACATTTGATTAACAAAATTTGGCTGTCTTTTGGAATTCATCTCCCACTCACCTCAGCTTTTCTTCTCAACCCATTATAATCTGATCTCAGCTCCCAGCACTTAACTGAAATTGCATGGCAAAAGGTCATCAGTGATTTCCTCAGTGCAAACCCAAAGAGCATGTAAAAATTATTTTTATCAAGGTTGTATTTAGTGATAAAAGTCAAATCGTTCTACAAAGTATGTAATAAAAAAAAAAAAAGCAGTTCCCAACCTTGCATCTCCCTATTTTCAATTTTCATTTCAGAAAGGCAACTATTTTCAACTTTTTTAGAAGTTTCTCCTGGATATATAATAGGATTATGCCTATCATTTCTTCATTGCTTGGTTTTTTTACTGTGTTGGATATCTTCCATTTTCCCCTTGGATCTACTATCTACCCATCTCCTTGCTTTCTGTTCAGATAAACTCACCTGTATGGACCACCACCACGGGTTTATGAAGGGGTCCTCTGTCTTCTAGGTGAGTTTGTTGTTCTCCAGCTGGGAGAACCTGGAAAAGAGATGAGAGAGAAAAGACAGTGAGATGAGAATCTGTATTCCCCTGACTCCCTCCTTGACCATCTCCTCTAGCTGGCTGTGTCCTCAACTGGAGGTCACTGCTTTTCTCAAGGAGGCCTGCTCTATCTGACTCTCATTCTAGACTGTGGTCACCATTCACTGCACTTACCCCTTTAACAGTGCAACTGCTACTGAGCCCTGGGTTACTGCACTCTCTCTTGTGGCTCCCCTTACACCCACACCTTTGTAAACAGTCCCTTTGGAAATAAACCCTCCTCAAATTATCCTATTTAGAGTGTACTACCATCTGTGCCCCATTGTGGCCCTGAGAGGTATGCTTACTATGATAGATAAGGTTTTACTTTCTTACTCCCATTTCCTCGGCCCACTACACATATACATATAAACACACACACACACATTTCTTGTCATGAACTGAAAGTTTGTGTCCCCACCCCCCAAATTCATATGTTGAAGGTCTAACTCCCAATGTGATAGTATTTGGAGATGTGAGTTCTGGGACATGATTAGGGTTAGATGAGGTCACGAGGGTGGGGCCTTATAAGAAGGGTCCTTATAAGAAGAGACGCCAGAATGCTTGCCTTCTCTCTCTCCACACTTGCACAAAGAGGTTATACAAGCACACAGTGAGATGATGGCTGCCTACAAGCCAAGAGAAAAGGCCTCCAAATGAAATCTACCTTGCTGACACCTTCATCGTCAGTCTCTAGAACTGTGAGAAATAAATTCCTATCATTTAGGCCACATAGTCTACAGTATTTTGTTACAGCAGCCTGAGCTGACAAAGATACTTCCCCTCCGCCATCTGCCCAGTTTAGATACATTTAACTTTTGGTTAAATCAATATTCTGAATTATTATAATCCTGTAAATACTGTTTACCTGTGACATTTTAATTTATTATAATTTTTCCCTAATATAATTTTTATTTACGAGTTAATAATTGCCTCAGTTTTTATTTGTTTAGTTTTCTTGCTACCTATCACTAATCCATTCCCAAACTCTCCCAAAGAAATTTGTCCCCTTTCAAGATATTCAAATATATCAGAAAACCTAATTAAGTCCACCTCTTTGTTAGAGACACGCCTCTGAAAACCTTCCGTTGCCTTGCTCCCACGTAGACTCGTTGCTCTCTAGACCTGCCATCCTGCGACTTCCTATTTCCTGGATCTTCTGGTTTATTCCTTCCATTTGACGGAGCACATCTTCCAGTTTCTTCCTGATATGATGTATGGGACATACATATTCTGAGCCTTCAAGGTCTGAAAATCTACCCTCACGCTAGATTGCTGAATACAGAATTCTGGATTGGAAATAATATTCCTCAGAATTTTGAAGTTATTTCTCCATTGTCTTCTGGCTTCTAGCATTGCTGCTGAGATATCTGAGCCCATTGTGAAAGGAAATTTATTTTTACTGAACGTCCCTTGACAACCATTGACTTTGATGCTGAAATCTTTTAGGATCTTTTCTTGGTCCTTAGTGATCTGATGACAGCAAAGCACGACAATAGGCTTTAAACGGGGTCTCATTTCATCTAGAGTTCTGAGCCCTCAATGAACTCTCTCAGTCTGGGAACAAATGACCTTCACTTTGGGGGACTTTCCTTCAGACATTTCTTTGATGATTTTCTTCCTTACATTTTCAAAACTGTATTATCTTCTTTGACTCTCTTGCACCCCCGAACCTGATTCTCTAATCTTGTCATTTATCTTCTATTTTATATTTGTTATATTATCTATTGTCTACTTTTAAAGAAATTTTTCTCAATGTTATCTTCCAATCTTTTTGCTACATTTTTCATTTTGACTATCATGTTTGAATTTCAAGAAATGTCTTTTATTTTCTGGATGTTTCTACTTTTATAGACTCTTATTTTTTCCATAGATGCGGCATCTTGCCTTCTTTTGCAAAGACATTCATGTTACGCATTTTCAAAAGTTTTATTTTGTTCCCTATGTCCTCAGAGATCCTTTCTCTTTTTTTTTTAATGTTGGCTATTTTGGTTCTTTCTATCTTGAAGGCTTTCTTCAACTGACTAGTGATTTTAGGCTCTTGGCTCATATTTTGTACTTAAGAGAGAGACAACAAAAAGCTGTTTGGAAATGCTGTGATTAGCAGAGCTGGTTAATGGGTGGTTTCATTGCAGGGGGGTCTGGCTAAGCTCTTTTACTGGCTGCTCAGAGAAGAATCCTCCAAGAGTATGGCTACCAGTGATGGTGAAGCAGAGCAGAAGAGCGGTGGGGATCCATGAGTCAGTCTGGCATTCACTTCATTCTTTTGTTTTTGGTATGCCCTCTTTGCCCTCAGGTATTCCTGGTGACCCCAAGCCTACTGTCTCTCTACTAGTAAGCTTCTAGACTTCTGGGGCAAGGAAGTGGCAATCTCCCGGCTGCATGGGATGTAGGAGGGGATCTGGGTTTATAAGCGCTCCTTTAAAATTTTTCACCTAGATCTTCCGTTTCAAGCTCAATTATATCTCCACCTTCAGAGGTACTTGGGACCTCCAATTCCTGTACTTTCTTGAGGCTGTTGCTCAGATTAACCTTCTTCTAGGGTGTTTCATTCCAGCTCAGTTTTCACCTTTCGCTGCCCCACCAGGTTAGTTACCACTCTTCCATTTGCTTTCTATCATGTATTACTGTATTGTTGTCGTCTCTTCTCCCATTAACTCTGTGCTTGCAAGGCTATATCTTTTTTAACCCATTACCTTCATTTTAGTGCACTTATAAACAATTCAAACAACAGAGACAAGTGCAAAGGGGAAAGTTAAAAAAAAAATCTAATATCCCAAGAATAATAATGATCAGTATTACAACAGGTAGACACAGTTGTGGCATCTCCAGTGATACGAACAGAGAGAAGGACAATGAACACCACAGTCCTCTGGTTTTCCTCCTACCCCGCTAGCTCTTCTGCCTCTGATGGGGCAAGGGACCTGAGAGGTTAGAACCTTAAGTCAGGAACTTGATGGATGAGAAGTGCAATCAGGGAACTGCAAACATGTGGGCAGAAGAAATGATTAAAGGTCCCACAAAGGAAAGCAACAATTTCAAGAATTTTAAAGTGGATCGTAATAGCTGGGTGTACGAGGTATCATAAGAGGTAAAGACAGCAAACAGCTTTGTGCCCTGCCAGCAACAGGGATGCCAGGAACTCTGCATGATGTAACCTACCGTGGACTGTTGATTCAGCAGCAATTTTTTTATGAGGATGAAGCTGATTGTTAACTGAGGCATGATGTTTGTCATCTTTAAAGGTGCAGAGCAGGCTAGGCCGAACCCATGCCAAGTTTGCCTTCTGGGTCCTCCTTCTCCCCCTCTTCCATTCCCGGAACAGCCTCCGACCTGCTGGCACTACCTCTTCAGTACCCTCATATTTCCTCAGAAACTTCCTCTGGCCACCCACATCTAGACCTGTCATATTTCTCAGGAGCTCCACACATGGACCCCAAACCCTCCCCCCTCTCCATCTCCTCTATGTATTCTTTTTTTTTTTTTTAAAGATTTTATTTTTTTCTTTTTTCTCCCCAAAGCCCCCGGGGTACATAGTTGTATATATTCTTCGTTGTGGGTCCTTCTAGTTGTGGCATGTGGGATGCCTCCTCAGCATGGCTGGATGAGTGGTGCCGTGTCCGCGCCCAGGATTCGAACCTACGAAACACTGGGCCACCTGCAGCGGAGCGTGCGAACTTAACCACTCGGCCACGGGGCCCACCCCACCTCTATGTATTCTTATCAGGCGATTTCAGTGTTCAGAGAAAGGGAGTAGATGCAGAATGCAGTTAATACACATTAATGTGTATTAAATGACAGGTAGCTCGGTAGATATCTCTTAAATTAGGGTTCAAAGCCATAATCCTAGAGGTTTGAGGTGTCCCTGGGAATTTGGATAACAGCTAATAGTTATTGAGCACTTACCATGTTTCAGGTGTGTTTGAAATGCTTGACATGTATTAACTCATTTAGTTTCACTAAAACCCTATTAAGCAGATACCCTTTACCTCCATTTAACAGATGAGCAAACTTAGCAACATGCCCTTATCCCCATCAAACAGCTGAGCAGCCCTGGAAAGGCTGAGTTATTAGCTCAAGGTTATACAGCTAGCAAATGGTAGAGTGAGGACTCAAACCCAGGCAGGCTGGCCCCAGAGCTAATGATCACCATGCTGTCATCTGGGGCTTGATTGGGACTGGACAGTCCAAGATGGCCTCATACATGTGACTGGTAGTTAGCTGGGGCTATTGGCTGTTGCCTCCTCCTCGACGTGGCCTTTCTAGCAGGATATTCCAGACTTCTTTATATGGCAGCTGAATTCCAACAGGGCAAACATCATGCCCAAAATTACCTTGAGGCAATGGCACCCTCCAAGTATACCAACAGACAGGTTGTACTGTAGCTCACAGAAGAGACAGGCTTTATAGACCAAATTAAAATACTTGAATCCCATTGCTTATGTGGCAGCTTTAAAACATGTTCCCAAATTCTTTGGCATTGCTCTCATTGAGAGGCGGGGGTCTATTTCCCCTTCTCTTGAATCTAGGCTGGCTTTAGTGGCTTGCTGGTAGCTAGCAGAATACATTGGAAGTGATGCTGCATGACTTCTTAGGATAAGTCAGAAAAGGCCACGACCCTCGTTCTTTTCAGACACCTGCTCTGAGGGAAGCCAGCTGCCATGTGAGAAGTCTGCCATGCTGGCGGGGTTGCACGAAGGTGCTCTGGTTCACAGCCCCAGCTGAGCTCCCAGTCAGCGAACAGCCAGCATCAACTGTCAGCCACATGAGTGTGCCACCTTGGATGTCCAGCCCAGATAATCCTTCAAATGACAGTGGCTGCAGTTGACATCTGATAAGAGATGCCAACAAAGAACTGCCCAGGCAAGCCCTTCCCGAATTTCTGAGCCACAAAATCATGAGCTGGCTATTCAAGCCACTAAGTTTGGCATAATGTGTTCACTCAAAGAGCTGCACCAGTAACCCAAACAATTTATCAACTAATTTAGAACAGAGTGAGAAGCAAGAGGAAAGAGATAGGGTAGATATACAAGCTTAGGATAGGGTACAAGCAGGGTGGAGGGCCCAAAGCACCTAAATTTTGTTTTATGCAATGTTCATACATCCTATACCTCTCTGCTGTGCCAGTCTTCTCCACAGATGGTGTGGTTTTAAGGACCAGAGTAGAGAATAAGCAAGAGGGATTGACAAGATTGAAGGTCTTGGAACCAACATTCATTTGTTTTGTGTCTGGTCATAACTGTAGATGGCCATTAGCTGGCTGAGTAGCTAGGAGTTTATCTGTTTTTCTTGTGCAGAGATAACATGAGGCCATGATGGGGCTAGTAGGTGGCCAATTTAGGGATGAAACAGTCATCAGTCTAGAGGTAGTACGATCCATGCCATATTAATATTTAAAGTTCACTTGGTCTACCTCTTTCTATCTAGCCCTTTCATTTGTTCCCTCCTTTTAATCTATGTTCAACATACATCCACTTAGTCTATGTGCAACATGTCTCATAAGCAAATCGTGCCTACGGTTTAGTTTCTCCTATTTTCTATAGCAGAATGGAATATTCATAAATCATACAGCAAACATATTACAAGCCCCAACGAGCAAGCACTTATCAGATCAGGTTTGTGATCTCCCATTTATTGGCTAAAGCAAGTCATATAGCCAAGCCCATAGTCAACATAGTCAAGGTCTACACAAGGGAGTGGATACCATAAGGCATGATACATTGGGACCACTATTGTAATAATCTACCACTAATACCTAACTAGGAAATGGTTGACCCAGTTATCACACTTTCAACAATCTGTTTCTAGAGCTCACACACAAAACTGGTGTCCTACAGACTCTTGGGAATGGGTTCTTACTGAGGAACTCTTCCAAACCTCACTTCCCAGGCCTCACCCCCAGCCCAACGAGTCAGAATCTCTTGAGGGTAAAGGATAGCGTGGGGAGGGTGGTGGTAATCTCAAGAACTTGAGACTGAAATAACTCTGCAGAGGATCCCAACACACACTGGGGGTGTAAAGCATTTCAAAGACAAGAAAGACACAGTCTCTACACTCAAAGAACTTGTATTTCCCACAAAGTGCATTCTTAACTGTCATTATTACACTAGAGGGCATTGCTTTGAAATTGAAAAACAAAAAATGACTTTCCATGTTTCTTTAAGTTAGAGCAGTGGCTCTCAAACTTTTGTGTGCATCACTATTAAGTGGCGAGCTTGTTAAAACACAGACGACTGGGCCCAACGCCCAGTTTCTGATTCAGGAGGTCTTGGGTGGAGCACACCAATTTGCATGTCTAACACGCTCTGCTGTCCAGGGAACTATACTTTGAGAACCACTGAGACAGTGCAGCAGGAGGATTTAGTGATAACATTCCTCCTTTGATTCACATTTATATTTTGCACTTACATGTTTATAGCACATCCACTACACACAAGGTCTTGGGCTGGGTGCAGCAGCGGATATAAGGATAGGATTTGGATCTTGATTACACTTGAGCAGATTTATTCTCTAAGTGGATCTATTCTCTAAGACAGGAAGCCTTAGTGTCATTAGATAGGTTCAGATAAAGCCGAGATCTCCTCTCTTATGAAGAGAGAAAAGTAAAGCTTGGAGTAAGAGACCCTTTGAACTGGGCCTTGAAAGATGCCTAGGACCTGGACATGCGGAAATAGTGGAGAATCGCAGAATTCTTTCTGCCTTGGCATAGAGAAAAAAAAAAACCAACCTTGACAAACACCCCTAAAAGGGCTGTGACATTCTTGCCTCCCGCTTCAGCATTAACAATCTGCAAGCTGCTGGCATCAGAAAGTGGAAGGGTATTCTCGGTGTCAGGGTCTCAGTCTCAAATCCTTCTGAGGAAGGGGTAGAACCGGCCTCGTCGCCCTCTCTTTGGAGCTCCCAAACGGGGTGCCTCAGAAACCCGAGCGTCTGGCCGAGGCCACGGTGGGCGGCAACTTGGTAAAAGGCGCGGCTTGGGCGCTTCAATCCCCAAAAACCAGAGCAGGGCGCTGCGACCCCGCGAGGTTCCGAGCGGTAGCGAGGCTCTCCAGAGCGGCCTGGCTGGTCTCCTCCTGGTCCGTACCGGGCAAGGGGGGCCGCACGCTGGGGCATCATTCAGAATGAGCCCTAGATTTAGGCATGGCGCTAGGGTGGGCCGGGTGGCAGCTGCACGACTCGGCCGGGAGAGGGGCCCAAAGTTCTGCGTCCCTACTCTCCTCGCTGGAAAGGTAGGGGATGCCGGCACGAGCATGGGCCTCCTCCCTCCACCTTCGCTCACCGGAGGGGGTGGGGACACATGTGCGCGCTCCTTCCTCGGGAGGGACGGCGGTCCGCGAGCCTGCGGACTGCGCCTGCGCGGCCCCGCCCCCGCCCCGCCTTCTCCGTTCGCCCCGCCCCGTTACCCCTTATATCGCCGCTAGGGGTAGCGGCGGCAGCTGCGGCCTGAGAGCGCGGCTGCTTTGAGGGCGAGGGAGCTGTGCCGAGAGGGGACGAGGGCAGGCAAGAGGGTGGGAAAGCCGGCGGGAGAGGAGGGCGGCGCCGGAGGAGGGCGGCGCGTGGCTGACTCATCCCTCTGGAAGACCAGACTGACAGACACCAGCCCTCGCCGAACCCGCCCGCCCGCGCCGTTCCTCCTCAGCCAGCAGGCGCCCGCCCGCACCGCCCGCCCTCTCCGGGAGCTCTCCGGGCCCGGCCGCCTCACAGAAAGTTTTCGTCGGCGGAGCGGCCGCGGGCCTTTTGGAAGGGAAGGGGACGGAAGAGGAGGCGACGGCCGCGCGGGCCCGGGGAGTGCATGGTGCCCGGCGCCTCGGCTGCCTGTCAGGAGGACATCGGGGCGGGGTCGGGCTGAGCCCAGCTCCTGCTGCTTCCCCCGGCCTCGCCGGCCATCGCCTTCCCGGACGGCCGCGGGGGTCCCCGCTCCTCAGCCCGCCATGTCCCGGCTGCTGCCGCTGCTGAGGAGCCGGACCGCGCGCAGCCTGAGGCCGGGCCCGGCAGCCGCGCCCCGCCCGCCGTCCTGGTGTCGCCGCGGGCGGGGGCTGCTGGCGCTCGCGGCGCCCGGCGGCCCCCGGGGACTGGGCACGCACCCCAAGAAGGAGCCCATGGAGGCGCTGAACACGGCTCAGGGCGCGCGCGACTTCATCTACAGCCTGCACTCCACCGAGAGGAGCTGCCTGCTCAAGGAGCTGCACCGCTTCGAGTCCATCGCCATCGCCCAAGGTAAGGGGGCGGCTGGGGGCCAGCCCGGGCCCGGCGCCCGCCCCTCCCACCCCGGGAGCCCTCCTGCCCCGCGCCTGGGCCGTCCGAGGGGGGGAACTTTGCGCCTCCCCAGTGTCCCCGGGGCAGGTAGGACAGGCGCGGCGCGTGCCAGGCCGCCGGGGCCAGCGCTTGGCAGCTTCCTCCCCGGCTGCAGAAGCCCAGATTGCCAACCGATCGTGTTTTGCTTTTGTTTGGGTTTGCCAGGCACCTCCCCTCCCCGGGCCTCCTGTCCCCGAGCCGGGGCTGCGATCTCGCGGCCGTGCAGCCAGGCAGGTGCCTCCTCCGAAAGTGCAGGGAGGCGGGGAGAAACTTTCTTGAGGGGTTGTGCAACGGGCATGTCTGGGCGTCCAGGAGAAGGGAGCTCGCTTCCTAAGTCAGAGATGCTCTCAGCTGCTTGCGTGCGCGCGGACCTGGTGGTTTTAATTTAAGGAAACCTTTTCCTGGGAAATGGAAAGGATGGACCAAACCGGTCACTGATACAGATACAGACTTGCGAGCCCGTAGAGGTTCGGGGCTGCACGAGTTCAACTCCAGCGTTTGTTGTTTCCCCTGGAGGTTGAAAGAATGCTAAATCAGAAGGGGTTTTTCTGGGATTCTGTGGCTCTACAGGAAAAAGCAGAGTGCTGCTCGAAAGTAATTTGGGACGGTGAAAGCAAAGCTATTTTTAAGTTAACATGTTAAAATAGGATATTTTTAAAACGGGTGCAGAATGCTGGCAGGTCAGAATTGGAGTCCGGGAGAAAAAGCTAGAACAGAAAATCAAAGGGCCGAAAGGAGCAAATGGTTAAATGATTCAGTCTGAACGTATTTTGCCAGACAAAATACATTGCTGCTATTTTATATTACGTTCTGATGTCTTTGAAAGTTTCTTTTTTTTATGTCTGTTCCCTCGCCTCCCCAAGTCGGTAGGTACAGAAACATTCCATAGATTCCTTAGGTTTAGAGCACGTTGATTTGGAACGTGGCATTTGGTTTGCCAGAGGCGCTTAAAGGGGTTCTTTGGCCTGTGTATAGGGATGGAGGAAATTATCTGCCTCATATAAGCGTGACTTATCCATTACTCCTTCTGCAGAAACTTTTTATTAGTTGTGCCTTTTAACTGCCTTCTTTCTCAGTTCGGGGAATTGTGGACCAATTTATGGTATTGGGAGATTCCAGACTGTCTACCCACAAGGCTTTTACAGGAAAAATGTAACATCGCAATCAATTCAGTTGTTAAGTGTGTAATCATGATGTTAGAGGAAGTCATAATTAAAATACTGGTGTATTTGTAAGCTATGTGTGCACTCAGTGTGCAGTTTTAAAATACTCAATTCTGAAAATGTACTCCTTGGAGAACAATATAGACAGTCATATGCTGGAGCGTTAATTTGAGGAATCTTTGTCCATGGGCAAGACTGTTTGAACACACTTTTGGCCTTTTCTAAGTCCTTTCTTGGAAATTCTGCATTAATGTTGTTACAAGTTTGGAGAGCCCTGTTAATATGATTTAATGACGGTTCTTGCAAAGCATGTGCTGCGATACAACTGGGTAAACTTTACCTTCTACTTTCTTGCGTTAGCACATGCCACACGTATTGCACTATAGGGTTGCTACATTTTCCAATGAAGATAATATTTTTAAATTTAACATGGTTTTGGATATTCTGGAAAGGACCTATAAAGTTCAGTAGTGGACATCAATTAGCATCAGTTAATCTTAATAAGTATGTAAGATAAATGAGAGAGAAGTTAGTAATTTAAGTTGTCAATGTTCAAGATAAACAGGCAAGGCTATAGGAAGCAATGTGGTAGTCAAATGCTTATCTCCTGTTTATAAGCTAAAGAACTTCAAAATTTACAGCAACATTTTCACCACTGTTGATGACTCAATTATTGCCTTTTGACTCAGATGACAGTTGATGATGTTGCTTTAATTTTTAGTACAGTCTTAGTATTCCCTATTGTTTTCAATATCAGTACATACAGTTCCTATGGCGATAACTGGAATCATCACTAGTAAACTACTTTATTTGTTGATCATTGAAGGCAAAGAGGATTTTACTATGTTGAGAATGCATACAGCTCATTCCAACCCTGAAATTAACATTTTTCCCAATCAAACAAATGAAAAACTCCCATGTTTTTCCCATGTACTAAATGTGTGTGTCCTAAGTACACTATCTAATGAAATGAATTCTCTTGAAAGGGCTGTTTCTTATTATAGGAAATCTTATGTGTTCTTGGAAAGGGTGCTTGTATGAGCTAATGAAGTGTTTTGGATTTGGTGTAGAAACATTACAGGAAAAAAATCATCCAGGCTTTGGTATGGTCGTGGAATCCACTGCTGAAATTTGATACATTTGCCCTTATCAGTAGGCATTTGATATAGTCTGTGATGGGATAAAGCTTTACAATCATTTTGTAATAGATAAGGCAGACTTTGTGGGATGTCTTATTGTAGTTAAATAGGATATTGTGATTTTTAAATTACAAACTGATTTCCTCCTCAGTTTTAAAAAAGTTGATGTGATCGACTTATCTGTTCAACCTGTTCTCTCTTCTTCCAGGAACAGTCCATATTCTTCTGATAGTACATTGTTGGTTCATTGTTTTTCCAAGTAGGACTGGCAAGCTGACATTATTAACAGTTTCCTTTTAATTTTCACCAAGATTTTTAAAACAAATTTGTCTCCCAATTTTTACAGTTAGTATTTCTAATTATTATTATTGTTATTATTTTGAGGAAGATTAGCCCTGAGCTAACATCTGCCGCCAGTCCTCCTCTTTTTGCTGAGGAAGACTGGCCCTGAGCTAACATCCATGCCCATCTTCCTCTACTTTACATGTGGGATGCCTGCCACAGCGTGGCTTGACAAGCGGTACATAGGTCCACACACGGGATCCGAACCGGCGAACCCCGAGCTGCTTGAACTTGTGAACTTAACTGCTGCGCCACTGGGCTGGCCCCCTAAAAAGCTAATATTAAAGTGGATACCTAGAATACTTAAAAACAAATAAGATTTTCCATGGAGTTCTGGTCCACTAGGGATCTTGGACTCTTGACAAGAGTATCCCCATTTTTCTCTGCCCATTGATCAGCATTATGAGAAAGTGGCGATTCTGTTAATATATGAGCCTCTGGGATGAATTGGAGATATCTTGGCTTTTGCTCAAAGAGAATAAGGAAGAGGGCAATAGAAACATGTCATACTTCAAATTAAGATACATGAATAAAGGTGTTTCACTGCCTTTAAGAGGAATAAGGGAAGTGTAGCCCCAACTAGACCCAGCAAGAGGAGAAGAACCAGAATGAACATATGAAGTGTGAATTGAGTCAGGAGGAGTGAGAGGTAGATAATAAGCTGAGAGCTTCTGTATCTTGGGCCTAGATAAGTTAAATGAAGCTTTGCTATGATCAGTTATTTTACCAATATGGAAAGAACCTAATTATAGCAGTATATTCCAACAAGCTTAATTCTGAATCCTTTAGAGTTACTGGGCATATTGGAGAAGCCCTATTACTAGGAATTACTGCCAGCAGAAAACAGATAATGCAAATAGGATTTATTTTCTTCCATTATAATATGGATATATGCTATTTAATACTTTTTAATTACCACTTACATATAACTTGATGTCCACAGTTATGTGTGACTTAAAACAATAACTATTCCATTACATCTCATGATTTTGTGGATGGGTCAGGAATATAGGAAGGGCTCGGCTGGCTGATTTGTCTGTTTCATGTGGTATCTATGGAGCTCACTCCATAAACGGCTGGCAAATGAGGTGGTCACAGGGTCCAAGATGGCTTCACTCACCCGTCTGGCACTTTGTTGGAGATGGCTAGAAGGGGTGGGCTCCCCTGGAGCTGTTGCCCAGAGTAGATGTCTGTAACCTCATTACCATGACAGACTTAAAATGGTTGTGAAACTTAGATGATGGATCTGGACTCCCAGAGAAAATGTTCCAACAGGGCTACGTAGAAGCTGTAAGACTTTGTCTTAGTTTCCTATTGCTGGTGTAACAAATCACCACAAATTTAGTGGCTTAAAGCAACACAAATTTATTCTCTTAGTGTTCTGGAGGTCTGAAGTCCAAAATAAGACTTAAGGGGCTAAAATAAAAGTGTCAGCAAGACTCTTTTTTTTCCAGGGGAGAATCTGGTCCTTGTCTCTTCCAGCTTTTGGCACTCTCTGGTTCCTGGTCATATCACTCTAATTTCTGCTTTGGTTGTCGCATCATCTTCTCCTTCACTGACCTTTTTGCCTCTCTAGTATAAGGACCCTCCTGATGACATTTAGGACCCACCTGGATAATCCAGGATAATCTTACTCTCTTAAATTCCTTAACTTAGTCACACCTGCAAAATCTGTGCCATATAAGGGAATATATTCACAGGTTGGAGGATTAGGATGTGGACATATTTGGGGGATGTTATTCAACCTACCAAAATTTGTTAAAGCTAGCCTTGGAAGTCCCAGAATGTTCTTTCTGCTGCATATTGGTCAAACAAGTCACTAAGGCCAGTCTAGATTCAGGGGAAGGGAAATTAGTAGGAAGTATTCCATATGCATGACCCTAACTAATAGTTGTAGTTTATTCCTTTATATCACTAGGCTTTTAAGAAGTTAATAATTTCTGTTGGGAATCTTGTATTACGTCTTTCTCTATTAATGCACACCATTAGCAAATTAGGTTTTTTGTTCGTTTGTCTTAAGGCTTTTGAAAATTCCTTCTTTTACTGAGTGCCAGTGTAGTGATTCCTTTATCTATTGAGATGTCTAGGACTCTTTCCTCTATATCAGTTTTCTCATTCTGGGCAACATTGACATTTTGGGCTGCATAATTCTTTGTCATGGGGGCTGTCCTCCACACAGGATATTTAGCAACATCCCTGTCCTCTACCCACTAGCGGCCAGTAGCACCCTCCCACCCTCCTCACCCCCACTGTGTCAACTAAAACTGTCTCTAGACATTGCCACATGTTCCCTGGAGAAGACGTTGGGTGGGGGGAAGGGGAGGAGGGTAGCAAAATCACCCTGCTGGAGGGCCATTGCTTTATATGAGTGCTATAGGCTGTATCTTCTTCAGTCCTTGGGCTTGTCTCTCCTCTTTTCCTGTCATCCATTGACACTTGCAAGTATCAGTGTATTCTCTTTGCTTCTAGCTCATTTGCTTTATTTTACATTTGTTTGTCTCTGTATAGGGCCAGCGGAGTGACTCTATTAGATTCCTCGCCTTATTATCAAATAAATGAACTTTGTGGTAACTGTTGTCCTTGATTGTGACGTTCTTTCACTCTAAGTTCTTGACTAAATTCTAAATACTAGGCACTTTAAAAATATGGCTTCCAGATAAGTCAAACACTGCTATAGTTTAATTCACCAGTAATTAATTTGTTGTTGTTCATCTCAATAGTCACTATTTGCTTACTTTTTATAGCAGTTGTGACAAGCAGATTTTTTTTGAAGAAGATTAGCCCTGAGCTAACATCTGCCACCAATCCTCCTCTTTTTGTTGAGGAAGGCTGGCCCCGAGCTAACTTTCGTGCCCATCTTCCTCTACTTTATGTGAGATGCCTACCACAGCATGGCTTGGCAAGCGGTGTGTAGGTCCACACCTGGTCCAAACACGTGAATCCTGGGCTGCCGATGTGTAACATGCGAATTTAGCCACTGAGCCACTGGGCCACCCCTGTGACAAGCAAATTTTTATAAACAAATTTGTAGATAGGAAAATTGAAATAATGTAAAGTCTGCAACTTTATAGACTTATCCAAAGGGTCGAGTAGAACTAAAGATAGCGAACTTGAATGTTGGGGATGCTCTGATATTGAACCATTATTAGTGGTGATTGTTTCAGTTTTTCTAAAAATAGTGATGTTTGCATAACCATGCTCTTTAGTGATTTTCTTTGGCATGTCAGAGTGTAAAGCTATCTGGAACAAATAGGGACTAAATTCATAAGTGCGAATTTTATTAGCATCTTGGTCAAGTCAGCTGAATTAATCAGTATGTAGATTTATAGGACTCCAGCCTTGTCATTGACTCATAGGTTTAGGTCTGCTTTGAGTTAAGGAAAAGAGCCACATAAAAACAAGTAGTTATATGTTAAAATATAATAATTTAGTTACCTTAGACCATCTGGTAAATAAGAGAATCTTCTAGACAAAGGACTTTCAGGTAAGAAAATGTCATTCCCCTTAACCTGTGAAAGATTTACTTTGATAGCTTTTGATGGCAACATATTTGAACGTAGTACATTTTTCTCTGCCTTAGTAAAACTGTGAGTACAATTTAGCTTCTGTCAGACGTTAGAGTCCTTATATACTGTATTTTAATACAATAATTTTCTTTGGGGCTCCTTCTATTTGTAGACATGCCAGTCATCACACCAAATGCCTCCAAAACACGGCCAGTTCACTTGGCATGCTTTTCAGACTGTGTCATAGTGGTGAAATGTGTGGGGCTTATTTCTCCCCTCCCCCTCCATCCCCCCTCCCGCCCTCAGACTATTCTACTCTGTTCTCATTCATCAGTTGTGGTTGTGGTAAACTTTTCTGCTGTGTAAGGAAGTCTGCTTCTTGGCATCCCTGTTATTGTTTCTGATGTCTGCTCTTTGTCACTCTTCCGTAATGTTTCTTATTTTCTTCTTTTTGTTCCATTTTCTCTCTCTCTCTTTTTTTTTTTTTTTTTTTGAACCCCCTGTGCTTCTCGGTAGGGTTTAATTCTTGACAGACATTTCAAGGTCATAGACCTCTACTTTCTTTTGTCTTTCCAGCTAGCCAGTTGCATCTATCACATTGTTACTGATCTTTGACTCTTCAGATCTCACATTGAAGCTCTTGTGAATATTTTTGCTAACATCAGGATGATGGCTGTTCAGAGGATCGTTGTTTTAAGTACCTAAAAGGTAGTTAACTGAGGCATTACTACTTACAGATCCTAAAATTTCAGGGAATTTCAGTTAGAGTGGTGTTCTTACTTGGTTTAGTTTAAATTTCCTGTCTTTCTGAGTTTGAGGATAGATTATTTAGTACTTTTTGTGTTATTAAAAACATTTGTAATTTTAAAAACAGCCCGCTATTTTGTAAGACAGTTTCTGAATTTCTACTGTATAATGGTTCTTGTATTTTATAGAAGACATCCCATTGCTAGTACTGTTGTTGTTGCTGACGCCATCTTTACTACCATTACGTAGCGCTTATTGAACATTTGCTTTGTGCCAAACATGCTGAGCTAAGTGAGTTTTCATGTAATTGTTTTGTTTACTTATCTTGGAGGGAGAAGGAATTATCTCTATTCTATAGATTAGGAAACTGAGGCTAAGAGGAGCTGGCCTGTGTGGCAGGCACACACAGCCTGTGTGGCAGAGTGGAGTTTTTATCTTAGCTTTGTTTGATTCTAAAACCCCTGTTCTTATTATTGCACCTTTCTGAGTACTCATACCGGGGATTTTTAACTCATGCCGGGAGAAAAGCTATCACCTCAAATGCTAGAAAATCACTTGTCCTGGTAACATATCTTAGTCTATCTTTTGTATTTTTGCACATTATACAGCATTCAATACAAAAGCAAATATGGCATTGTTTCTTTGAAAATAAGGGAAATCAAAGTAAAATCATTGTGTAAAAAAGTTTATAATTGTGTGAGGATTTTGAAAAAGTCAGAAAACTAGTATTTGGAACTTCTGTCTTAAATCTGTAACTTTTGTGCTAATTTTCCTTTAGGTTTTTGGATGAGGTTTTTTGTTTTGTTTTGTTTTGTTTTTAATATCTAACATACTATTCATAGAAAAGCTTTCCAAACTTTGAAAATTTATTTATTTAACAAATATTTGTTACTCTCCCTACCATAGAATAGACACTGTACTAGATGTTTGGGGTACATCAGAGAATTAATTTAGCAAAATACTCTTATGAAGGTTATATTTTTGAGCGAGGAAAGATATTGAGCAATAAAGTAAATAAATAAATAATTATAGTGGGTGCTATTAGGAGAATAAACAGAATGACACTTACTTTAGATAAAGTGATCTGGGAAGGCTTTGTGTAGGTGCTATTTAAGCTGAAAATTGAGAAGCCAGTCATTCAGATAGCTGAATGAAGCTGGAGGAAGAGCGTTCTGAGAAGAAGGAAAAGCAAATACCTAGACCCTGAGATAGGAAGGGACTTGGCATACTGTAGAATTGACAGAAGGCAAATATGAGTGGAACGTAATGAACAAAGGGCACAGTGGAGTGGGATGAGATGGACAGGTAGGCAGAAGCCAGATTAGTCAGGGCCCTTCTTGGTAAACCATATGAAGGCCATTCCAGGGTTTAAACATGACGTGAAATAATGGGATTTAAAGAGCATTTGGGCTGCTGCTGGTGAACAAATTGGAAGGTGCAAATGCATAAGCTGGGAGACCGCTTAGGAAGCTGTTACAGTAGTCTAGGCCAGGGATGATGGTGGCTAAGACTAGGTTGCCATGGGGATGAAGAGAAGGAGATGGATTCGAGATATATTTTTGAGAGGGAACTGATGGGACTTGCTCATGGATTAGAAAAGGTCAGGTAATCAAGGGAAAGGAAATAGTAAGTGATGACTTAGGTTTCTGACTCTAGTGATTGAGTAAAAGGTGTTGCTCTTAACTGCGAGGGAGAATACTGGGGAAAAAATAGATTTTGGGGGATGGAAATTAAAGTGTTAATTTTCGGCATGTCAAGTTTAAGATACCTCTGTGAATGTGAATGGAGATGTCAAGTAAGTAGGGGTGTGTGTGTGTGTTTATATACATTAATCTGGAGCTCATAGGAGAAGTTTAGGCTGAGTTTGTAAGTGTGGGTGTTAACAGTTGTATATAGATCCAGGAGAGAACTCTGAAAAACACCAGTGTTTATTGGAAGGGAAGATGAAGAAGAACCAGGATCAGAAGGAGACCAAGGAGGAGTGTCCACAAAGACAGGAAAAATAACAAGAATACTGTATCCCAGAGACTAAGTGAAGAAAAGAGCATTTCAAGAAAGAAGGAATGATCTGATTCTTTAGATAGGTCGTGTAAGAGGAAGACTAGGGGTGCGAGGAAGAAGGTCTGATGGATTTAATAACAGGAAAGAGAGCTGATGTCTTTGTCAGAAGCGGTTTTATAATTGTTATAGTTATATAAAAATTATAATTTTTATAATTATGTGGGGAGAAGCCAGATTTTAGTTGGCTGAAAAGGGAGTATCACTAAGGAAAGATTCAACTCTTTATTTATTTATTTATTTTTGAGGAAGATTAGCCCTGAGCTAATGTCTGCCACCAATCCTCCTCCTTTTGCTGAAGAAGATTGGCCCTGAGCTAACATCCGTGCCCATCTTCCTCTGCTTTATATGTGGGATGCCAGCACAGCATGGCCTAAGCAGTGCATAGGTCCGCACCTGGGATCCAAACCAGTGAACCCCAGGCTGCTGAAGCAAAGCGCGAGAACTTAACAGCTGCACCACTGGGCTGGCCCCCGGATTCAGCTCTTTAAAGGGAACTTTGGATATGGAGGGCAGGAGGCCTCCGGCAGTAGCTTGAGGGTTATTGAGATTATCTCTTTACTCATAGGTCAGAAGTCTGAACTTATTTTAAATATTTGTAGTATTTTTTAATAGACATTCGTGTGTAGAATTCTGGTTTATCAGAGGAAAACATAATACCACAAGTAAACAAATCACACCTGTTTTTAGCAGCACTGAATGGAAAATATGCAGGCCATTCAGCAGGTAAGATCTTTTCATTTTCTTTGGTGAGAAGCTTATAGAAATCAAGAAGATGATTGGAAACTCCATTTTTCAAATTAAAATACCTAAGAGCTAGAGGGAACACTTTTTCCTGGGATGTGGGACTTTCAGTGTTAAAACTAAGACAATCCTGTGCAAACTGTAGTTGGTCACCTCATCTGCCCTAAGGGTGATAGTATTGCCTTCTCACAGATTATGGCTTTTGACTCATAGGAGAGATTGAAAAAGGGATCCAGGTAGAGTTTCACGTTCCTTCTGCATTATTGCTTTTCCCTTCCTTCAGGTCTACACCACAGTGGACAGTTTCTTAGGGCTCCCTCTCTTTTTGTGTGTGTGTGTCTGGTGGAGTTTCTGCTGAAAGAACCTGCATACCCTAATTTATGCATATCCTAATGCCTTCGCGCTGTCCCCCTGGCCCTCTCTCTGCCTCACCTGTTCCTTTACTATTCTAGCTGTACGCTTATGGTATCCGGTTGCATCTATCCCGAGTAAGCAAGTGCTAACGTCCCCTGTCCCCTCTGTCATTGCAGATGCCGGCTTCTCTTTTGATTTAGGGCCAGTGGTTTGCTCTGTGACTTGAGTTCTCTTACAGGTTTGAAATAAGTCATGAATTTGAATTTAGTTTGACTTTGTTTCACTGTAATGGTGAGAGCAATGCTCTTTATAGCTTTCTACATCCCTCAGTGGAAACTGGAGCCTCACCAAGTTTAATGTACAGATAAAATCATCTGGGAATCTTATTGAAATGCGGATTCTGTTTCAGTAGGTTTGAGATGGAGCCTGACATTTTGCGTTTCTAACTGCTGCAATTCTAATCACCGCACGTTCTCAGTGATTCAAGGCTGCAGGGCCAGGGACCATATTTTGAGTGGCAAGGCTTTAAAAGGTGTTTTTGTTTTTAAGGTGGGAAAGAGGTGAGGTCATGTAGAGAAACTCAGGCATGCTTGAATTGTGAAAAGAAACAAGCAAACAGATGTGAGAGTGGTAATGTAAGATGTGGCATATTTTGTGAGCTGGTAGAATTTTATGTTTGTGTGTGAGAAAGATCTTATGGTTTAAAAAACATCTTAGCATTTTTTCTGCTCAGAGGGGCTTCTTAAAGACGTTAGAAAAAATGTGAATTGTTAACACTCATTTTATAGTTATACAACGATCACTTTTAAGTAATAAATACGGTGTAATAGGTGTATTCCTTTTTGTTCATTTCTTTTTATTTCCTATTATCACCTTGAATATACTGTCCATTGGTTAGTCTCATTTCTTCAGTGAACCATGCCCCACGTCATACTTTTTTTCTTCTGCTTTTCTTCATTCTGTTCTTCTTCCTGTGCTTTCCCCACTTAATTTTGTATTACTGTTTAAATTTTGAAACAATCTCAAATTTATTGAAGTTTCAAATATAGTACACTAAGCTTTCTTTTTTCCTCCCCTGAATCATTTGAGAATAAGTTGCTGACATGATGCCCTGTCATCCCTGTCACAGGTTGGGCTCCTTGGGAAGCTGTGTCTGAGGCCAAGATGATCATGCAAGTTTGCTGGGGAGTGCTATTGGACTCCTCACTTTAGAAAAGGAAGGGAAGGAAGCAGGTTTGGGCAGAGGTTAAAGTGGTGCAGTCTTAATGAAAGCCTCAGCTGACCCTGGGATAGGATGTGTTGTCCTGAGTTGTGAAGGGTCTGGGCCTCAAGCTCTGTGAAAATGAGCTGTTGGATGTGGCCTGCCCAGGCAGGGTGTAGAGCCTGGGGTGAGGCAGCGTTCTGCAGCTGAAGCAGGCTTCCAGGATTGCTGTCCACTGAGGGCTGTCTCTTGGCAGGACTTCTGGCAGCTAGCGATCAACTGTGCATTACAATGTCCACTACAACTGGAGTGCTTTGGCACGTATTTCCTACAAACAAGAACACTGTCCTTTATAGCCACAATATGACATGGATAGATTACTACCGTCTAATACTCTGATGCCATTCAGATTTCACCTGTTGTCCTAGTAACGCTCCTTTACAGCGAGAAGATGCAGTCCAAAGTCGCATGTTGCATTTAGTTGTCACATATCTTTAATTTCCTTCTATTTGGAACAGTTCCTCAGTCTTTCATTTGGCTTTCATGACGTTTATGCTTTTGAGGATTACAGGCCAGTTATTTTGTAGCATGTGCTTCAATTTGGTTTTGTCTCTTTCCTCATGAATAGATTCCAGTTATGCATCTTTGGCAGGAATATCACAGAAGTGATGTTATTCTTTTTCACCCTTTCAGTTGGCCCATGATTTTGGTTTGTCCCTGGTGATGTTAACCATTTCCAGGTTAACCAATTCCTTTGAACATTTGACTAAAGTGGTATTTCCCTAACTTGTCCACTGTATAGTTGCTATTTTCCTTTTTGTAATTAATAAATATTTTGTGGAGAGATACTTTGGGTCTAAGAAATATCTCATTCTTCATCAATTATTTATTAATTTACATCAGTATATCCTCATGGATTCTTATTCTGTTTGATGGGTTATAATTCAATACTATCACTTTTGATCCTCTAACTGTCCCATATTTCACCAGTGGGAACCCCTTCAGGCTGGTTTCTGTACCTTTTTGACATGTCCCCATTACTTTTTTGAACATTTATTTACTTTCTGGCACCACAGGACGTTCCAGTCTCATCTTGCACTTTTCTTCTAGCTCTGTGATCAGCCTTTTTTACAAGGATCCCTGGTTTCTTCAGTGTAGAATGGTATTTACAAACCAAGATCTGTGCTCATAGCTATTAGGGTGTTGCTGTTCCCAGGCCCCCACAGTGGTCAGAGCTAGTGAATGTATGAATATATTTGTTTATATAAATAGTAAATATCATTTATATTTAGATTTATCTCTCTGTCTATATCTATTATAAAGTGAGAGTTCATAACAATTTCTCCAATTCCAATCCAACACTACAGGGTACATTCTAGTTTTCTTTCTTTCTGTATTTCTAACTTCATTCTCTAATGGAAAAATACCTGACTTCCATTATCCTTAATATATTTATTCTTTTGATCAGTCCTCCTACATGTCACCAATATCTCACCACCACCACTGGATTTATGCCCATTTCATTAAGTAATTGATTTTTTTGTTATTACAGGCAGTTCCTGCTTTGCACAGTTACCATATGCATGAATTTCAGTAACGATGTTTTAGTTAAATAACACCAGTCCCCAAGAACATGGTTCAGATTTCATTTACCACAGTATATTGACTGTGAGTGATTGCCTAAAGTATTAACTTTGCTGCTAACGCCTTGATCCACAAATCACTCTGTAAAAACAGGTGTGTCTCATGATTGTGGCCAGTTACATCGCTCACACAGGAAAATGCATAGCTCTGTTGCCTCCTTGTCTCCCAGTGATAAACCTTTGAGAGTTGGATAATCAATGGATAATCGAAAGGGAATTGACCAAAAAAGATGAAAGTGCAGCAAAGAAATGAAAAGTGATAATGCCGAAGTGAAATTTTAACCAAATGTAAATAGAGTTATAGGAAAAATAGCTGACTGACGGCATGTTGGCGCTGCTGTTGAACAGCTGCCATTTGAGAGATTCTGGATCTGCTGCCAGAGGAGCTTTGAGAGGATGAACTTAGGGACTAAATGAAGAAAGTGAGGAGGTTGTGGTGAAAGGGTGAAGATGTTCTGGAGGAAGTGACACTGGTAACCCCTTCACATTAAAGGAGATCTCAGAGACGTTTCATGAGATTGAAAATGTAAAGGATAAAATGTCAGCGAGTTCAAACTTAGAAAGGGGTGTGACAGTTCACCAAGGCATAGGAAAGATGCTTCCCATACGCTAAGTTACATGATGAGAAGAAGAGTGCTAGCGCCATTGAAGCTACTTTTGATAATTGTTTTTACCAAGAAATAAAACACTTTAATTCTCAGTGTTGCTAATATTTTAAATTACAGTATACTAAAGAAACATTAGTTTTACTATTTTTAAAATTTCCTTTTGTATTTTTAACTGTCAGTAAGAGAGCTTTTAATGTTTTGAAAAAAAATTTAAAGGTCACAGAACAATTGTCATTTTCCCCATTGTTTATTAAGATTGCTCTGCATGGTTTCAACTTGCACTGTCATTTTTTTATGGTCCCACACTATTGTGCAAAGTGAGGACTGCCTATATTCTAGCAGATTTCACTTCCAAATTTCATATACATTTTTTATTTATACATATTTTATTTAATTTATTGATTGAATACATTTTGATTTTAAAATATTTTTAGCATGCAGATATCCCAAACCTGAGATTGCCTTTGTGAAACGAGCAATGGAGGTGTCGTCAGCAGAGACCCCTGATAGTTTTGGTATAGTACAACCTTGCAGTATTGAATGATTGCCACATGTTTATTGCAAGTAGCAAGGCATCTATTTGACAGAACTTCTTGCTTGTTTGAAATAGAATGCTTGGTTATAATGATAGCCTTTTTTTTTGTTTTTCTTTTCTTGCATCCATGTTTTGGACTGTCTGCAGAATACTTTTGTTTTCTAATCCTAGACTTTGTAGATATGATGGAATAATAATTGCATGTTTAATTAACTGAAGGTTTAAGTTTATAACCTTAACGAAAAACAAAATCACTTATATTTAATTACATTTAAATAGTGTATTTAAACATTGTTAAAATAACCACAGCAAGTGAGAGATAAGAAGCAACAAAGGTTATGAATTTCTTTAGGATGGATGAGTGGGAAAAAAGGACCACATGCAGGGAAAGCTTCAGAATGTTGTGAAGAGAAACTATATTTAAGTAGCTGGACTTCAGGAAAGTATATTTTAAAAATATATTCTTGAATAGTTTGAAAGCCTTATGTAAGTTCATTTAAAGGCCATTCGTGAAAGTTTTTTTACATTCACCCTCCATAGAGCTTGATACCTAACTTCTGTTGCATGCTGTGGTGGTGGTGGCAGTGAGGAATTATGTTGAGTGTGTGTGAGAGGGAGAGAAAGAGAAAGGGAGAAATATATATCTCTGTGTCCCCATTTTATTTTTGATTACTATTTAACATAGATACATTGCCAAAGAAGTATAACACAATGTATGAAAAGGAATCAAATATTTTATGGACCAGTTGCAATTTTGTAAGGGTGAATAGTAAATACAACTCAGCATCCTTAGGCTGTATTATAGTGTCAGGAGTAAAAGCCACACTGTAAGAACTTCAGAGAAATGTAGAGGCTGTAGGGGAGGAAGACATTTCCTCTTCCCAAATGGGGGTTCGTCTGGCCGGAGAACGAATTAAATTCACATGAGACAGAATAGCAAGAGAAAATTAAACAAATCTTTATGAGGAACCATGGCCCGGGGCCTTTCTTCCCGAAGGAAGAAAGGGCACCAAAGAAGTGGGGTGCACAGAGTGGTTATATACCCCCAAACAGGGTGTTTCACATGTGATTGAAATGTCCCTCCCACAATAGTCACAAGATTGCCCTGTGGGCACAGCGCTTGATGGACACAGCAGGTAGTGGTCTGCTATCTCGGTGGGCATAGCAGGAGGCAAGTCGATAGTCTGGAGCTGGGTGGTCACAGGTGAGCGCAGCAATCAGTTCCTAGCCTAAGGAAAGATGCTTAATCCTTAAAGAAATGCCAACGTTGGGAGCGGGAGGGAAGTCAGTTACAGGAGGTTACCAGACAAGCACAATAAAATGTAGATTTAAGTCCTTGCCTTTGGTATTGATTAAGAGTTTCTAGAGAGAAGGTCATCGCCTTTCTTCTTCCTGGTACAGAGAGGGAGGCACCTTTTACAGATAGAGATTTACCTTATAAATGTAAACGTGTCCTAACAAAGGGCAAGTTCCATTCCTCAGAGCCTCCTTCCCTGTCCCAGTTTATCAAAAGCAATCAGCCTCAAATAATCCTGATGCCAAAGAGACATATCTTGGGGTGGCCAATTTCAGGTCCCCACAAGGCATACAGTGTGTGTGTATACACATACACATATATACGTATATATTAACATATTAGTACATTATCTGCAAAAATCCCCCAGTATACTCTACTTTACCAGGTCGAATGTAGTTCTAAAATTAAAAATTTGTAATCTCAGTGTGTATGTTGTAGAAGTTAAACATTTAATGCAAATATCTTTTAAAGAATAAGTTTTAATTTTGAATTATTCTGAAGATTATTTAATCAGCCCTCATTTTTAGGAGAATGTAGGGAAAAAGGAATGATACGTATTCTATAAATGATGGCAGATGACGTCACTAGGACCTAAGGGGCGGCTGAACAAAGGCTCTGTAGACGACCAGTGGGACTGACCTGTCAGTCATCTCCTGAGACTCAGTCTTCAGTTGTATCCCACTCATCGTCATGTGCTTCTTCAGGAATGCTTACGGGTACCCTTCTATTTTTTTTTTTAATCCTACTCATTATGCAATAAAGAAGAAATATAGAAACAGAATCTTAGAGCTAGAAGGGATCATAGAGACCTAAATGCCTCATTTTATGTAACATGAAACTGAGATCTGGAGGGTTTATGATATGTTCAAGATTTGGTGACTGGTTATGTCTGTATCAGAGCAGGGGTTAGCTTCAAGTCCTTTGGATTGTTAGCTCAGTGCTCTTCCCATTACAATAAACTTCTTCGGGGGTAGCAGCAGAGATTAGTGCCAGACTACAGGGTGTCCAGTTGTTCTGAAACCAGCAGAAACCATGTAATTTTCCCATTCAGAAAATGTTTTATTTGGGAACCATAATAAGTCAATTGATCTCTTCCTCTTTCTTTTAACTTTGATGGATTTTTGAAAATGATTTGTCTGAAAGTGCATTATTTCTTAGGAGAGAAAAAAAGCAATTTGAAAAGGATATTAGTATTTTAGTTACTTATAGTTTTACTTCAATTTCAAATGTTAATGCATGACCAATGTTTTGACAATGTTTTGTGTATTTATATGTGATTGATTGATTTATATATAATTGTTTCTTGGTTTTTCTATGTTTTCGTATTGAGAAATAATTCACTAAAAGAGAAGTAGAACAAGAGAATTAGTATCTGGGTTCTAGACCCAGCTGTGTGTCCTTGAGTATATCACTTAACATCTCTGGGCCTAAGTAGCTACATCTTTAAAGTGGAGAATTAAGTCAGTATTTCTCGGAGGGTATACTACTGGCATTTGGGCTGGATAATTCTTCATTATGAAGGACTCTCTTGTGTATTGTAGGATGTTTAGAATCCCTAATGCCAGTAGCATTTCCCAGTCATTATCACATCCGAAAACAACCCTGCATTTCCCAGCATCTTCTAGGGTGAGATACCATCCCCTGTTCAGAACCACTGGCCGGTGGTTTCTAAGGATTCCTCAGCTCTAACATTCTGTGAAAGAATTCTTATTTGGGGAATGATTGAAAGGTAAAAAGGTAATGCATTGACTGAAAAATCTTTGCTCCTTCCTAGTATTAAGCAATTTTAAATAAAATGATTGTCTTCTGGGGATCTGTGTAACCATACCCACAGATATATCTACCACTTATGATGTTCCAAGATGAATTATTATTTTTTCTAGCTTACTTTGAGCTTTCCATCTATAATGTAATGTATCCATGTAGAATATGTATAATTATATGATTTTCTCTACTTAAAGTTTCAGAGAACTACCTCTATGCCTAATAAGTAAAACTAACAAGATCTGACTATTTTATACAAGTTGTACTGTTGTTTTAATATCTTAGTCTTTTTAAAAAATCATTATATTTAGTAATTCTTCTCTTTGTCTGTTTGTCTGTCCCCCTTTGCCATGAAGGAAGGGAAGGACTATAGCCTGTGTGTTAAGTAGTGTATATAATTGTTTCAAGTGCACAAGTTAGACATGTAAAAGCAACCACAAATCAATAGTGTGTTTGATCATCCTAAAAAAACTCCGTGAAATGATAGATATAAGAGAAATCCTTGTATCTCTAGTATTTGCTGTTTCTTAAGCCAGAGTTGAACAGTTAACAGGTTAGTACATTAATGAGGTTAATAAAGGTAATGATTAATTGGGCACTGTTGCCTTGCATCGTTACTACTAGCCAGCTCACGTCCTCCACTTTATGCCACTGGCCTGCCTCAGCTCAGGGAGAGGTTAGTTGCCCTTAAGTAAACTGGATACCAGACTAGGTTGCGGTGAAGCTGCAGGTTGCACGTTGTGTCTCCTAGAAGGTTAACGAGGTAGAAATTCCTCTGCTACATAATGTGCATGATGCAGTAAGCTTTTAAATGCTAAATAACATTACAAAATCACACTCAAATGGGTTTTCTTTTGGTCTTAGCTAGGCCTATATTTAAAAAAATAATTAAAAATTCCCTTTACAATCATAGTCTTTATTTTAAAAGACAAGACCTGTTAATTGAAATTTACTAAGTTAAAACGTTCAGTTCCTTGCTGTTTCTAAAGAGTGTTTTTATTTTTCAATTCCAAACGTCAGTTTTTATAGGGATATTACTTAGCCATATAAATTTGTTTCTTTAAAAAAATATTGCTGTGTAACTTTATAACTCTTTTGGTGCATGTTTGATTTTTTTTTTTTTTGGTATTGAATGTGATTTGCTTAAAGTATTTTACATACAGCATGATTTGCATTTTAAGTTTGTATTTTTTTAGTGTTTTATATATTTATTATAAGTTTCACCTTACCCATGGAACCCATGGAACATTGGTTCTGTTAAAAGTCTAAACAGTTAGTTATTCGTAATGTTCAGAAACAGGAGTAGCTGAAACCCATAATCCCCAAATTGTTGCTTAAACACAGTAGTTTCAGTTTTGTTATTTTCATAAATCTCTTGTTAGGCCAAATTGTGATTTGCGCCTACTTCCTGCACTTTCTTGGGGAAGATGCTGGGGTGGGACCTGGAGCAAAGATTAGGTGGTCAAAAGATCAGAAGCTGGACAATTGGACACTTAAAGAGTATTGAGTTATTTGTCGTTAAAGGAATAGTCGTTTTATGTCATCTCAGGGTGAAGTTGTTTTGGTACTTTTCTTACTAAGTCTATTAAAATAATTTTGAATTTTTCCCTTGATTCATGATCTTACTGATGTTTATGTTTGTGGTAACAGACTGAAAAAAGGTATCACATTTAGAATTATCATTGCCATGAAAGCATAATAGAAAACAAGACTCTTGTTTTTGTTTCTCAGATTTTCTTTTGTTTCAAGTTTGGATTTATACCTTGTAAAGTATGGTTAAATTTAATGGAATGTTTAACAATGAAAATGACAAATTATGGTTTCTATTAAATAATATAATAGAACTCACTCTGTATGCCAAGAAATCTAGTTTGGTTTTCCAGCAGCACCATTATAAACGCATTTTGTTTTATGAAGGAGACTAAAATGTAGACTATAGATATTCCAGTTACGTTTCTTCTACCAAAATATTTTGATTTTCAATTTTAGATGTATATATTAGTAGAGTGACTTATTAGAAAAAGAAATACACCAGGCATAGCTTATCCTAAAAAATATTCTAGAGAGGCCGTTCAGGTGGCGCAGTGGTTAAGTTTGCACATTCCGCTTCAGCAGCCTGGGGTTCGCCGGTTCGGATCCCGGGTGCAGACATGGCACCGCTTGGCACGCCGTGCTGTGGTAGGCGTCCCACATAGAAAGTAGAGGAAGATGGGCACGGATGTTAGCTCAGGGCCAGTCTTCCTCAGCAAAAAGAGGAGGATTGGCAGCAGATGTTAGTTCAGGGCTAATCTTCCTCGAAAAAAGGAAAATATTGTGGAAATGCTTGTTAATTTTACTTTAAAAATGCTTTTTTTTAAATAAAAAAGCTGTTAAAGGGAAAAAATTAAGGAGAGATATACAGGTTAAATCTTATAATAAACTTCTCAGACCTGTTCTACCTATTTGTTGTCTTGGAATCTTGTGCTAATTAAAATAGGTTGGCAGTTGATTGCGGCTTGGAAATTTCTTTCAAGGATTTTGTTTTAATGACATTTTACATACATTCTGAAAACATGAAAATATTTTAGTAGAGTGTAACATTAAAAAAATTAAAATGCAGCCAAATGTAAATTGCATTTACAAATTTAAAATGTAAATTAAAAAAATTAAAAGTGGCATACTTTTTCTGAGGGAAATTTTGTAGAGTTTTTTAAATCCTTAAATTTGTGCCGTTTTTTTTTTTGACTCAGTAATGCCACTTAGGAATCTACCCTAAGGAACTTTCAGAAGAACATAATAAAAAGATTTAGGTACAAGTTTGTATTGTTATTGTGAAAAAGAATAAATATGTAGTAATAGAGGATTAAACTATTATACATCATATAATGAAATAAAATGCCACTAATAAGATTATTGCCTTAAAAATTTAAAGATAAGGGAAAATATTCACCATATAGTGCTTTGTGAAAACTGCAGAATACAACTTTGTATATATCTCTCTAGAGAAAAAAGATTGAGGGATAATACATTAAAATGTTTGTTTCTGATAAATTATAGGTAGTTTTAATTTTCTTGCTTTTCTGAATCTCATTAACTTTCTACAATAAACATGTATAAGCTTCTTAGTTGAAAAGTGTAACTTATTCCTTTAGATAAACCAAAGGAATTTAGATTTTAAATGTTATTTTCTAATTTTTACTTAGAAATTCCTAAGTTAAAAAAACAAACTCAATATCCTCGTTCTTTTAATATATATAAAGATGAATAAATATTTATATAGAAATTATGTATATGTATGTGTGTATATATAAATGTGGTTTCTTTAAGATGTTTGCAATAAATTCCTGTTGGGGCAATCAATTTTGACGGAATAGCACAAAGGCACAAGGCGTTGTATGGCGAGGTTGCAGGCAGCTGTTCTAATGTTAGAAGTTCTCTTCTATAATTTGCATGTTATATATTTCTGAAAAGCACAATTTAAAAGAATTTTATGGGGCTGGCCCGTGGTCGAGTGGTTAGGTTCTCATGCTCTGCTTCGGCCACCCAGGGTTTCACCGGTTAGGATCCTGGGCGCGGACACGGCACCGTTCATCAGGCCACACTGAGGGGATGTCCCACATGGCACAACCAGAAGGACCCACAACTAGAATGTACAACTATGTGCTGGGGGGCGTTGAGGAGAAGAAGAAAAAAAAGAAAAGAAGATTCGCAACAGACGTTAGCTCAGGTGCCAATCTTTAAAAAAATAATAAATAAAACAAAATAAAAATTTTCTGTTTTATTCTAAGCGTTAATATAAAGGGTAAATTTTAGTGTGCATATAGCACTGGTAAAAATATTTGAATATGTAAGTTATGTTTTAGTTATGAAGTATTCTAAAACATTTTAGTGAAACCTAGTAGGAATTTTCCAGGATTAAAGCAAATGTGAGCCTTAAAATGGTAATATTTGTTCTTCTATGGTTAGAGGTCATACGGTCATTGCAGTAGTATAGACTTGGTTGTAGGATTCCTGTCCCAAATATATGTCCGTGGTAAAGCTTCTCCTTATTCTTACCAATCAAAAAACTATTGTTTCCAGTACAGGAAAAAGAAAAAAGAAAAACTTGATTAACCAGAATTCAGCTTATTAGAGCCTGCAGTTAACCAATTTCCTTTCTCACCAGATGCCATTTTAAAATAAACTTTTTTTCTTCTTGAGGAAGCTTAGCCCTGAGCTAACTGCTGCCAATCCTCCTCTTTTTCTGAGGAAGACTGGCCCTGAGCTAACATCCGTGCCCATCTTCCTCTACTTTCTATGTGGGACGCCTGCCGCAGCATGGCTTTGCCAGTCGGTGCCATGTCCGCACCCGGGATCCGAACCAGCAAACCCCAGGCCGCCGAAGCGGAACTGCGCCACCAGCCGGCCCCTAAAATAAACTTTGAGAACATGGCCTGGGATACAGAAACGTTTAGACCTGTGTCCTACAGCAAAACCTGGGAACCTCTGGCACAGCTGGAGATGATTTCTCTTCATCTGGTTTTCCTATAGTGCTTACCATTGTGCTGTGTGTTAGGAGGTATCCGTGTGCACAGTGGAGTCTAATCCAAAGGTGCCACGTTTGGACCACTAGGTGGCTAATGAACAAAGAAACACAGCCGAGGGACTGAAAAACCCACGTCCAGCAAGTCGTGCGCCCACATCCAGGCAGTCTCTTTCTTGTGTGGCCTTCTCTGAGGCTCCCTTTAAAGAAATCTCTCTCTCTCTCTTCTTTAAAAGTCCCTGCGTTTGTTCCTAATCTGTTTTTCTTACCGCGTTCTCTTTCTCGTTTCTCCCGTTGTCTTTCTCTTCCTTATCTGACTTCCCCCTTTCTTTAAGTGAATACAGCATAAAACTTAAATATTTTTACTTATATTTATATAACAGAATGTAAAAAGCAGCTGCATTAAATAGTTTTTATCCCTGAAACAGGAGGAAAAAAGCCTTAATTTGTGTTTTCTTCTGATTTCTTTTTTGTGTGATGATGCACCTCAGTTTCATATTTCCTAAATAGATAATAATTGAGCATTAAAGTGATGATTCTGATGCACTGTAATATTCAAATTTATCAAAGAAATATTCCTTTTTTAAAAAACTTCTATTTCCTAAATAGTAACAGTATTTTACAAGCTACAACAGTTTTCTGGTTGCATTAGTTAATTAGAAAACTAGCTGGAGGGGTCAGCCCTGTGGCCAAGTGTTTAAGTTCGCGCATTCTGCTTCAGTGGCCCAGGGTTTTGCTGGTTCAAATCCTGGGTGTGGACATGGCACCGCTCATCAGGCCATGCTGAGGCGCATCCCACATAGCAGAAGCAGAAGGACCTACAACTAGAATATACAACTATGTGCTAGGGGGTTTTGGGGAGAAGAATTAAAAAAAAAAGAAGAAGATTGGCAAGAGTTGTTAGCGCAGGTGCCAATCTTTAAAAAAAAAACAAAACGAGCTGAAACATCTCATTCTTTCTACATTCTAAAAAATTAAGAGTTTCATTTAATAAAAACAGTGAATTGCTTTAAATTTTCTCTAATCTTCCTGAGTTACTGAAGCAAAACAAAACAAACGTTGAGAGTGTTGAAAAATCTTATATTTAAACATGCAAAGTGTTTTTCTTATGTTTTCAGAATTTGTAATGAATATCTAGGGTGTTTTTGTATTAGGAAAAGATTTGTCTCTACATTGTAATAATTGAATATATTTAAATTTTCAAGGACAGATTAGGAGAATAAATAGTCCAATTTCAAATAATTATTTGTTTTTTATAGTATAAATTGGCAGTTTGCAACGTGTCTTATTTACACTACCTCCAGCAAAGACTTTTAAATGTGAAATCAAAAGGAAAACAATCCTGTATATAAATATTATCTCATAGACACTTTCAGATACTTTTCCTAACTTATATATTTCTAAACGTGAGACCCTATTAAGAGCAGCTTCTCCTTCAAACAGGGAGAAATATCTAAGAAAAGGAAAAATGTAGGGAAGTCTGGATGTTAGTTATTTTTTGCCACTGTTATGAGTAAACACACTTAGGAAAACAGAACAGTTATCATTCAGTTAAGGATTTTTGTGTCTGTGTTCATGAGGGATATTGGTCTACAGTTTTCTCTTTTTTGTAATTTCTTGGTTAGGTTTTGTATTTAGGATTATTCTGGCCTGGTAAGATGAGTTGGAAAGTATTTCCTCATCTTCTATTTTTCTGAAAGAGCTTGTGAGCTTGTGTAAGATTGGTGTTTGTTCTTCTTTAACTGTTTGATAAAATTCACCATTGAAATCATCTGGGCCTGGAGGATTTTTGTGTGTGTATGTAATAGAAAGGTGTTTGGTAACAAATTCAATTTTGTTAACTAGATAGAGCCCTTCAGATTTTTTGTTTCTTCTTATGTCAGTTTTGGTAAGTTGTATTTTTCAAGGAATTTGTCCATTTCATCTAAGTTGTTGAATTTCTTGGCATAAATTTATTCATAATATCTCTTTTTAATGTCTGTAGGATCTGTAGTGATGTCTTATCTTTCATTCCTGATATTAGTAATTTATGTTCTCTCTGTTTCTTGATCAGTATCCCTGGGGGTTTATTAATTTTGCTGATCTTTTCAAGAACCAACTTTTGGCTTTGTCTATTTCCTTTATTGTTTTCTATTTCATTGATTTCAACTCTTTTCATTATTGTTTCCTTCTTTCTTCTACTTAACTCTTGGTTTGCTTTGCTAGATTTTTTCCCTAGCTTCTTAAGATAGAAATATAGGTAATTTATTTTAGACCTTTATTCTTTGTAGTTTAAGTATTTCAAACTATAAATTTCCTTCCAAGCATTCATTTAGGGTCTGTCCCACAAATTTTGATTTGTCATACTTCCATTGTTATTCAGTCTATCTTCTAATTTTATTTCTTTTTTGTTTTTTTTTTTTGATGAAGATTAGCCCTGAGCTAACATCCGTGCCCATCTTCCTCTACTTTCTATGTGGGATGCCTACCACAGCATGGCTTGCCAAGCAGTGCCATGTCCGCATCCAGGATGTGAATCGGCAAACTCCGGGCTGCCAAAGCGGAACGTGCGCACTTAACCGCTGTGCCACCTGGCCAGCCCCTTCTAATTTTCTTTTTGATTTCTTCTTTGGCCCATGTATTTAGAAAATGTTATTTAATTCCCAAATTTGTTTTTCTAGTTATCTTATTGTTATGGACTCCATTTTGGTAAGAGAACATATTCTTTATGATTTTAGTCATAAATTCATTAACACGTTTTGTGGATCAGCATATGGTCTGTCTTGATCAGTGTACCATCTGTGTTTGAAAAGGCTGTGTATTTTGTAGTTATTGGGTGTAGATGTTTAAATATCAATTGAATCAACGTGGTTGGTAGTATTTTTCAAATAATCTATGTCTCACTGATGTTTTTGTGTAGTGTTCTGTCAGTTACTGAGAGAGAGGCTTTTATACCTCCAAGTGTGATTGTGGAAGTGTTTGTTTTCCTTTTAATTCTGTCAGATTTTGTATCATGCATTTTGAAGCTCTGTTATTAGGCATAAACAAATTGCTCTTATGCCTTTTGATGAATTGACTCTTTTATCATTTTGAAATGTCCTTGGTTCTGGTAATACTCTTTGTGTTTAAGTCTACTTTATGTGATAATAATATAGTCACTCCAGCCTTTGTAAGCTTGCTGTTTGTATAATGTATCTTTTTTGTTTTTGTTAGTGCCGTTGAGTCGATTTTGACTCTAGTGACTCTGTGTGTAGCAGAGCAGAACCCTGCCCGGTCTTTTTACGCCATCCTTTCATCTTCCAGTTCTGTTTCAGACAGTGCTGTGCTACTATTCATGGAGTTTTCATGGCCAGTTTTTTCAGAAGTGGGTGCCTAGGTCCTTCTTCCTAGTCTGTCTTAGTCTGGAAGCTCCACTGAAACCTCTCCAGCATGGGTGACACAGCTGGTATTTGAAATACCAGTGACATAGCTTTCAGCATCACAGTAGCATGCAGCCACTATGGTATGACAACTGCCAGACAGGTGGTGTAGTTCCCTGACCGGGAAATGAACCCGGGTCACAGTGGGGAGAATGTCAAATCTTAACCACTAGACCACAAGGCTGGCCTTGTATATCTTTTACCATCCATTTACTTTCAACCTATTAAAGTGTAGTTCTTGCAGATATCATATAGTTGAGTTTGCTTTTTTATCCATTTTGTCAATCTTTGCCTTTTAATTGGAGTATTTTGTCCATTAACATTGAATGTAATTATTGATATGGTTGGGTATAGGTTTACTATTTTACTGTTTGGTTTCTGTTTGTCCATTTTTTGTTCCTCTGTTCTCATTTCCTGCATTCTTTTGACTTAATTTACTATTTTTTAGAATACCTTCCAGTTATTTTTTAGCTTTTTAAATATGTCTTCATTGCATTTTGTCTGTATACGTGGTTGCTCTACAAATTTGCTTTCTTAACACTTTGCAGATTACTTAGAGCTAATATTATACCACTTCATATACATTAAAGAGGTATTGTAACCAAATCACCAAATTGGTCAATTTATAACCCCTTTCATCCTTTGTGCTCCAACATCACGTGTATGACACCTACGTATGTTATAAACTCCACAAGGTGGTGGTATAATTTCTGCTTTAGACAGTCAGGTTTACTTAAATTACTGGGAAAGAAGCAGTCTCTTGTATTTACGCAATATTTACCATTTCTGATGCTCTTCATTCTTTCCTGAAGATCCTGCTTTCCACCTGGTATTTCCCTTCAGTCTGAAGAACTTCCTTTTGCATTTCCTGTTTTGCTGGTTGGCTGGCAAAACATTCTCATAGTTTTAGTTTATCTGATACAGTTTGCCTTCATTCTTGAAGAATAATTTTTCTGGATATAGAATACTGGACTTACATGCTGCCGAGACCAGCTAGGCAGCCAGCTGCTGAAGGGGCAGACGGACTTAATAGAACACAGTCTATATAGTAGAAAGAACACAATCTATATTATTCAGTGGGACCGGGGACCATCAGCCTCAAGGACTGAGGTGAGGTCCTTCTGATTGCCATGTATTTATTTGCAGGCAAAGAAATACAAGCATAGCAGGAATGCATGCTAACAGGGATATGCAAGTCAAAGCTCAGCAGTTCTAGTCTGCCTCCTTTCAACGTACTCCGGCCCTACCCAAGGCCATTCCCTTAGGGAGTATCCTAGGAACAATCAGCAAGTTATGCAGACGGCGTTCCTAAGCCCCTTGCCTTCATGCTTGATAAGATACTCCCTTCTGGCCTTTGATTCCAAAGCACAAACAATCTAGTGTAGTAATTTATGAGAATCAGCAGATCGCATATTTCTCAGCCACCCATTTGTAGCTTATTTTTCCTAAGCTTAAAGCCTAGCAAGAATGTTGCTATGATCTCCTGCAACACTTACAGCTTTTTTTCCTCTCTCAGTATATTCAAATTATTGTTTTCTTTATTTAATGTCATATTTTTCTGACTGCTTTCAAGATTTTTTTCTTTATCATTGATTTCATCTAACTAGGAATTTACTGAACTTCTTGAATCTTTTGAAATTTTTGTCTTCCACCAAATTTGGGAAATTTTTAACCATTATTTATTTAAAATATTTTTGGTCCTTCCCTTTCTCCTCGCCTTCTGGAACTCCAGTTATACGTATATTAACCTTTTGCTTTAGCCACAGATCCCTGAGACTGGTTCATTATTTTTCAATCCTTTTGTTCTCTGTTCCTCAGATTGAGTAATTTTGACTGATCTGTCATCGTGTTCACTGACTCTCTTCTCTCACCTCTGCTTGAAAGCACCATTCTGCTTTTAAGTCTATCCAGTTAATTTTAAATTTCAGACAATAAATTTTTCAGTTCTAGAATTTCAGTTTGGTTCTTTTTTATAGTTTCTATTTGAGCATATTTTCATTTATGTCTTTTAATATAATTTTAATTGCTACTTTAAAGTCCTTGTCTTCTGGTTCTAACATTTGAGTTGCTTCAGAATTGGTCACCGTCTTTGTTTTTTCTCCTGAAAATGGGTCACGTTTTCTTGGTTTGTGAAGTACTTTTGAATTGTGTCCTAGTCATTGCTGTGATTAGTATGTTGCAGAGACTCTGGGTTCTGTTTTATTCTTCTGAAAAATATTTATTTCTATTTATTTGCTTTAGCAGGTAATTAATAGTTAGGCTCAAACTGCAGACTCTTGGGCTGCAGCTTAAATCTTCAGTTATTTTACCCTCAGCTGGGAGTTTTCTCTACACATGTATGGTTCACAGGTCAGCCATATGTTGGAACTGAATGTATATATAGAATTTAGGGCTTGTCTGTTCTGACTCTATTCTTTCCAGCTTCCCCTCTCACTCTCCAGTGGCTTTCGTTACTTTGCACTCCCTCTACTGCGTCTTCAGGCCAGAAAGACTGAAGATTTTTTGTTAGAGTTTTAGTTGCCCTGCAGGTTATGGATTGAGGCCTGCCCTCAGGCCAAAGGCTGCAACAAATAGGTAACTTGCTTAGTTCCATTCCTTCTTCCAAGTTTTGACTCCTCTCCAGAATCAACCTATTTTTGGTCATTTTCCAGTGCTTTCAAGTGGTTATGTATTTATCATGTTTTTGTCTATAGTTTATAGTTGTTCTGTGCAAGAGGATTGGTCTGATAGAAGGTGACTCAGCCAATATTGGAAGTAGAACCAGAATTTTTTCAACCTAAAAATGTTTGGAAAATATGGTGTGGTGAAGTACAATCTTAATGGTCATCTTATTACTTAAAAAAATTCAGAAAAAGAGAGAAATTATGATGTATATAATACACACACACACACACACACAAATATAGTCACTGAAAGAGCTGGTTTTTCTAACTCCAAAGTCTGCTTAATAAAACGTTAGATTAGAATACATTTCCATTGTAAGCACAGATAGTTTACCATATGTCAGAAGAAAATCCTTAAGGTTAAGATATATATGCAGTGAGATAAAGCCTCTGGGGTTTATTGTGACTATTTTCAGGGAGATTATATTAGCAGCCATTACATTTTAGAACTTATATAGGTTGCTGAAACCTTGGGCTTGTTTCCAATACCAAGTTCTGTCGTGTATTATATGTCTAATGTTTTTTTACTTCTGAGACATATTTTGTTTTAATTCAGTTAATATATAAAGAAGATAATTTACAGTGTCAAAGTCCTCAAAATAATCAATTTATGATTTAAAAAATTTTTGATGGATACTTTCCAATAAAATTTCCACTTTCTAGGAAATGTTCCCTTCGTGTTTCCTCTTGTTAGTGTTTAGTTCTTTGTGAAGCAGGAGACAAAATCTGTGCTTTGATTTTACTTTAATCTCCGTGCCAGTGGTCTTCCTCCCTGGTCTATCTCCTTTACTTTCTCTTTCTTTCTCTTCCTATCTCTTTAAAAAAATTATTTTTTAATCCTTATGTATAGTTGGGAGGAAGGATTAGGAATGTCGATTACTTATTTGATTTTTTTTCTCTTTACTGCTACACATTATCCATTTGCATAGTCCTTATCCTTGCTTCTTAGGAGTTGTAAAATATTTTAAATGTTTTGCTCAATATGTAGGGAATTTGAAGTAAAAGCAAGGGCTCTGTATACTCTCATTCTATTGGGAAGGTCCTGCTTGTTGAATTTTTAGGTATTTCAAGATGTTCCAGTCAACTGACAAGGACTTCTCCTCACAGTGTGAGAACTGTAGTGATGATGAGAGTAATGCAACTAGCAAATAGTTCTGGTATGTAACCACTTTTGCATGTTTACTTCACCAGAAAACTCTGTGGAGTACAGCGGTATCCTATATTCCTTGTTAAAAATTTAGAAAACCATTTGCATGCTTTCCAAGTAGATTTTGAGGTAATAGTGCTAGTCAAAGAATGGAGAATATATTTTAATCAGATGTAAAATTTTGTAAAGATTAGTGTATCTTCATATCTTAGCTCTTCTAAGCAAGGAAAAACAAAACTTAAACTTGCATTCTTAGAACTTTATGAATAATGTGCTAATTGATTAAACTCTAGATTTTAGTGTATTTCTTATCTTATCTTATTTTATTTTTTGAGGAAGATTAGCCCTGAGCTAATTACTGCCAGTCCTCCTCTTTTTTTTTTTTTGCTGAGGAAGCCTGGGCCCTGAGCTAGCATCTGTGCCCATCTTCCTCTACTTTATATGTGGGACGCCTATCACAGCATGGCATGCCAAGCGGTGCTGTGTCCGCACCCAGGACCCAAACTGGCGAACCCCGGGCTGCCAAGAAGCGGAATGTGTGAACTTAACCGCTGTGCCACCAGGCCGGCCCTATTTCTTATCTTAAAGGCATTATGGTACTATATGCTTTTTTAGTAAAGCAGCATTCACAAATATAAACCATACTCCTTTTTTTATATAGCTTGTCAATGGAGATTTATTTGCTTTTTACGTCTTTTAAACTAAATTCTTTAGTTCTTATGTTTTCTAGATTATAAGTAAATATTGTAGAAAATGTATATCCACTTTGTAATGTGTTTCCTTGGACAGTCTGGTTGTATGAAATGCTTACAGCAGAGTGATCCATGGTGTGGGTTCTTCTCTACAGATTATTAACTAATTCTTTTGGATTGGTTGAGGATAAAGAAGGTAGAATTCTCTGCCATTTTACCATAGCTTATTCTTGTACTTATACAAATGGTGAGGTACTTATTGTTATGAGATTAGGTAGGTTGCTTCTTTGTAATAATTTTTAACTTTTAGATTTAATAACAGCACTTGAAGAAACTTACTTTGATGTATACTTGGGAAAATTTTGTGTGTTTATTATGGCATATATTATGAATAGTATATTGTTACTTGTTGAAAAACACCCTATTATTTTTGGGTCATTTTATTGTGTAGAATATTCTTTATTATCCAGTAGTATAGGCTTCAAAACTCAAAATATTCAATATATTACCAAGGGAGATTGATTAAGGAACAGAACACAATCCGGTGAATTCATTGTTGTAATACATTGCTTTAAAAATGTTATTTTCGTATTTTTAAAGGACATCTACATCTATTTGAATATTCTTTTTTTCCTGTTATCAACGTTTGTGTAATATTTCTTAAGTCATCTAGGGTTGCCATCTTAAAGAAGGATAGCTATAGTTCTGAAGTTTTTTTTTTCTTTTTTACTTGTAATTAATGTAAACGGGCTCATTATATAAATGCAAGGACTTAAAAAACAAAAAGGAAATGATTTACCCAGGGCTATAGAGTCCATGGCAGGCTTGTAACTAAAGCTCAGTTTTGTTTTCTAGCTTTGTAATTTAATCCATACCAAGTAATATTTTCTGTATGGAAACTTTGGTCCATTAACCTAAAGATAATTCATGAATAAACTCTGATATTCTCCCACTTTGTAAATCTGCTGGTATTTTCTTCAATGTAATAATGAAGAAATTATGCTATAGTAACTAATTCTTGCCCCGCACCCTTTTTTTCCCCTTTAGAAAAATTGGAAGCTCCACCACCCACCCCAGGACAGCTGAGATATGGTAATGGTTCTATAATTGTTAAATATTTGTGCATCTATCTTTTGGATTTGAAATAAGTGTATCATTCATTGATAGTACAGGTGTCAGTAAATTAAATCTTTCCAGATAGAGTGGATTATCCTATTTATTGTAATGAAGCAAAATTTTGTAAACTTGGCTTAAGAAGTATCACAATATTATGGAATTTCTAATATTGTTAACTATATCTACTATTGTTTAAATATTATTACCATCTACAAATAGAGATATACTAAGGTAGAGGTTTTCTTAATTCCCAGGAAAAAGGATATGTTTAGTTTGGATTTAAGTTGGGTAATTGCAGAATTAGAATTTCTAGGCTCAAGGTTAGGTAGAAGTGTTCTCTGGTGGAGGAGATACTTCTGGTTTGCTGTTTGTAATAATGAAGAAAGTAAAGTTCATTTAAAACCACTAGGAAGAAGAACCTTGCAATGCTGCTGGTGTTCATTCTTTACTCCATTATCATGGGAATAAATATACAAGGGCTAGCATTGAAGTAATAGAAGACAGTTTGGGATCTTATTATAAAGACAATGGAACAAGAGAATTATTTAACAGTGCAGTGAATGTGAGTAGGTTGTAAGTTAAAGCTAAATATTAGATGTGATTTGCTAACAGCTGCTGAGTTATAGAATAGTGGGAGACCATTACATACTGGAGAGCAAACTTATATGATTTTTAAAAACCCTATTTAATAGCCAGTTCTTTTTTCTCGCAGAGGTAGCTATATCAGAAGTAAGTAACTTGTCTCAATTATCGAAACAATTTAAGAAGTCTTTAAGACTTTTCTTCCTCAGGTAATCTTTTCTGATTCTCCTAGCCTAGATTTATACACTCTATATCTATAGCACTGTGTAATACTATTATCATTTTTTTGGTCATATTAAAATTAAATATTTATATGGCTTTTTATCATACTCAAACTTCTTGAGGCTGGTAACCACATCTTATTTATCTTTGTATCTCACATGCCCAGTGGAGTGTCCAGTACACGTTTATTTTAACTTTTTGAAAATTATAGTTTTTCCTTTGGGTTGAAAATAAATTTTTATTTATAGGACACATTTATTTAGGTCTAAACATAAAAACATGATGTATTTATAGTTCAAAGTCATTATAGCAACGTGCCTTGGTTTCACCGACCAAGTTTTTTACTAGGATAGCAATTAGTCTAATCTTAGTTTAATAGCCTTAGCACCTAATTTTAAGGTATTTGTAACTGGCTAGTTTTAGAGATGCCATCAAATCAACTCCAAAATGTGAAGTACTCCCAAAGGATAGTTACTTTGCCGTGTTTACATTTCAAAGACGATTGAGGTGAATTGGGAGACTTCTCTCAGAGATGTATCTAAACCGCTCTCTCTTCACTGTCAGTGTTTCATTTGTGAATTTTTAAAGTATCATTATACTCTTTTGACCTATCAAATTTGTATTATGTTTTTTGGAAACTAGGATTGTGTGTATGTTTTGGAAACTGCTTATTATAAAATGTTGAATGTCAGTAGCAACTGGACTTAGACAAAAAGTCAAGGAACTAAGACTAGACTCTTTAATTGAAAAATCCCATTTCATTAATGTCCTATTTGACTTTTATCATTTTTAATAGCTTTTAAAATAATAGTCTTTATAATTAAAAAGATGCTGCTTTTTATCTCACTCTTACTTGATAACAAGAAGAAATCTGAAATGACCTAGGATATATACTATTTTCCCTTGATCTTAGCCTTTGATAGTGGTTATAGGTAGAAGTGGTGGTTGTTTTTTGTGGTTTTTTTTTAAATTGCTTGTTAGCTTCCCCTGATTGGTATAGAACTCACTATAGTAATATTAAACTTTCGTAACTACTGGATTATATTTTGGTTATACTTTCTGTAGATTTAACTGCATTAAAAGAAAAAAGACTCTAAAGTCACTGAACACATATAACCAATAGGTTTAAGGGACTGTTTTTTGGATGTAGTATAAAACTCAGATGTTTACCTAAAAAAAAATCCTCAGTTGAACTGATGTTGACTATACCTTGGCAATTTTATAGGTTCATTAGAATAAAGGTTTTTAACTATCCCCAGTTTTTAATCTGTTTCGCAGTCTGCCTTCAATTCTCTCAATCTGGAATTCTCTTCCTTTCCAGGTTAGTGGTACTCGACTTAATTAACAAATGTTTACTGAGCATCTACTATGCACTAGGCATTCTGCAATGTGCTGAAGATGCAAATATGAAAAAAGATGAGCCTAAGTGTATAAAAAATAAATAGATATTAGTTCTTCCTACTTACACTTCTGTTATCTCCAGCCATTCAGATTATGTATTAGATAGATGAAGTAAGATGCACCTCTGGTAGGAAGAGTCCACGTTATATTTTTATTTAAATCAAGTATTTTTTGTGTATAGTTTGTGAAAGCGTTCAGGGTACCAATATGTTGTGAGAGGGGAAAAAAGACTTTGTACACAGATGTCTAGTATAATTGAGATAATCACATTTTTCTTTAGGAAAAAAAAATCACATTTTTGTTTAAAAAATTGTTTAGTGAGTTAAAAGTAACCAAATAGCTTCCCTGAAATGTGATTCAGGGAGTTTATTATTTTTAATATGGAGATCAATTTTATGATATCAGTCTTTAGGTTTAAGAGAGAAGCAAATTGATGTCAATAGCATTAAACAGGTAAAACATGGTATTCATACTCTATGTATGTGCTTATTTGTTCTACCGTTAACTGTATATAATTTGTATGTATGTGTGTGTTACCAGTAAGAAAACACAAAAATCTAACAATTATTTTTACATGTTCTGTGTTTTTTATTTTGTTTTTTCCCCAATGTAGCTTCTACTAGTCGCTAAACTTATAGCAGGAGCAGAATCTTTTTGCTATGGGGAATAGAAAGCAAATTCCAAAGCTTATCAAGTCTATTTAGGAGACTTTAATCATACGGTCTGTTTTTGTCATTTTATAATTATAGAAACCTTAAAGTATATTTTTCTGTTTTTGATGTTTTTCAGTATTCATCCACAATGCGATACCTTTCATAGGGTTTGGCTTTTTGGATAATGCAATTATGATTGTTGCAGTAAGTTCCTTCTCTCACCCCTTCTATTTTGAGTTAATAAATTAATGTGGTCTAAATTTTCCTAATCATTTGCATATTGTAGCTATAAAGTTTAAATTAACATCACAATGAACAAGGCTAGTTTTTATTGTACTTCATGTTAATTAGACTGTAGCTCAATTTTAAGGCGTCATATATATTAATCATTAAGACTTTTGGTAAAGCATTGGCAATAGTAAACATATTTATTAAGTCTATATTATCCTGTTCTAGTTTCAACATTCTTATTAAAGGAAAAAAGTATGTAAAATTTTCTGATATTCTTTAATTGTATCAGCAATTCTCATCACATATATCTATGTTGATTGGTTCCTTGTTCAGTTTTTCCATGCAAAAATATTTTAAAGGGCGTTTTGATATACAGTCTTTCCATTTAATCCAAAGATATTCTGTTTCAATTCATAACACTGTGAATATATCCCTCTTCTGTCTTTGTTCCAGTGTAATGTTAAAAGAAAGTTCTCTGCTGCGCTCATTTTAACCTAAGGGTGTTCTGTAGAAGTGTTGCTTTAGTCTCGGGGATGCTGCTTTACCTTTCTTACTGTTACATGACATCCTTTGTTAATGGATATCAATATTGGGTCCAGGTCCTAAAGTCAGAAATAAGTCCATGATTAAAATGGAAGTCTTCTGACACTGCTCAGTGCTCTAACTACTTCTCTTCACGGACTCTAACTTTAAAAAAGTCTATAAATTCTAACTATTGTGTAGGAGACTGCTCAAAAAAATGGGAATAATTTTAGGATTATTGAGTGTAAGGAAAATACATAGGAGAGATGCAAGGGTGGTTTTTTTTTGGTGTTTTGGAGGTTTTGTGTACTACAGTTGGACATAAAGAGAATGTTTGTTTTCAAAATAGGGATAAAAGTGTAAGTTACATTGTATAGATTATAAAATTTGCTTAAAGAATATCTAAAGTTGGTTCATTCAAGAATGGTTTTCTTCGCTGTCTAGTCACACCTTATGTCCAGATTGATGGGGATCAGATATCCAGAAAGTCTAGCCATTCACTTGGTTGAGGAAACTTACAGGGTTCACATAGCCAGAAGATATACTACTTCATAAACAGTCACAGAACATGAGCTAGCAGGCACACAACTTGAGGATGATAAGCACCCATTGGATGATTCTTTCGCAGAGTCTGGCATGAGCCTCTAAAATATAGTTTCAAAGTGCTAGTTTTTTGACTGATTATGACATTTTCCTAATAGGTATAGAAGAATCAAATTGGCCAATTTATATATCTGTGAATGTGAGAAACTTATTCAACCATTTAGAGCCATACTGCTATTTTTGAAATTACTAAAATCTGAGTTAGTTGGATTATTTAAAGAGTTAATGTAAATCAAATCTAATTGTAAGAAAATGCAATTATGATGAATTTATAAGCTGTATTTAAGACTTAATGTGTTCTTGAATAGATTGTCTGAATTACAGCTTCTCTGGGGCAAATATTTCTTTCAGTTTACATGACACACTCAATATTTTAGATTCTCTTTATTGACAGCTAGTACCCCCCAATACTACCGTCTTAATGATCATTTGTTTTTATCACCTCTATAGGGAAGACCTTAGATATTCAAATGCTGAAAGACTATCCTTGCTTCAGGGAAGTGTTGAGATGATGTATTTTGCGTAAAAAGGGGTACAGAAAGATTTTGAAGAGAGATCAGAATAGAGAAATGAGGTAGCTTCTTAGATACTGAATAAGACCTTCCCAGTGTGGTCTTATCATTTCTTTGAGATAAATATCTAAGTAAGAGATATCTGTGTTTAAATACAGCTACCAACAAAACAAAACACCCACATTCTGGAGTCAAATTACTGTAATGTTGTTTACTGTTTTGTGTTATTCAGGCCTGTGTCTCATTGCTGGTATCACTGAGAGTGGACTATTTTTCCAGGCTGGAGATGCTTGACTCCAATTTAGTAGTGTTTGTTTTTCTTGTTTACATTGAAATCCAGTTTCAGGGACTTATCACTAGTTTTTTATTTATATAATACTCAAATAAATGTTTAAACTACTGGCTTTAATACCTGATTGAGTAATAGGTGTGGGAAAAATATTATCCTGTGATAATTGCAGACTAATTCAGGGACAGGGAAATTTTCCAAAGAGGCTTTGTAATAGACTGCTGAGACTAAAATACATAAATAGTATAACTATGGAATCCATGGAAAGGGAAATCAATGATCATTATTATCTTAAGAATGTTTTTCACCTTTCTATTTTTTTAAACACGGATTGATTGCCTCCTAACGTTGTGGGACAGCCGTCACTGTTTCAAGTTACTTGAGTCTTTTCTATCATGCCACAGGCATCAATGTGTTTTCCTTTTTCCTGTTACTCTCACAGCTGCCACCCTAGTTACTGTCACAAAAACAAATTCCTATATAACTTCTTATAATAGATTTGACCTTTGTTGTTGGCTGCTTTTGATACTAAGCATTTGGTTTCGTAGTTTTTTATTATATTTTTATATTGTCGGGATTGCATTTCATGACTTATATTTTAGTGGTTTTTAAAAGTTGTTTTTCTTACAGTTTAATTAGGATAGAATTTATTAGAATTCTAGAGTAGATTAATTGTATTAAGGTGATGAACCAGGTGTAACTTTTAAGATGACTAGTATTAGATTTATTTATAATTTCTACTTCACCTGTTAACACGAGATTTGGTATAACTATGGGAAAAGTAAAGGCGTGGATAACCCATTGCCTTCACATCAACCCTCACTTTATATGAGGTTTTTCATGCTATTAGAAGGACCTTCAGGCTTCTTAAATTCAGCCAAATGATTAAGCACTTAAATAGTTTTTAAATACATGTATTGCACGCAGGTTCTTCGTGGGTCGTTCCTAATGATTCATTGCTATTAAAGATGCTGTATTTATTTTTTATACACTGTAGTTGTCAGGTGCTTCCCTTCTATATCAATGCTCCAGTTCTTTTTTTTTTGGCCTTCATGTATAAAGATACACATCTTCATTCTTTGGGCTTATTATTTTCTTCTTCAGAAATCTATGTCTTTGGGTAATTCTTTACAAGTAATTTTGAGTGCCTAGGAGACTTGTACATCAGTCTGTTTGGTCCATACTCTATAAGAATTGTATTTTAAGGGGGTGGAAACAAAACGCCTAGAGGAAAGAAAATTGAAGAATACTTAACTCAGCTTCTCTTTAATTTCGTAAATAATTGAGGAAGGCAATATTTCTACATATCAGATAGGGCATTCTTTTTTTTTTTTCTCCACAAATATCATTGAGATTTAAAAATTTTTTTAGAAATTTTCAAGCATCAGTGTTCAAAAGTGTTTTTGAAAATTAAGTCCACTTACAGCAGCATTGCCCAAGGATTAGAACTTAATTAGCACAAAAGATCCTAGGATTTCTTCTTTATTCTATCTAATAACCCATTAGAACAGTTTAGTCTTCTTCACTTCAGTTCCTTCTCTTTAAAGTAGATGTAAAAATACGAGCCCCTCTTTTCTTCAGAAGAATGCGATAGATGTACAGTCTTAAACTCTGTCAATAAGTAAATTCAGTGGAAATATAATGGAGCCTCATTTTTGCTGTAGCTCTATTGTATTAAATGCTATTGTTGCTAATCAATGAATCATAGAGCCTCACTAATTAACAGTTAAAGAACTAAGTGATAGAGGGATAATTTTTGAAGTCTCTGTCTCTTGAGGTTCCTAGAAACTGGTTTAGTGTGTCTTTTTAACCTGTTATAGAGTAAATAACAATCATATAGACATGTCATTGAGAATTTAAAATTTAGATGAGTTAGTTGTCTTTGTGTTCGATGAGCTTTAAAACCTGTTTTCCCTGTGGTAGGAAAATATAAATTCTAGGTTCTTAATGATGAATTGTATTGCCATATGTGTTGCTGTTTTTTTATTTTTATGAAAGCCTAATTTTAGTGAATAAAATGTTGATGCTATTTCTGCATGAATGCATATATTTAATAATTAAGTGAATTACTGCATCATATGTGCATATTTTGTGCATATAATTTTGCCCCAAGAACATGTTGGTTTAACTGTTTTATTTGTTTTTGTTAACGCTTTGCATTTCTTTTATAGTCACTTTAGCTTTAATTTTTAAGATTAATTTCTTTGTATCATTTTTCAGGGAACCCATATTGAAATGTCTATTGGAATTATTTTGGGAATTTCAACTATGGCAGGTATTTAATAATAGTAATGTTATTCCATTGTCTGTATATTTATAAAACATTTCAATAGGTTAGGTTTAGAAGAGGATAATTTATTTGAATGAGTTTACTCATTGAAATCTTTATTAGTTTATCTCCTTAATCCTCTTCCTCTAATTCTTGTGAATGTAGCACTTTTTTTGGTGAGAAATTTTAGGTGCTTTATGTTAGTTAATGGTAACAATAATCTACTATATTATGTTTAAAAAAAGTTCCTCTCTTTATTCGTTGTTACCTCAAAACCTTTCTACTTCTATTACATTGTTTATTTTCAAGTTGGGTAGAAAAATCAAGGAAGGCAATACAAGAATGAAAATCTAGTTTGGTTCTATCTCCTTCTTTCTCCCCCGTTAACCACTCTATTCTTCATGACGGTGAAATTTGGGAATGGTTCTGTGTTATGTTTATTGTATAGAACATAGGAAGTAGATGAGTTAATGAAAGAGACGTCTCTTCTCCTTGATTGTCTTGAATTTCAGAGCTGTACATATGGCTTTATTCTTTAACTTCGAAATATTCAGATTTCCTTGAACAAATATTATCTGAAAGTTACAACTACAAAATATTGTACAGGTGTTTTAATATTGAAGCCAAAATGGAAACTGGCTGCCACAACAGAAGAAATCTGCTGCCTGATGGAGGTGGACTGCTCTCCCCTCAGAAGCATTGTGTTCTATTTTGAAATCTTGAGATTCATAGCTACCCAATGAGTCACTTTGGATATAGTCGTTGTCATTTGAGAAATGTGATACCTCTTCCAGACCAGTGCTTTATTGATTTTATAGTGATGTATTATAATGATTTTTCTGACTCCATGTAACAATTCACTTGTCCATTTTTCATTCTTTTAGCTGCTGCTTTGGGAAATCTTGTGTCAGATTTAGCTGGACTTGGGTAGGTTCATTCATTTATTCATCTGTGCATGTGTATACTTATTTGTTGTCTTTCTCTTCTCCATTCTCCTTTAATTGAGAAGTATATTAAAAAAAGGGAACATTTATTTTTCTTCTTCTTCTTCTCTCCAAAGCCCCCAGTACGTAATTGTATATTCTAGTTGTAGGTTCTTCTAGTTCTGCTATGAGGGACGCCACCTCAGCATGGCCTGATGAGCGGTGCCATGTCCATGCCCAGGATCCAAACCAGAGAAACCCTGGGCTGCTGACATGGAGTGTGCAAACTTAACCACTCGGCCACTGGGCTGGCCCCAGGGACATTTTTTTAAATGTGTTTTAGAACTAAATTTTTTAATTTAATATTTCTAAATCTTTGGTGTGCATCAGCTATAGACGGTGTAGAAACCTGGGTCACACCCCAGTCATAAGAATTAGTGTCTCTGGGGATAGGGCCCTGACATTTGTGTTTAATAATCTTCTCAAGCAATTCTGATAAATGCAAAAAATTTTTCTAAAACTACTATACTGTAAGCAGAGTTGAATTTTCATTTACTGAAGTATTTATATGTATTTTATAGTCATTTCTAAGTGTGAGACAGGATTAAAAGTAAGAACCCCTATCATTATTCCACCCCACCTCCTCCCACTAAGCCCAAATATAAGAGAGATGGCTCAAATGTGAGCATACTGACTGGGCATGTTTTCTGGAGAGAGGAATTTTCAAAGGGAATAAAGGCCAAAGCATACACAGGTTTGGCTGGTTTTTGCTCTTTGTATCCCTTGTGGCAGGAATGATGAAATAAACCGGGAATGTCTACTTAGAAAAGGCCGTCTTTCTTTCTGTCTGTTTTTACACTCTCTCTTCCAAGCGGCAGATGGCCTGGGCTGCTTGCTGAGCTGGGGGAAGCCTGGAAGTATAAATTAGACTAAATTGGCATTAATTATTGTGATAAACATGCTCTCTCTTGCTCAGTCTTTGGTTGTGCTTCTTCCTTCCTTGGTTCATTAGAGTGGTGAGTTTTGAGATTTGGATTTGGGTCTAATAGAAGTCGACTTAGCCCTATAATCTAGGCAAAGGCAGCTTTCTAAGTGATCTAACCCTGTGTACTAGATTTCTGCACTGGAGTTTGGGCCCAAACCTGCTGTTAAAAACAAAGTTTCTTTGCTTCTGGGCCAAGACAGAAATTTTATATTCCTGGAATTCCTGGCGTAAATCTGTGATGATATTGCCTCTTAAACATTTCCATTTCCCAGTTTCCAATATTGAGGTTAATAATGATAATATTATAGCTACTGTATTTAATAGAAACAAATGATCTAAGAGATTTTAAGGTCATTTAGTTTCAGATCACATCATAAAACAATTATTTTTAATTAGAGATAAAGATTTTGTTGAATCTTTATATTTAAGAACTGTTTCTCCTCTGCCTTTTAAAAAAATGTTAAATAAACAAATACTACGTTTTATCGATTCTCAGATCCACAGTTTTTTTTAGAACTTAACATATCTGACTTTGGGATCCATCATATAATTGATTATAGGCACAGTTTAATTGGCAATTTTCTTTCTTACTGTTCATAAAGTAAGATTGTATCTGGTAAATGATGGCAATTTAGAATTGATAAATATTTGAGATTGCCCTAAAAATTCTGGGCTGTTTTCGTTTGTGTGTAAATCTGATACATTTTGGAAATTTTTGCTTTCTGATGACAGTTATTAATTTATACCATATGTTAAAGTGCTTGCTTTGAATTTGGAATAAGTGCATTAATTGTAATTGCTGTAAAAAATTTTTACATTAACTTGAATTGGTCTTTTTAAAGTAATGGTAGAGAATAATTGCTCTAAGTCAATTAATTTACCTATGTATTACGTATATTAATATGAAAATATTTTTAAACTGAATATATTTATACACAAAAAACAAAAGCTGTAAAAAATGTTTACACCATTTCTAGAGTGCCAATTACAGGTTTCTCTTTGTAGTAATTAGTTTTATTATCTGAGGACATTTGTGTCTCTCTTTAAAAACTTATATTCTGTCCTCTTGTATTTTTAAAGACTTGCAGGCTACGTTGAAGCTTTGGCTTCCAGGTTAGGCCTGTCAATTCCTGATCTCACACCCAAACAAGTTGACATGTGGCAGACACGTCTTAGTACACATTTGGTAAGTACCCTATAGGGTTTATGACGTTGGATTTGGGAAGCCAGAACAAGATGCTGTATATTTCAGTCCCCTGAGCAATTTGAGACTAAAATTGATTAGAGTGGCATTTTTAACAAAAATTGTTCAAACCCTGGGAGTTTTCAGAAGAACAGTAAATTTTATTGACTCTTTATTTTTTGTAGGTGTACTTGATTTTTTAAAAATTCTTTATATGATTCAGTTAATGTTGAGGAGTATTAGTTATGTGCTAGAAAGTGAAGAACATAAAATGAATAATAAACTGTATTTCTTTTTGAGGATTGTTTAGGTAGAGAACCAGACATAATTGTTTATAATGTAAACAAATTATAATTTAGTGACAGATGCAGTAACAGAATTATGCACTAGATATAGCAATAGCACAAGTAAGAGAATTAATACTTTGTGGGGAGAAATTTATTTTGGTGGAGAGATTTCATGGCAATTATTTAATCTAAGCTGATTTTTTAATTATCGATGAGACATTTACTAGTGCATCAGAGAATCCCAAGTATATTGACTAGTAAGTAGAAGAGCATGATAAAAACAAGGTGTGTTCAGAGAAATACATGAAATTAGGTCTTCCTGAGATATAATATGTAGTAGTTGTGGATAAAAATAGAAGTAGAAAACAGCATTGGAAAAGTCAGTATTGATCAGACAGGAAAGGTATTTTCCTGTCTGTATAAGCTATACTGAGGAGCTTGAACCTCATACCCAGGTGATGGAGTGGTAGTGAAAAATTTTATATAGGAAGGAAACTGGGGGGATCATGATGCCACCAATTAAGAAGAAAAGGAGGAAGAACAAGTTTGTAAGGGAAGATATGAGTTCTGTTTGGGGCATGTTGATTTGAGATGATACTAGGACATTCAAGTAGTGACACCGAGTAGGCATTTGGATTAAAGGTCAAGAATCAGAGAGGTCTGAGTTAGAGATGATGGGTATTATCATTCATTCATTCAACAAATATTTATTGTTTACCTACTATATGCAGTGTACAGATCTAGGAGTTTTGAATATAGGGTTGACAAAACAAGATCTTTTTTCTTGTGATCTTTCTAGCAAGGAAAAGATAGGCAATTAAAAAATCTGACAAATCTGACAAGCCACCAGTGGCCTAGTGGTTAAGTTTGGCGCACTCCACTCTGGCAGCCTGGGTCCGGTTCCTGGTGTGGACCTACACTACTCATCTGTCAGTGGCCATCTCTGGCGGCAGCTCATATACAAGAGGAAGATGGGTAACAGATGTTAGCTCAGGGTGGCTCTTCCTCAACACAAAAAAAGAGGAAGATTGGCAATAGATGGTAGCTCAGGACAAATCTTCCTCAGCAAAAAATCCCCAAATCGGACAAAATATTTAGTATATTAGAAGTTCACAAGTGTTATGGGAATTAAAGTAAAAAAGAAAGCCAGGCAAGGTAAGAGAGATTGGGAGTGCTAGGATGGAGACAGATTGCAGTATTAAATAGGAGGATCACCACAGACCTCACTGAGATGGTAGGTGATAGTTAGAACCATGGGAGAAGGTGAGATTGTGTAGGGCAGTGGTTCTCGAAGTTTGATGCTAGGATCAGCAGGATCAGCATTACCTGGGAACTTGTTAGAAATGCAAATTCTCAGGTTCCACCTTAGACCTGTCTATTGCTGTGTAACAAATATATATCCGTATCCTGCAATTTGTAGATAAATTGAGGTGAAGCTAGCTAGCTAATACCAGCCAGAGTGGTTGAGGAATAAGGATAATCCAACATTCTAGCAATTTGGCTTAACGTTTTAGCACTACAGCTGGGATCAAAAGAGGAATTTTTTCCTGGGGGTCTCCTTTTCTCACTAATTGATAATTCTGTTTTCTTGCTATATTATAAGCAGATCTACTTCCCTTCTTCTATGATGAAAGCACGTCAATTACCGAATTAGTGTGTGTGTATATATAGAGAGAGAAAGCAAGAGAGTGTGTATGTGTGTGTGTATATTTTGATAAATCTCCCACCAGCATATGGAGTGAGTCTATTCCTTAGTTGTTGACTCTGCTTTTTTATGTTAGGATCCAATCTTCTACTCTGTAACATAGCATTTGGTTACATACAACCTGAAGTAGTTGAAGTTAGTGATCAGCCATCTATTCATGACATAAACTAACTCTGAAATTCACCCATAATAGAATACCTGCCAATACACATGCAAGTTCCAACTGACATAGGCTGTATTTTAAATCCTCATTTGTAATTTGGTTGTTTGAAACTTGGAAAATTCTTTCTTGCAGAACAATATTATAGATGTACTCAAGTTCTCAGGTTAGCCCTAATGCAGTTAACTGTAGAGCCTAGAATATCATAAATACCTGATAATAATGTATAAGTAGCTGTTTTACAATGGAAAAATATGTTTCAGGTTCTGGATCAGGCAGCCAGAAAAGGATATCCCACTTTTTTCCTCCCTCTCTGCCCTACTGACCTTACGCCTTGTTGAGATAACCGGGTTGAAACTCATTGACTGGCATTCCTAAAGTGAGGGAGGAGGAAAGCTTTGGTTTCCACTGACAATAGTAACAGGCATTCTAACAGAATGGGTGGGCAGTGGAAGTGGAGCCTGTTAGCAATGATTGTTCATTGTATATGGGGAAGTCAGGAATCTAAGATATAGTCTCTCTAAGCAAATGTAAATGAGTGTAAATGTTGTCTAAGGTCAAAATAAGAGTCTAGGATTAATGTAATGCATCCGGAATGAGGAAAATTTCTGCTTACTAAAACTGTAGGAGTGGTGCCTTTTAAAATTTGATGTGATGAAAATGACAAATCTATCAAAGCACGAGCACACCACCAACTACCACTGACAACAAAAAGCCAAATAACAGAATTGAAATGTTTTTATGCAAGCTCTTATCAAAACATTAATGTCTACTGTTGAAATTTGTTAGAAAAACTATAAGATCTGATACATAAATGGACAATGTATAGGAAAAGACATTTTATTCAAGACTGTGCATTATGTAGGTATCATAGCATCTGTAATCTTTGATAGAACTTACTTTGTCTTTCTCTGTATAACTGACTGGAAGTTCCTGGAGGAGAGAGACAGTCCCTGTCTCTCTGGTATTTAGCACAGAGTTTGACACATAGTAGATTCTCTATAAATGTTTGTATGAAGTAATGAAATTTAATTGAAAAGTGTTTGACCTTAATAGTCATCATAGGAATGATTAGGCTCACCTGTGAGGGGACGGACTATAATTAGTTTTTGGGGTGGTGAACATGATGTAATCTACACAGAATTAAAAATATATTACGATGTACATCTGAAAGCTATATAATGTTATAATCCATTGTTACTGCAATTAAAAAATTAAAAAATTTTTTTAAAAACACCAGTTACAAAAATGAAATTTAAAAAATTTTCATGATGTAGGAGAGGTTGCAGAAAAATTGGTGTGTATATGTACATACATATATTATAATTGGTATATGTATGCATTTGCAGTTTTGTCTAGAATTGACAGCATGGCAATACCCTGTGAATATGCACAAGTATTCATATTATTTGATTTTTAAATAAATCATTGAGGAAGAACTATACACAGAAATGTTTATTGTTATACCACTTATAATGGTGAAAAAGCAGCAATGATTTTTAATGGTAGAGAGAGCTTTCAGTAGATTATAGGCTCATCAATTCGGTGGAGTTTGAAAGTTTTTATATTAAGTTTATGAAACAGTTTGGAAAAGAGCTTATTGTAACATATGTGGCTGTGGGCGGAGGATGGAGGCAGAAACCAAAGCTAAGTTTACATAAAGCTTAACCCTATGCATAATGAGGTATCCAGGGGGATAAATATTGAAAAGGAGTATATACGAAGGGGAGCAAATCCAGATATATTGAGAGTACTTGGTGAGGTTTTTTCCTGTCTCTCTGGCTTCTGACATTAAAATATATGTACAATTTTTAAAAAGTGTTTTTCTACTTGAGTATTTCTCTGCTGTTATTTTTGTGACCATTTGAAAAAAATTTCCTGGTTGCTTTGAACTTTAAGTGTTATTTGTTCCAGAACCTTTTTGTAGCTTATTTTAATCTTTAACCTGCTATGATAAACGAAATGCAGTCACAGTTGAATTTTATAGTACCTGATAATTGCTTAGCAAGGATTCCTCTTACAGGGATAAAATAACTTTAAAACATGTTTTCTTCTTTCCTTAGGGCAAGGCTGTTGGGGTGACTATTGGCTGCATTCTAGGGATGTTTCCTTTGCTTTTCATTGGAGGAGGTGAAGAAGATGAAAAACTGGAAACGAACAATTCAGCCTCTTAGAAAACCTATAAAAGATGTAAACTAATGTACCTCAATTATTAAGTATGCTGTCACAGCATTTAGGAATTAAGACAGTTAACAGTGTATAGATATGGGATCAAATAATTCAGCATGTATTATGGAAAACACTAACTTATTGTGGCTTGGTTTTCTTAGGACATCTTTTTAAAAACCCTGTTTAGTATCTTTGTGTAAATTGTTGAAATGCTTTTTCATCAACGGCAGTCAACATTTTACCTTTTCTTTCCCTTTCTTTCCATATCAAAATATCATTTAAGTATCAGTCATTGATGTCCTGTACTGACTTGGGGTTTGCTTATGTGTTACTTAACGTGTGTGCGTGCATGAAAGCATTTTCTGTTGTTGTTGTTATCGTTGTTGTTCCCTGTGGTTACAGCTCAACCTTAAGATTTTTTTCCAAATTAAGATGTTTAATATCAGTTAAAGATTTTCTTGACTCTTTTTTTTTTTTGGCAACATCAATTTTGTACTGTTTCACAGTAAACATTTACAATCATATAATTTCAGTCATTTTTTTGAAACTCTCACATCTATTCAAAATGGATGCAGACGTTAAGTATTTATTACTCATTTTAATTTTCTGACCTTAGTGTCTCAAGAGCCAAAGGTTAATAAGAGTGAGCAGTTATGGAGTCTCCCTACTACATAAAACCGTGTATGTTAATAAGTGTATTATTTTGAGTTGATGTTTTTACTTTTAATTTGTCGATTTTAAATTACATGATGGTTTCTGACTGCCGAGGGGAAAAATGATTATTTTAGGATATTTTTAATGGGGATTGTGGAATTAGGGGGGAACTAAGGGATTTGACATGATTCTTGGAAATTAAGAGGCTAAAAAATTTTTTTACAAGAAGTAGAAAATGGGAATTGTCAAGAAAGTTTGTGGTGTAAGTGGTGACATTGAAATGATGTTTGCGAAGTTAATGAGATACAAATTATACTGTTTGGGAAAGATTTTTTCCCCCAAAATGTCATCTTCTCATCTGAATTGAATGACTCTGAGTACTCCATTATAATCCTGACATCATTGTATCTTGTTTACTGAATTTTGTTTCTGGATAACTAGTAAGTTTGAGGTTTAACTAAATATTTTATGTTTTGCTTTTTGCTGTGTATAGACTAGTAGTCAAATGTTACATGAGAAGAAATCCTCTCTCCCTGTTTTGGTCTTTTTTCTTCTTTTGGTATTTAAAGCATATTCTAGATTGAAGTTACTTATTTCCAGTCTTGTATATGGCACATAACAACAACAAATATCTGACTTAAACATAACTGTGTATGCATTATAAATTTTCATTTTATGAACCCTTAAAATTTGTTAGTATGTGGTCTATTAAAACATGCTAAAAAATTACTCTTACTTGTAAGAGTAATTAAACACATCGTGGAGGAGAAAAACTGAAATTAAAAGTACCATTTGGGCCACTGAAATTATGAATGTTGGTAAATAGATGCAAAAGAAAGGAAGCTTATAAGATGGCTGTATTTACAGCTACCTTATTTTACAGTTTTATTTGCACATATTTACTTTGAGCTCTTATTTTCAGAGGAGCTGTTTTTCCCCACAAGGCAATTTATTATAAATTCTCTTCTGTGCCCTTCAAAATAGTTTAGTGTTGTACTTTAATCATAGATTTTTGATGGGAAAAACAAGAAAATAAGTCATATAACATTAAAATAAATATGTAATGTTGTTATATACAAATAATGTGACAATCTCATTTGATCAAATTAGATTTATAGAACTTGACATCTTAAACAGAATTGTGGTTTGTATCTTCCACATAATACCACATACAAACCAAAAAAAATTTTATTATCATTTCAGATGATAGGATTAGAGTACTTATTTTTTTAGATTTTATTTTTCCTCTTTCTCCCCAAAGCCCCCCGGTACATAGTTGTATATTTTTAGTTGTGGATTCTTCTAGTTGTGGTATGTGGGATGCCACCTCGGCGTGGTTTGATGAGCGTTGCCATGTCGGTGCCCAGGATCTGAACCGGCGAAACCCTGGGCCACCAAAGCAGACCATGCGAACTTAGCCACCTGGCCACGGGGCTGGCCCCTAGAGTACTTATTTTTAAAAACTTTTTGTTTGTAAATGTCCAAGTGCTTTTGTCCCTACCTGGTATATTGCCAGTCCTTTCTGTTTTCTAAAAAAGTATTTTATTGAGGTGCTTAAATTTTCTTCTTATTAATCAAATCCCACATCCACAAACCTTGCCTGTGAGTTTAGAAAGGGCTTTTGATTATTGCTTTCTTTGTTTTGCTCTTGAAAATAACCCAGCCCTCCAGAATCGTTCAGTTTAACTGAACATCTGCAGAATTACTTAAGGTGTCAAAACATGGAATATATACCCTTTGTATTGAAAGATATTTTAACTTATGCACACAGTAAAAATTTGCTTCATTAATTTTCAAAAAATTGAGCCCTTTTGTCTTTAACCTAAGGTACACGTATTTTCAAGATCTTATTCTAAACTAGTATGGTGCTTTGCACAAAGTGATTTCTGAAAAATTGTTCCCTTTAAGATAATGACTTCATATATCATTGTTTCATGTTACTTGTCACAAAGAACCTTATTTCAGATTGAAACTGGAATTCTTATTTCTCATATTAGTCATCTTTGTTGGGGGCACTATATATATGATTAAATGCAACATGAGCTACTTTAGTACTGTTCGTTTGCAATTCATGTTGTCCATGTATTATGATTTATTGACTTGTTGATGCATGTAAATTGGGTATATTTTGTTGCCACTGTATGTTAAATAGTGACCAATGTTTTTACAAAGGAATTGAACAAAAAAAAAAATCTTTTAAGAAATTTGGAATGTGGTTTTGATTTTGAAATTTGATTTTCTTCCTAATCGCAGAAGCCCCTGGTTATCCTGTCGCTAAAGGAAATAGAATTAATAAATGCAGGTTTGTTACAGGATTGTGGCAATGTCACTGAGACAGTAAAATGGAACTATTTATCACCTCCCTGAAATCCACACTTGAGATACAAAATTACAGATTATGAGAGAAGAACCATGCCATATTGAGATAATTTGATCTTAATAGGCTGTCAAAAAAAAGCTCTATAAGAGAGATTGGCATAAATCACACTGATGGGTATTTACAGCAGTGATATCCAAGCCTTATATATAATAATGCCTCATTTGCTTACTTCTTTTCTCTAGAAGGTGTTTTGAAGACACTAGAAGTTTATGTTTCACACTAAAAGTTTGTGTAAACCATTTTGAAGTAAATCTTCCTAATTTTAGAATTATATTTTCTCACCATCTTAAAAGAGTGTCTTAAATATAATGTAATCTTTTTCTTAGTGACTAAATATCATCTTCATGGGCATTATTGTGCTGTAATGCAGTACCTCAGGAATCTGGTTTTTGTAGTTTCTCACTTTCCTCCCATTTTTTTGCTGCTCTCACTTCTGGCAACTGCTTTATCTTTCTAATTTGCTGCTTCTTGGCTGTATGGACTTAGAAACTAGGTAGCCAATCTTACCATAAATTATTTGGAAAGTATTAGACAGTAAGCTATGGAGCCTCAATGAAATGGTGATGATGGTGATGATGATGATGATGATGATGATGATGATGATGATAAGTATAATGTTAGCTCCCTATTAAGCACTTATTTGTTGCTATGTACTGTAGTATTTTACACACAGTACACTTAATCGTTTTAACAACAACGTTAAGTTGGTGCTGTTATTATCCCTATTTCATATTGGGCAAATTGAAACATGGAGAGGTTAATTTGCCTGTGATGTCACTACTAGTAAGTGGACTGGAATCCAGCTTGGTCCAGGTGTAAAGCCTGTGTTCTTGACTGCTGTGCAGTAGGGACATCAGTTGCACGGGCTTTGTAATGTTTGTTCTCTGCTTCCTTTTTACCTCTGTAGAGTCATCTTCTCATCTATAACCTAAGGGAATTGTACTTATAATGTCAAAGTCCGTTTAACAAATCCTGTGTTTTTGGATGCGTACTATGTGCTAAGAGTTCTATAGAGATAAATGAAACAAGATAAGGGGAATAGAAAGTACCAGCGGTCGTATGTAGGGGGTTATTTTTATACAAGGTGGTCAGGGAAGACCTGAAAGAAGTAAGAGCTTAAACAATAGCGCAGGGAGAAGGTGTCATGCTAGATTCTGGAGAGTTGAGGTTAAGAAAATCTCTGTCATGAAGTATATTTCACTTTTGAATGCGTTGTAAGATGGTTTCTTGTTTGTTTTGCATTATTAATGTTTTCTAGGTTAAGCCTAAAGATTAAGATTTGAATATTAAGAGTAATACTCCCTGCATATTTACTGACAGCAGTAGAGGGAAATGGCCCAGAAGCATGGTGAAGCTGCCCTGGAATTCATAAAGTCAGTGGATAATCCATCAGCACATAATTTAGGGTTTGTCGTGTGCTCGTAGTGAAACCTTACTAACAGATCACTTGTTTTTCCCAAAGCCATAAATGCTACTGATATATGAGTTGTAACACTGAGATTCGTTTTTTCTCCTTTAACTTTTAGAAATGGAGTAGTGATTAAAGCGGGATACATAACATTTTCTTTTTGAAGTTTCAGGACTTTCAGAGTCTACTGACCTTGTGCTGACAGCCATATGAAGCACATGGTGTTTTGTATTGGTTTTTATAGGAAATTTTATAGCATCAAACATAAGTTAATACCATTGAAAAGTATATGAATGAAAGAAATTTGAGCAGGTTTTTTTGTTGGCACAAAGATTAAAAAGGTAGAGTAAACATCTGAGAGATTATACAATTTCCCCACTACTACAAGTCAAACTTTTTGTTTAAATGAATAAAATGTGAGAATGATGACTGAAGAGTTAAACTCAAAGGAACTACTTTTGGGGGGAGATTAGAACCCTCAAAAACTGTAGGATAAAGGAATTTTCTGTGGGAACTGTGAAATTCAGGAAAGACTTGGCATTTGTTAATAATAGGAAAGCTGTACATTTATATGATGCTTTATCGCTTATAAAATATTTACGTAGATACTAGACATAAATGGGGTTTAGAGAGGTAGCTGAGTCAAAGAAAACTGTTGGGTACCTTGATTAGAATTAAGATTTTTCCTTCTTGCATGTCAACCCCACCACCACCATTCCCACTTTGCGGTGTGTTGATTCTTCTGTATCTTTATGTCTCAAGAGCATTTGTTCTCTTCCTTATTTTTTTCTTATTTTCCTCATCCTCAGACTGATGGAAATGCAGTTTTTAGAATGTATTTTATGTCCTACACTGTTACTTTAAAAGCATGTAAATCAAACATTTTCTCTTTTCCACCCCCGATTGGGAGGAGGAGAACAAATCTTAATTAATTTAGTTCATTCTTTTATTGTTCACAGCTTTAACTGTTCTTTCTTCCATACTGACCCAGGTAAAGAGTCCACATTTCCTAAGAGGAAGAAGACGTCACTGATTATGCTTTAAATGTCAACACCCCAAAGGATGGGATCTCATCTCTCTTGCTTACTTCTCTGTCCTTAATGGCTCGGTACAGTGCCTGACGCACGATATGTGTGCAGTAGATACTTGTGTAATGAATGAATCGTTGCTACCCACATCGCTATGCTCCTCTCTCCAGGTACTTGAATTCAGGCTTGACTCCCAGCCCATTTTCTATCAGTACTAAAAAGCTGCATCACTTCCTATGTCACTTTCTATATTACTTCTGAACTTAACATATTTTGCCTCAGGTCGATTGGTTCATCTTCTACTGGCAGTTCTCTAGGCCTCTGTTGTGTAACAGATAGTCAGATGCTTAATGGGAAATTCAATATGTATATACCTTCCCTGTTCTACTGATTATCAAGGAAACATTCTTTGGTTTGACATGGGTTATTCTTAGTGAACTTGTGTTGGGAACCAGTGGTTGTCACTTTACTTTCTGTTTAATCTGTTCTAATTTTTTTGAGAACTAATACTCTTTGAGGATTAATATCAAGTATATTAGCATACAATTTTTAGAATCTATTTGTTCCCCCTTTCTTTTCTGAACATAGCATTATTTACCTACCTCTCGGCTTAGTGGTTCTTTTACTGATTTCATGATTTCACAGAGAACAGTTTTGTCTTAGTATCTCAAATTCTTTTAATATTGCAAGCCAAAGATTTTAAACTTTTTGGACTCAAGACCCCTTTACACTCTGAAAAAAATATCGAGGTCTTCAAATAGCTTTTGTTTATGAGGGTTATATAAATATTTACTATATTAGAAATTAAAACAGAAAAATTACAAAAATATTTATTTACTAATTTATTTTAAAATAACAATAAACAATTTCATCATAACATAGATAATACATATTTTATGAGAATTATTTTCCAAAAAAATAATTTAATGAGAATAATAGCATTATTTTACATCTTTTTGCAAAGCTTTTTAACGTCAGGCTTAATAGATTACAGCTGGATTCTCATATCTGTTTCTGCATTCATTCTGTTTGCTATGTTGTTGTTTTTGAAGTAGACGAAGAAAATTCCAGCCTCACACAGATATGTTGTTGGAAAAGGGAGGAATATTTTAATAACCTTTTTATGTAACTATAGATTTATTCTTGGACACTGTACGAAAATTGAACACAGGGTAATTTTTAAATGGTTAGTTGCAGTGCAGAATCTAAAAGCCTATCAGTGAAATTTTGCACTGAGTTATGTTAAAACCCGTTGGTCTGCCTTGCACTTTGGCTGAACATTTTTCCCGTGGATGATTTTATAACCTCCTGTGTTCAGCATTTGGAAACTGTTGGTTCACTGAGTTATGTAGATCTTGCAAATGTTAATACATTTCACCATATAAAATAAAAAGGCTTGTGTAACATGACCAGCAATCTATTTTAAAAAGCCTAGTAAGTATTAAGAAGCTGTCATGTATATGTGTAGATGGCAGATACGTGTTTTCCAAAATTCTGATTTTCACTTGAAAGCTTAAATTTTATCATTGAGAACACATACCATTAGATTTCCTTTAAGCGACCGTTCACTTTGTTCATGTTTGAGAAAATATCTGCCAAATACTCACATCTGAATAACCTGGTTTATTCATCTCACAACTCAAAACAATCTCACAATTGCTTTTCTTCAAGACAACCATCATATTTTGGTATCTCCAGAAGTACTTTGTGCACACTTTTCATTTCTTCATACAGAATTTTAAAAAGACATTTACTCAAGACTCAAGATTTAAAATAAATTATTTGTACTGCTTTATCAGGGACATTGAATGAAATTTGTTTCTGCAAGTACACGGCAATAAAGACTACAACGACTACTCGTGCCTTTATTCATTCTAATGTGGTGCTTTTACCCACCGTTGCTTTTGCACCCTCAGTGAACATGACACCACAATGAAAGGTAAATATTGTCTTTGTATATTATGTAAATAGTTTTGACTCAGGGACTCCCTAAAAAACTGAGGAGTCTGCAGACAACACTTCCATACTTTGAGAACTGCTGCTCTGAACTTTCCTAATTAGTTTAGATCAGATTTAGCTGGAGTAACAAACCTCTAACAGTAGCTGAAATGAGATGGAAATTTATTTCTCCGTCATATAAAGTTATTGTGACATGTTGTCCAGGGCTGGTATAAGGGTTATGCTCCAGAAGTAGTCAGAGATCCAGATTCCCATCTTCCTGCTTCATCGTGTATAGCTTTTATTCTTAAAGTCACTTAATGTTCTCAAATGGCTGCTTCAGCCCCAGCTACCACATCCACTCTCTACCCAGGAAGAAGGAACTAAAAAGAAAGGTGCAAGGCTTAAACCAACTTTAAGTTTCCACATGACTTACCTACTTAGCTATCAGACCTCCATCACAAGAACAAACTGAGCTGAAAGAGATGCCTGTAAATCTCTCTATTCTGTTTGGCCAGGTGTAGAGCTGAAAATTGGAAGAAAGGAAGGATATCTTTGGGGAAAACTAGCTATCTACTACAGTCCACCACTTTGGCTACCAAGTATTCATGCCTCGCCTTCTTCCCAAGATGGAAGACACCCATCCACAAGGACTGGCCTCAGGGTTCCATGCCGTGTCTGCACTCAACTCTGGGAATGTGTCATTCTCTGTATCAAGTCTTAAACTGGCTCCTTGGTGTCAGATAACCTATAAATGAAAAAAGTAGGCCCCTACATACCGAGTATGCAATAATAATTTCTATTCAGAAAGTGAAACAATGAGCAAGACAACTGTCACTAGTTGCTAGGAATTATTAAATCCATCATCGCCATCCCCAAGCTCATCTATTTGAAGGCAGTGGGAACCTGCTTAGGTGGGACTTCAAAGAGGAGTGAACACTTTAGAAGTGAGATAACTTCTAAGGCTGCTTTTAGCTTGGGGGCATTTGTTAATTCTGGTTGCAGGCAGGAGGCTGATAATTTTGGTTTTATATTTTTTAAGCCTTGCTTCTAGAAGACAGAAACCAGGAGAGCTTTTGGTAGAGATATGAAGGAGCCTCGAATGTGTAATTTCCCCCCAGAAAATTTGCAAAATTGTGAAGTTGCTTAGGACAGAAGACAAAGTTAAGCAGAAAGCCTCATGAAACAAAAATTAAAATTCAGGACCTGCCAGAAGAAGGGGATCTGGGGAATATCTTAGGTTATTAGAAAACTCTGAAGGCCAGGGGCAAATCAAAGGGAGAATGAGCCTTACACCAAGATTTTCAACTCTGCCTTGATTTATCATGATTCCTGATTGGATTAAGTGACCACTCTTTATTGTCCCAGCAGATAGAAGGTTGGCTTTCCTCTCTGTAGGAAGATATCACCAGAAGCCTGTAAAATATATAACACTTGGAAATTAATGAAGATTAATGCCAAAAGATAGGACCACATAACCAAAAACTAAGAGGAAAAAAAGACAGAAGGAACCCAGAGATAATCCAGGTAATGGAGTTAGCTGACAAGAACTCTAAAATAACTGTCATTTTTGTTTGAGGCAAATTATGGAGAAAATAATAAAAAGACAACGACTTTCATCAGAAAGTTATTCTATAAAAATCAAACAGACATTGTTTAATTGCATACAATATCTGAAGTTAAGAACATATTAGATGGATGTAATAGTAGATTTGCATAGCAAAAGACAGAATTAATGAACTGCAAGACAGGTCAACAGAAAACAATACATACTGAAGCATAGGGAGAAGTAGTGGAACAGAGAAGAACTTTGGAGGCATGTGAGCACAATGAAAAGGCTTAAAAAATGTAGTTGGAGTCTCAGAAAGAGACAAGAGAGAGAATGGGGCAGAAGTAACATTTGACCAAGCTCAGAAAACCAAAGCAGGATAAAGTAAAAGAAAATCAGGGGCCAGCCCACTGGTGCAGTGGTTAAGTTCACACGTTCTCCTTCAGTGGCCCAGGGTTCGCTGGTTTGGATCCTGGGTGCTGGCATGGCACTGCTTGTCAAGCCATGCTGTGGTAGGCATCCCACCTATAAAGTAGAGGAAGATGGGCACGGATGTTAGCTCAGGGCCACTCTTCCTCAGCAAAAAGAGGAGGATTGGCAGCAGATGTTAGCTCAGCACTGATCTTCCTCAAAAAGAAAAAATATGTATATATACTTAGGCACATCATAGCAAACCAATGGAAAAATAAAGACACAGAAAACATCTTAAAGACAACCAAAAAGGGGGTGAAAGATATTTTCAAAGAAGCACAATAGGATTGAGAGCTGACTTCTCTCAGAAACAATGGACACCAAAAGGGACTGATACCTCAAAAGTGCTTACAGAAAATAACTGCCAATCTAGAAATCTATACCCAGCAAAAGTAACCTTCAAAAATTAAGGTGAAATGAAGCTGTTTCCAGACAAAAACTGAGTATTTGCTGCCAGCAGGCTTGCAAACACTAACCAATAGAAAGCTGGAGCTGTTGTACCAATGTCAGACAAAGTAAACTTTATGGCTTACCTTCTCACTTTATAATGCTGTCTTTTGATGAACATAAATTCTTTTTTTTTTAAAAGATTTTATTTTTTCCTTGTTCTCCCCAAAGCCCCCCAGTACGTAGTTGTATACTCTTCGTGTGGGTCCTTCTAGTGGTGGTATGTGGGACGCTGCCTCAGCGTGGTTTGATGAGCAGTGCCATGTCCACACCCAGGATTCGAACCAACGAAACACTGGGCAACCTGCAGCGGAGTGTGTGAACTTAACCACTTGGCCATGGGGCCAGCCCCTATGAACATAAATTCTTAATTTTAAGGAAGTCCAATTTATCTCTCTATGATTAGTTTTTTCTCTCTCTGATTAGTACTGTTTGTGTCCTGTGTAAGAAATCATTTCCAACTCTAAGGACATGAAGGTATTTTATAATGTCTTCTAAAAGCTTTATTGCTTTACCTTTCACATTTAGATCTACCAATTCATCTGGAATTGATTCTTATGTATGGCTTGAGGCAAAACTTAAAATACATTTTTCCATATACATATTCATATTGATTTAGTACTGTCTGTTGAGAAGACAGTCCTTTCCCAATATCTGTACAGTGTCGATTTTATAATAAACTAAGTGTCTGTGCATGTGGTAGGCAGAATAATGGCCGCTCACAGATGTCCATGCCTTAAACTTGGAACTTGTGAATGTGTTCTCTAACACGGCAGATGGAATTAAGGCTGTGGACTTGGAGACAGAGCTGTTACCTTGGATTATCAAAGAGAAAGAGGACGGCAGAACAGTCAGTTATAGAAATCTGGCAGATAAAGATTGGAAGCATGAGATGCAATCTGCTGTTACTGGCTTTGAAGACAGGCGTAGAGGGTAGGAGCCCAGGAATATGGGCAACCTTTAGAAGCTGAGAAGAGTCCTCAGCTGATCGCCACCAAGGAAACAGGGACCTTAGTCGTTCAATCTCAAGGAAATGAATTCTGCTAACAACCTGAGTGAGGAAGGAAATGGAGACTCCAGAGAGAAACATATCCCTAGTGATGCCTCGATTTTGGCCAAGTGGTACTCTAAGCAGAGAAAGCAGCCAAGCCCACCAGACTTCTGACCTACACACCTGGTAGTTAATAAATTTGTGCTTGTTATTTTTTTGGAGAAGATCAGCCCTGAGCTAACATCCACTGCCAATCCTCCTCTTTTTGCTGAGGAAGCCTGGCCCTGAGCTAACATCCGTGCCCATCTTCCTCTACTTTATATGTGGGACGCCTGCCACAGCATGGCTTGATAAGCAGTGCCATATCCACACCTGGGATCCGAACCGGCAAACCCCGGGCTGCTGAAGCAAAGGGTGCGAAATTAATGACTACACCACCGGGCTGGCCCCTTGTAGGTCTTTTTTGTAGATGCCTCTTACCAAATTAAGGAAGTTCCCTTCTATTCTTAGTTTGGTAAGGGTTTGTTTATTTTTAATCATGAATAGGTGTTGAATTTTATAAAATGCTTTTCTTTATCTACTGAGATAATCAAATGATATTTCTCTTTTTAATTGTTAATGCAGTGACTTATACTGGTTGATTTTAAATGTAAAACTACATTTTCATGCCTGGTGTGAAACCTACTTGATAGTGATGTATTATCCTTTTTATCTTTTGCTGCATTCAATTTGCTAAAATTTTGCCCAGGATTTTTGCATCTGTGTTCATGACAAAGATTAGCCTGTAATTTTCCTTTTTTGTAATATACTTGTCATGTTTTGGTTTCAGAGTATGCTGACCTCATAAAATAAATTGTATTCCTTTTTTTTTTTTCTATTCTCTGGCAGAGTTTTTTGTAAGATTAATATTATTTCTTCCTTAAACGCTTTGAAGAATTTGCCAGTGTGGCCCAGGAGATTCCTTTGTGGGAAGGTTTTTAATTAAATATTTAATTTTGTGTATAGATATATAGGATTATTCATATTTTTCCATTTATTGCTTTAGTTTTGGTGATGTGTATTTTTTTAGGAATTTATCTATTTCATCAACATTTTCAAGTTTATTGGTATATAGTTTTATATTCTTTTTATTCTTGATATTGGTAATTTGTTCTTCTGTCTATTTTGAAATCCTCCGTCTCCCTTTGGTTCACCTTCTCTCTATGGAATAGTTCTCTAGTTGGTCCAACTGAGAGTCTAGGGTTGATCACTGGACTCCCTTCCCCGAATGATTCTGAACATCAATCTTTGTCTTTTTTGCACTGTGAGATAGCCAGAACTCTGCTTTTGAGAGGCTTTTCTTTTCATGCTTGATTTCTTATCCTCTTCTCCCAGACAGCTTCAGAATTTGGCAAATTTCCTGAGGGGAAAACTGGCCAAGAGCGTCAGGCTCAATTTTCTCCTTGCCTTTCTCACATGTTCCAGCCCCTCGAATTTTTAATTGTTTTCCTCTAGCTCCATGAAACATCTCAACGCTTTCCTGATTTCTTAGTAGCAATACTATGCCTTGGCCCTTTGTGTGGATCCTTAGCGTTTTATTCCACACTCAGAGTTGGCAAATGCTCTATGGAAAAAAATGACTGCAAAAAAGTTGTTTCATATATCTGAAGTCTCCAACGTGCTAGTTTTTGTTCTATCATATTCTAGTTGCTTATAAACCCCCCAGTGCCTTCAAACAGCTTTAAAAAAACCTGGCCCTTCTAGTGGATCTCCGTGGGAGTGTCGATCTACTACAAGCTACTGCATCAGTAGCTCTGAACCTGGGGCTGAATTTCCCCCCTCCCCAGGGGATAATTGATAATGTCTGGAGACATTTTTGGCTGTCATAACTGAGGAGTGGGTAGGGAATGCTACTGGCATTTAGTGAGTCAATTCCAGGATGCTGCTAAATATTTGCAGTGCACAGGACAGCCCCCAGAATAGGAACTTATCCAGCCCAAAATGTCAAGAGTACTAAGATTGAGAAATCCTGCATTATAATGCTTCGATCTTAGTATTTTTTAAAAAGTTCTCTGATTTCAGATCTTTTTCTGACTTTACATTTAAAAGATCTTAATTGGTATACAAAAGGTATAAATGCACGTTAAGGATCCTATTTAATTCAAGTTAGTTAATTGAAGAGAATAGGCATTGTTTTTTAAATCTCAGCCTTATTTATCTTTCTAGAGATATATAGAAGATAACCCAGTAGACAAAGTACAGTTGGAAGTTGAGAATATTGGTCTCAATTTCAGTTGAGAATTTGTGATGAAATATGTATGGTTGGAAGTTATTTACACAGAGATGTTAGTTAAAGCCATTGTATTACATAGGGATTCTCATTTTGTAGAACATAAGAAAGGAGGTCCAAGGACAGAACTGTAAGGGTGGCTGCGAGTGGTGGTAAGAGGGACAATTATTGGTATTTAAGGACCTAATTCCTCTATAATGACTATCTCAATAAATGCAAAAAAATAAACTGACAAGTCCAATGAAACAATCAAACACCCATACATTATAAAAAATTCTCTGCCAACTAGAAATAGGAGGGAACTTCCTCAACTTAATAAAAGGCATCTATGAATGCCCGTACACTTCCATTCAGCACTGTTCTAGATGCTCTAGCCAGTGCAATAAAGCTGAATAAACAAATAAATAAAATACATCCAAATTAGAAAGAAAGAAAGAAAACCATCTTAATTTACTGATGTCACAGTCTACGTAGAAAATCCTAATTAATCTACCAAAAAGCTACTAGCACTAAAAAGTGAGTTTCTCAAGGTGACAGGACATAAGGTCAATATACAAAAATTAATTGTATTGTCATGTAGAAGCAATGAGCAATTGAAATTAAACAGTGGCATCAAAAATAAGAACTACTTAAGGATAATCTGACAAAAGATATGTGATACCTCTTAACTGAAAGCCAGAAAACATTGCTGGGGCAAAGAAGTACTAAATAAATGAAGAGACGTGCTATATTCATGGAATGGAAGACTCAATATTGTTAAGATGTCATTTATCCTCAAATGGAACTGTATATATTCAATAAAATCCCAAATAAAATCCCAGCAGGCTTTTAAAAGAAATTGCTAAGTTGGTTCTAAAACATAAGAAAATGCAAAGAACCTAGAATAGTCAAAACAATGTTGAAAAAGAGCTATGTGGAGGATTTACACTATCTGATTTCAAGATTGTTCTAAAGCTACAATAATCGAGCAGTATAAAGGTAGACGTATGGATCAATGGAATTTGTCCAGAAATAGACATGCATATATAGTCAATTGATCTTCAACAAAAGTGCCAAAGCAATTCAATGGGAAAATGATAGCTTTTACAATAGATGGTGCTGGAACACATGGATATCCGTATACAAAGAAACAAAACAACAACAACAACAACAACAACAAAAAAAAACAAATGAAACTCACCCCTTACCTTACACCAATATACAAAAAGGAATTTAAAATAAATCATATACCTAAAAGTAAGAAGTAAAAGTATAAAACCTCTTGAAGAAAACATAGAAGAAAGTCTTACCAAACTTAGAAAAGTTTGGCAAATATTTCTTAAATTGGATACAAAAAGCAGAACTGTAAAAGAAACAATCACCAAAATGGACTTCCTCAAAATAAAAAACTTTTACTCTTCCAAAGGTACTGTTATGAAAAAGAAAAGGAAAACTACAAAATCGGAGGAAATACTTGGAAAGATATCACTTCTCTCTAGAATTCATTAAATCTGTTATAACTGATAATAATATAAAAAACAAAAATATGCAAAAACTTTGAACAATCACTTTACCAAAGAAAATATATAGGTGGCATATCAGTACATGAAAAGATGCTCAATGTCACTAGTCATGAAAATACAAATTAAAACCACACACTCACAAGAATGGCTAAAATTGAAAAAACTCACCATACCAAGGGTTGATGAGGACGTGGAACAACTGCAACATAGCACTGCTGGTAAAGAGACGAAAATGATACAACCACTGTAGAAAAAAATTCAGCAGTTTCTTAAAAAGTGAAACATAACGCCTATCATATGGCCTAGCAATTCTACCCACAGGTATTTATGTAAGAGAAATGAATGCACGTGTCCGCACAAGACTTGTGTACTAAAGTACATGGTAACTTTATTTGTAATAGCCCTAAAACAGAAGCAACCCAAATGTCAATCAACAGGAAAATGGATAAACAAATTGTAGACTAGGCATATAGTATAATATGCGTCAGCAATGAAAAGGAACTGTTGACGTACTCAACGTGGATAGGTTTCAAAATAATTATGCTGACAGAAAGAAGCCAGACAAAAAGGATACACATTGTCTGATTCCATTTACATAAAATCCTGGCAAATGCAAACTAGTCTATAATGATGGAAAACACCTGGTTGTCCGAGGATGGAGGGAGAGTAAGGAGGGGAGAAAGGATTATAAAGTGATCACAAGAGAGCTTTTGAGAGTGAAGGATGCATTCATTATCTTGACTGTGGTGGTGGTTTCACAGGTATATACACATGCCAAGACTCATCAGATTTTACACTTTAAATATTTGCAATATAAAGCTGTATAAAAAATACCCCTCCCCCCAAAAAGGAAAAACATTAAAAGCCATTACTCTGTAAAGTTTTCTTTACCACCATCATCCTACATTCCTCTGAGCAGGAAATAATTTCTAACTCTTCTTTATCCCCAAACGACTTTTTACTTCCATTGTAGTATTTATCAGCTGTCTCAGTTATCTATTATTCCAAAACTTAGTGGCTGAAAACATTTATTATTTCTCACATTTCTGTAAGTTGGCTGGGAATTTCTCTGCTGGTCCTGCCTGGGTTCAGTCATGTGGCTGCTGTCAGCTGGTGAGTTGGCAGAAGCTGGAGGATTTAAGATGGTTTTGGCATAGATGGACAGAAGACTGGGATCTCTCTCACCATGGTTTCTCATTGTTTCATAGTCTAGCCAAATCTTCTTCATGTGGCAATTGGGTCCCAAGAGTAAAAGTAGAAACCATAAGGTCTCGTAATGCCTACACTCCAGACCTTATACCATGTGACTCCTGCCACATTCCCTTGGTCAAGACAAGTTACAAAATCAGTCCCCATTCAAGGGGATGGAGAAATTGACTCCACCCTTTTGATGTGAGGAGCAGCAATGTCATATCGCAAGGAGCATGGACACAGGGAGGCATTCTTCATTGGAGATCATTATTATAATGATCTACCCTTCCAGATGAGGACTTACCATGAGCATTTTTTTGTACCCGTACCCCTTCTATTATGTCATAAGTTCCTTGAAAATAGGAATCAGATCTTATGCGCCTTTGTATTTCCCTTTGCAACTATCACAGACCTTGCACACTGTATAATAAGTGTTGAATTTTTCCTGGATAATAAGAGAAGTAAAAGGTAAGTGGGAAAAAACTAGAGTTGAAAAGTGCATCATTGTAGTGGTAGGGTAGAAAAGATATATTCCGAAGCATTTAAAATCAGAGTCTCCAGGGGCCAACCAGGTGGCACAGCGGTTAAGTGCGCATGTTCCACTTCGGTGGCCTGGGGTTTGCTGGTTCTGATCCTGGGGGCAGACATGGCATCGCTTGGCTAAGCCATGCCGTGATAGGCATCCCACATATAAAGTAGAGGAAGATGGGCATGGATGTTAGCTCAGGGCCAGTCTTCCTCAGGAACAAGAGGATTGGCAGCAGATGTTAGCTGAGGGCTAATCTTCCTCAAAAAAAAAAATAAATAAAAAAATCAAAGTCTCCAGAACAGGCAAAAGCAAATAGCAACTATTCATGGGCCATCAGAATATCTTAATATTCACAGCATTTTTGTAGCAAAACAGGTAAGGGCAATATAAACCCCAATTTTGTAAGTGAGAAGAGTTACGAAGCTGTTTAAGTAGCTAGACTTTTACTTAAATACTACTCTTCTCATTCCAATTTCTAGGCTCTTTTTTCCTTCAGATTTTATAGGATTGCATCATTGTAGTGGTAGGGTAGAAAAGATATATTCCGAAGCATTTAAAATCAGAGTCTCCAGGGTCCAACCAGGTGGCACAGCGGTTAAGTGCGCACGTTCCACTTCGGTGGCCTGGCTAGGTAATTGGGGAGAAGGGTGGATAATTTAGGGGTTTTAGATTTACAGAGTAAATATTCTGGTGGTTGGTACCATGCTTTTCGTATTTACATTTCCCTGTGTAGAAAATGGAAGATTTTAGAAGAACAATGCTTAAAATGCTGAAAATAAATTTTCCTCATTTATTTCAAGGCCTTTCTATTTCTAAGCTGTTAAATTTCAAGAGAAAAAGTGTGTCGTAGAGCAACTCTGCCAAAAGCTTAGTCCAAATTCTTTAGTTTTTCCTGGAAATTGCAGCCAGTGTTTTGCCTGTCTGCTATTAACACAGTACCCTTTGCATGCCATCTGATATTTGGCATGTTTTATCAACAGGCTGAAAACTCTAGGCTGAATCCTGGCTACATTCAGGTTTTATAATTATATCTTTCTGCAATGTTCTTCCCACTCAGACAGCTAATAAATAGTTTCAGTAATTTAAGATTCAGCCTTTCTCTTTGTCTCTCCAAAATTTAGAAATTCAAAATGCAATTCAGAAAAAAATGTTTTCTGCACTCACTCCTACCATTATGTGTCTGGTGTCCAGTAATGAACCAGATTGTGAGAGAGGTGGATCAGGAGAATCATGAGGTCTAATCCCTTCCCTGGAGGATCTTCTGGTATCAGAGATCTGGACAATCTTGGGGTACTCTGCAAGCTCTAGAATTCTGTGCTTCTAAAGTGAGTGACCTACTTGGTTCATAATGTTGCTAAGTTCTTATGATCCATTACATTATAGTTTTTGTTTTTATATAATTCAATGTATTGGGCAATAAAATAATTTTGACACTATTCATATTAGTTAATCTTTACTCTGCAGTAAGACTTAACGTAAGAAACCTTTTAAATGAAAACATTGAATTATTGCAATTCAGGAAAAATATAAATGAAATATAGCGCTTAGGGGGCAAGACATCAATTCAGTTTCAATTAGTGAGTTAAGTTCTCCATGATGCCCTGGCTCCCTGTGGATCCCATTAGCACATTGTTTCACATCTGTAGTGTGATGCTGCAACACTGAGGCAAAGGCTGTATTTAATTTGCTGTTGCATCCTTGGTATTCATCATGATACCATATTATAGGTTATCCCTCTTTCTATGTATTTTTTTTTATTAGCATCAGTATCAATTTTGAACTTCGGGAGGCTTGATAAGCGAAGTGTATGCTCATTAAAAATAAATGGATAGATTTAAACTACGCATTATTGTCAATGCTCTTTTTAAGCCTTCAGCCTCGGAGCCACTGAGGGGAATGGTTGCTGCTGACAGGCGCGGCAGTGGGTCATATAGGAGGAGGTACTTTCACAGCTGAAGTCCTTTGCTTTTCTGAAGCCACATTAATAGTATTTGTCATTAGGAATTCAACAGTTCTAAGCCAATTGATTCCTAGCTTTGGGAACTTACACATGAGAACTAACCTCTCTGAACTCTCAGAGTGCCCCCATTTATAAAATTGAGACAATAATCTCTCTCTTACAGGGTTGTGAGGATTGAGATTATGTTTACAATATGCGGTAAAATGCTTGGTGTATAAGAAAGTGCTCAGAAGGGGTTGGCCCCGTGGCCGAGTGGTTAAGTTCGTGCACTCCACTGCAGGCGGCCCAGTGTTTCGTTGGTTCGAATCCTGGGCGCGGACATGGCACTGCTCATCAAACCACAGTGAGGCAGCGTCCCACGTGCCACAACTAGGACCCACAACGAAGAACATACAACTATGTGCCGGGGGGCTTTGGGGAGAAAAAGGAAAAAAAAAAGAAAGTGCTCAGTAAATATTTATAGTGAAGTGAGTAGTGTTTGGGACTCATTCTCCTGTGTTCAATTTGGTGGTTCAATATTTGAAAAGAAAAAATGGATCCTGTTGAATATTTTTGAGCTGAGGGATAATGGGAAAGTGGAAACATTCTACTTTTTCTCCTTTTGGGCATTTATAGTGAGACTTTATTTTTTTAAGTATTGAAATCTCTGTCCATCAGACACATCTTTGATGAAATTTAAGCAACCAAAAGATAACCCAGATCAAACACATGTTTTGAAGTATTTGGGCCACTGCTACCCCTAAAATAACTGCAGTGAAGTGCAATGGTTTGGAGCCTCTCAATATTTTTCTTGCATGTTGTGAAAAGCTGGTAAGGTCCCATGAAACTCCTATTGTTTCAGTGAAATCATGTTAAAGTCGAAGTCCCAGGCCTTCTGTTTACTAGCTGTTTGATCCATCTGCAAAATGAGTACTAGACACTATTATTACTATCTCACAGGTTTGTTTTAAGATTGAATGAGACATTGCATGGGAAACAGCTTTGTCATTGGGATAGCTGTTTTCTTAAGTTACAATAACACTAAACCTCATGGGGGCGAAGTGGGGACTTCCACTTAATGGAAAACTTCAGACGCACCTCCTTTCTTATGTGAAACTGGACTGACAGTTCTCTGGATTTTTCAGAACTGGTTAAGACGAGATACTTAATCTCACAGCACTTAATTTCTTCATGGGCCATCTATTTTAAGTTTTAGCTTCTCTCAATCACTAACCTGATTCCTCCCTTCCCCTGGATTGTATGTATCTACCGCATTTTGCTTATGATGGTTGGGTTGGGGGAACTTATCACTTACTGGGTCCCCTTTGGGATATGCCTTTCTGCACAGAAATTGGCCACTTGATAATTTTATTAGAAAACATTTTGCTCCTGCCAGGAAAGGCCCATGGTTTATAAAAGATGCCTGTAGCTTGGTAGCTGGTCTGCCCAATTCTGGAGTGCAGAATAAGGAAGCCCATGGTTGTTACACACCTAACCCATATTTCTACCCTAGCCTTTATCAGCAATAAGGCTGCTATTTTTATCTTCAACTGCCTGGCTTGTTTCTCAAAAAGTTCAGAACTCAAATGAGAAAAAAAGAGTATTCATTATAACTCCCCTGAAAAGTAAGGGCCAATTTATCTAAGACAGATTCCTCACGGGCTGGCCTCTGGAAAACTCCATAGAAACCAGTTACAGCTGAGGTTTAAGACAATGAAACCGACTTATGGTAGAAATCCGATGTGGCAGTTTAGCTGGACTGGTGTTCCCCTAACCAAGAATACCCAAGTAGCAGACCAGGGCTGCCTGCTGAGCTTCTGCCTTATTAGACAGCTGCGAACCCTCACTTTCACTCCAGCCTCTTGATTTTGCAGGGGGATGAGTGCTGAGGTGATGACATAAGGATGGAGCCAAGGTTCTGCCATATTGTACTGCTGGGACCGCAAGGTTTGGACCCTAGCACTTGATCACACCACAGGAGGGGCCTGTACTCTTTCAGTCATGCAACTTAAGAGATCCACAGCCCAAAGACTGAGATTTCTCTTCCAGAGCCTGAAGTTTGGCCCTGCTGGCTATGCTGCTAGTACGCTGTTCGAATGCAGGGGAAAATAGGGGCTCACTGCTATGGCTTTTGTCTCTGTTAATTTACCCCCACTCTTTATGTGTTCCAGAAAGCATGGTGTGTGTGTATGTGTGTGTGTTTGCCTTGTTTGGTCATTCATGGTTGCCACGACCTCTAAACCTCAGCATTGTCTGCTCAAATAGAGTGATCTTAATTTGTCTAGAACTGTCTAGTAGACGAAGAAATTTCATACTGATTATCCCATTCGACTATCACAACAATCTTGAAGACACAGGTATCCCATACCTCATTTCATAGGCAAGGAACTTGAATTCTGAGAACTTCAAGGTTGCGTACAATGAATGACAGAGGTGGTTCTCTTGATACCCAGGTCCTTGGCCTCTAAATCCTGTGCTCTTTGCTCTATAACCCTTTTCTAGGAGTCAATAGTTCCATAAACATCTATTGGGTCACACAGAAATGCCTGACTCCCTTGTTGCTATGGGAATAGTTGAATGCTTTGTTTTCCTAAAGTCTTTTTCTTTACCCCAGATGACAGTTCCAGGGATGGTTTTTGCTTTAAATAAAAATAGCCCATTTCTCTCTACTCTCTAGAGTTTATTTTTCAGTAGATTTTTCAAAATTACACCCAAGCTGAAGAAAAAAGAATAGATATTGAAATCAGGAGACTGCAGATGCTGCAGAAGTGGTACTGTAAATGAAAGATAAAAGAGTACTAGTTGGGACAGATCTGGAAAAATGGGAAGTTTGTATTCAGAGACCAAAGGGAAGTCTAGACGATAGCAAAGGCAAGGTGGAAACATCAGAAAGAAGGAGGTGTTAGAAGAAGGAGAAATATGCACACACTACTTTTAAAATTGTGGTGCTTACCCCATTGGCAAATTACATTGTTACAAGCTAGAAACAAAACCTGGATTGCAGCTTGCATTTCTCAGTCCCAGGGAAAGTTCTGGGTGTGCAGGGCAGTCAGGCCACCTTCAGTACTGCTGGGACCTTCAGGGACCAGGAGAGATTGTCACCTTAATGATGCCCAACACGTATCGAGTCCGATGCAGTTCCCAAAGCACTTTTACTGAAAGGAAATAATTTTAGTTTCACAACCCACCCACTGGAGGTAGCTGAGCTGAAGCTGTCCCCATTGTACAGATAAGGATACAAAATAATGACATCCAGGGCCGGCAGTAAAAATATTCTCCTTTTCCGAAAGTAATTCATGGGTGATTTTACATAGTTTTGTTAGGGATGCCGGCATAGGTACAGGATATAAAATGTAAGCGTGGAGTCTTAAAAATTTTCAGTATTTTAATAAAGACAACACACAGGACCTTCCGGGGCAAGATCGTGGTTGTATTTTTCATACTAATGTTGTTGAGCCTAACTTTGAGAGAGGAGGAAACTTCTAGATTTAACCAAATGGGAGGGTTTATGATGATAGAGAGTAGCTGTAGAGAGCTAAAGCTGAGGGCCTTATGGAAACATTAGGTTGAGAGAGAGAATAGATAAATGGATCCAGTGGAAAGGGCTGCAGAGACTACACAAAGCAGAAGAGGTTCTAATGCTGACCGTATAGAAGAATGGAAAGAACATTAGATTTGAGGCCAATAGACCTGAGTTTGGATCTTGCTGTATCACTTAGGTAACACCGGGCAAGTTACTTAGCCTCTCTGAGCTTTGGCTTTCTAGTCTGTAAAGCAAGCCTAATAATCCCCCCCTCATAAAGTTGGTGATACAATTAAGAAATCCGTATGAAGGATGTAGCAATGTATATGTTCAAGAAATATCTTTAAAAAAATAAATGAATCAAGGAAAGTTATCCCAAATGGCCCGAAAGACCCCTTCCAGCCCTAAAATTTAATGACTGTTCAAACTGGGGAGAACCAGCAATGACAATGACAACCCAGATGTGATGACAGACTCAGCCAGGGGTCCAGTGCCCAGTGCCAGCTGCCTGGTGGGCTGAGATAACCAATGTGCAGACCAAATGCACATGTTTGGACCTAAAACTATAGTGGGATGTGAGTAGATTTGGGGCCCAGAAAAGAAAAGAGCTCCTTTTTCTGCAGACTAAGGGAAATGAAAAAACTTAGGTTTGGAGTGGACATGAGGTCAAACAAGGAGAGCGCCTTAGTGGGCTGGGGCTGAATTAGGAGAGGAACTTAGAGTCTCAAAGGACAGTGAAGGTGGAAGGGTATTGCAGTGAGGTCTATAGAGAGGGTAAGACTTGACGTCTCTTAAGGAGCTTACAAGCAAATGCAGCACACAATGTGGCCACAGCAGCATTTCTAACCTTTGTTCTATCCTTCGTTCCTGGGGGAAACATCTAATATCAGGGGACAAGAAGGATGGGGAGGCAAATTCCAACGTGCTTCATGAGATCCCAATATGCTCCTTGGGGTCACATTAGACTCCTAGCAGAAGGCTTTTCTGCCACGCTGGCTGCATTGAGGGAGCTCATGGAGGGCAAAGTAGCATTGGTGACTCATGTTCTGTCTTCCTCTCTATGTTCTCTTCAGGAACCTAGGGTCAGAGAATGTTAGAACTGGTGTATGCCAATTAAAAATGTTTCTTTTCCAAGAATCTTGGAGTAAAATGTACTCTCCCCAAAACTGTACTCTGTTTATTCAACAGCTTCTTATACTCACTAGCTCACCACCATATGCCAATTTAAGAAGGTAGATCTTACAAGATAATGTTTAACCTCCAGAATATGATGCTTAGCTCCTTCACGGTCTCGTCCCTCATGCCATATCCTCCAGCCTGTAATCCTCCCCCGTCCCCTGCCTCCCTCAGTCTTGTGTTGCTCCTGCTCAATTTTCGCGAGTCCTCTTGTAGTTGTCCCAAGATGCCGTGGCTTTGGCCCTGCGCTTCCTCATTGAGATTCTCACGGCCTGGAGTGGCCTTTCTTTCCTCGCCCATCTGACAAACTCCTGCTCATCCTTTATGTCTCATCTCAGGAGCCAGTAAAACCTTTCCTGACCCCTTGGGAGAAGGTAGAGTCAGGTGCTCACCTGGGCATTTTAGTACCTACAAGAGTACCTGACTTATAGTATAGTGTGCTCACTAAGTACTCAGAAGGAGAGAAAATGGTAAAAGCTGTTGACTCTTGAGTGCCTGCTGGGCACTGTTCTGAGCACTCTATGTGTATGACCTCACTTCATCCTCACTACAACGCTGTGAAGTAGGCACTGTCATCATCCCATTTTATCCATAAGGAAAAAAATGAAGCTCTCTAAGAGCTAAAGCATTAGTCCAAGTTTACACAGCTACTAAGTAGCAGTGCTGGTATTTGGACTCAGGCTGACTTCACAGTACACACTCTTGACCACTGTTCTGACCTGCCCTCAAGGGGTTGAGACCGGCCGGGAGGCAGAAGGGAGGAGACAAAGGATACCTAGAGGAGTCGATGCTTGGTACACATTGATGTCAGCTTGGTTGGCTATTTGTTTTTCCTAAGCAGACAAGCAATATGCCTTAATGGATGCTACAATATAAAACTACTCTGCAAGAGACTTTTGTGATGATAACATCACACCATTTTTTTTTTGTCCTGGCATGTGTTCAATTATTAACTAAGGAATAGACTTTAAAGTTAAGAAGCAAACAAGCTCTTCAGCAAATACGATTTTCCTCCCAGAACTGTCTAGAGATACATTCACTTAGAAAACAAAAAGAATGAAATCTTGCCATTTGTGACACCATGGATGCACCTTGAGGGCATTGTGCTAAGTGAAATAAGACAAAGACAAATACTGTATAATTTCATTTGTATGTGAAATCTAAAAACAACAACAACAGTAAAACAAAACAAGCTCATAGATACAAATTAGTGGTTACAAGAGGTAGGGGGTGGGGGTAGGGGAAATGGGTGAACGGAGTCAAAAAGTACAAACTTCCACTTATAAAATGTCAGTCATAGGGATGTAATGTACAGCGTGGTGAATATAGTTAACAATACTGTATTGCGTATTTGAATGCTGCTAAGAGAGTAAATCTTAAAAGTTCTCATCACAACAAAAAAAATTCTGCATCTACATGTGGTGATGGATGTTACCTAGACTTATTGTGGTGATCGTTCCGCAATATACGCAAACATGGAATTATTATGTTGCACACCTGGAACTAATATCATGTTGTATGTCAATTTTATACCTCAATAAAAAAGAAGGAAACAGATGAGCAATGAAAATATAACTCCCGGGGATCAGAATGGACCCTGGAGGAGGAGGTGTTGGTGATATATGCCTGGCTGGATTTCAGAATTCCTATTACTGTTCCTATGGAACAGTAACCATTATGTGCCTTCCGTTCTCCTCTTTTTTTGAAAGGGAATACCCATCGTGATTATCCTATCTCTGTCTCCCCAGTATGTGGGAAAAACAATTTGTCTCCTAAGTTCACAGGTCTTCAGATCTAGAGGAAAGATACCTGAGAAGGCTCATCTACTCCTGGGCCTGCACCTGGGCCAAAATCACATGAACGTGGACCTTGAGCCTGAGACTGATGTTGTAATAGGATGAAACTCCCAGAGGTCTTGGGAGGGTTAGGAGCCATTAGGGACCAGAGAGCCAACTATTGCTGTCTATTTCATTGGTGGCCCTAATAAGCAATGCCTCTTGGTATTTACCTTCCTTTGTGTACCCTTTCCACAAATCTGGGCTGGGTTTATGACTTGCTTTAACTGATGGAATGTAGCTGAAGTGTCACTTGTCAATCCTGGGCCTTAAGAAGTGCTGGCAGCTTCTGCTTTGGTGCTCTTGGGAGCCTGAGCTGCCATGTAAGACTACCCTGCTAGAGGGACTGTGTGAAGAGGCCTGGGGAAAGTCCTGTTGTCCCAGCAGATCAGCTGAATCCAGTCCCCAGCCAGCCCCCAGCCAGCCCACCAGCCAGCCCACCAGCCAGTCCCCAGCTGAATTCACCCAATGAGTGACCACCATCAAAGTCAGCAGAAGCCTGATCCAGCTAAGCCCAGTCAGGATTCCAGAATACTGCGCAAATACAAAGCTGGTTGTTTTAAGCCACTAAATTTTGGGATGGTTTGTTGCATGGCAACAGATGTGTTGAAATAGGCCCAACTTGAAAAGTCGACCTGTGAGCATATAACTAAAATAGTTAGTTATGTTATAATAGTACCTCATAAGAGTAAGAATGGAGATTTTTATGGAAAATAAATCTTTGGTTTGACTGAAGTTCATTGACTAAATTGACTCAATCATAATCTGAGCATAAATCACACTTGAAAAGACTGACTCTGTGGAGTACTCGAGCGGGCTCATAGAGCCGACTATATTTAGCTTCTACTCGGGGTTTGGAGTGGGATGTGAGTCTGTTTTAAAATCCGAAAGAAGGAAAAAAACATCAAGTCATAGTGGAGCCTAGAGATTTGTTTATGCTTCTTAATGCCAGGAACCAGAGATTGCTTTCCTTCTTCGAGGAAGGAAAGTAAAATTTGTAATTTTGCACAGCTGAGAAGACATGTTTCTGTCGTCCCTCCAAATGTCACTCCTTGTCTCCAGAGACATGAAGAATCGTTGCAGCTCCTCAGAGGTGTCAGGGACTCGCATCTCTCTGCTTTGTTCACGTTATTCCTCCTGCTGGTGTGCGTTCTCCCCATCCATCCATCAGCCTCTACACTCCACCCGCTTTGTCCACCCACTTTGTCCACCAAGCCGATGAAGCTTCCACTTGGGAAAGACCTTCCTGACAACTCTCCCTCTGTGTCCCCAAGCAGGCTGATCCCTCGCTGCCTTGGGACACCCCTGTCCTTTGTCTTCACCTCTATTATTTGACTACACAATTCCTAGGATGGTTGGTTTGCTTGTCTTTTGCTCCTTCTAGACCATGAATTTCTCCTGGAGACAGGGAGAGATCCTACTGAGATGACCCATGAATAATATGTGGCATTTATTGCATGGTTATAACATGGCCTAAAATCAGTGGTTTTCTAAGTTCTGTTTGCATCAAGCGTTCTTGTTAAAAATGCGTATTTTCAACCCCCCAACCCCAGATAGTCTCATTTATTTGGGGCTGGGGGAATCTACGTTTTAACAACACCTAGGTCACCCTCATGTAACTGGTCAGGTGACTCCATTTTACAAAATACTAGCCTGGGTTCCTCACATCTCCTCTGGCCTTTTGCTACTCAACTGCAGGCTGTTTCTCTCGAGTAAAGGAGGAGCCAGGGATGGTAATTTGGTGAAACTCAAATCAGGGGGACGCACCTGGGTAAAATGTTCTGTCCTGAAAGTCAAAAGCACAGACTAAACTAAGAATTCTTTGTTGATTTATTTATTCCCTTTTGCCGTTACTCCGTTTTCCACGGACAGTCCATGACTGGCCATATTTAAAGCTATGCTGGTTGAATTTTTTTCCCAAGGCACCGTGAACAGCTCCTCAAAGCTAGAAAAATTTATGCACTTGAAAAGTGAATTGTGATGAGCTTATCTGTCAGCCGCATGATGTTTCCTTCGTCATTCTGTTCCGGGAAATGAATCCATAATCACAGGAGGCAAGAGCAGTTTATTAAATATGTTCATAGAGCCCAGTTGGAAGGCCCAGATTATCCAAACTGACAGGAACAACACAGCTATCATTTATTTAGCTGTTACTGTGTACCAGGGCTCTGCTCAGTGTCTGCATCCATTTGGTTCTTTAATTCTCGTTAACGCCTTTGAGATAGGTTTTATAGATGAGGAAAGTGGGGCTCAGAGAAATTTAAATAACTTGTCCAAGGGGCAGAGCTAGGATTAAAACATATGTCTGTTTGACCCCAGCACGTAGAATTTCCATATTATGCTGCAGGCCAGCTCCTCAGAGCATGCTCCGTAGTCTACAGAGGGTAGACTGATGCCTGGGGTGCCGGGCTAGTTAGCATCAGGCCAGAATTTATGACTCAGGTCTCCTGACTCCCAGCATAATTTCCTTATTATGAACTTAAACATGGAAAAAAAGAGGAAAGCTGGGAACATTCGTGATTAATTCTGGTAAAAAGAAAAAAACAGAGAGAGCGAGTCAGACCCCTGATTTTCCTTTGCTTGTTTAGATAATTTGGGAAATTTCTTGATTTCTCCTGAAATCATGGTTTTTTTAAAGAGATATTTACCAAAAAGCTAAATTGTGCTGTTATATGTGACCTTGGAAGAGATTATCTGGGCTCTGCCCCATTTGCACAAACTGCTATTCCCCTCACTTAGTGGAAAACGCTAGAACCATCACATAATTCTCCTTGGTCCATTCTGAAGACTCTTAATACCTCTAAAAGCCTTGTTAGACCCATTCAACCATGGCGCAGCCTTTTCACGGAGAACTGGCAAAGAAAATAGCTGAGCCATGAGGGGATATTTTAGGCTGAGAGCTGACTGGTTTTATGAAAACCCAGCAGCTTTTGTGAATATGAACACATAAACCGGAGGCAGAAAGCGGCAGGAGCCATGCCATGAGCAGCTGAGACCATGGCTGGATGTGACTGAGTCCCTCTGATGGGGCAGAAAAAACCCAAGGTCAGCAGAGGGGCCCTGAATTTGCTCTCAGCTCTGCTTACGACTTGGGAGCTCTTAGGCCAAGCTCTCAACCCCTGTGGGCCTGGGGTTTTGTTTTAAATTATACCAATACAACCTGTGCTCTTGGTGGAGGCGAGGATCAGGTGAGAATTTCCGTGAAAGAACTTAGCACATGTAAGCTGTTAGGAAGTGGAGATTCATCTGCCATCTCTGCGGGCCCTTTTGTGGTTTTCAACAGAACTTCACAGAGGCTGTGATGAAAATCACCGCTCGCAGCAGGAGTGCGGCCAGCTTTTGGTGGAGTTGAACTGCTGAATGTTTATGATAATAGAGAGCCTCAAAGAAGAGTCTGAACCCAACAGATGTCACCCCTACCCCTGTGTTCTGGTTGCTTAGGAGCTAATGTGTTGTGATGGTTTGATGTCACTGTTGCCCAAAGTGTGAGGTGTGTGCCCTGTGACATTCAGGATGATTGGGGTATCACGAAGGCAAACATTTTTAATGTATAATTAGGTGGTTATTTTACTGTATATTTTTTTAAAGGATTCATTTAAAAAATAAGTTAAAAAATTGCGTCGATTAAAAATATATAAAGCAAATAATAATATGGATGGAGAAAGGGTATGTCAGAAATCATGAAAGTGGTACATGAATGAATACAGCTAGGATCTCCTCCTAGAATATAAATCCATACCCCCTTAAGCAAAACTCTTGGGGCCAGATGCGTTTCAGAATTCAGAATATCTCATGCGTTACTTGACACCCCCAGAGGTAACTGGAACAGCGCTCTCAAATCAAACACATTATTATTTCTGCAGTGAAGCATCTGAATATTCATCATAAGTGGGATAAATAAAGTCTATAAATAGACTCAATTCAGGTCAACTATTGTAGCCAAGTGAGTTACAAAAATATTGTTTTTCAGACATTTTTGCATTTTGGAATTGTAGATAAAAGATTTTTAACCTATAAGAAAACAGGTCAACAGGATAAAAAGGCAAATCCAAGAACCTTAGACCTGGACCATACTTTGTAGTTTGCAAAACACTTTGCGTCTCATTATCTTATTTGTGAGGTAGATACCTCCGTATTACAAATGAGGAATCTGAGGCCCAGAGAGGCTAAGTGACTTTGCCAAGATCACACAGCTCAGTTGGTAATCAGCCGGGCAGGACTAGAACCCACGTCCTCTGCCTCAAAGTTCTTGGATCTTTCTATATTATAATCCACACATCATATCATAAGTCCTGAAGATTCAAAGTTGCAGAGGCTGAATTCTTGAACATGTTGCCTGAAATGCAGAGACACTTTTCTCCAGGGAAGTGTCTTAGTAGACTGTAATTTCCACAGGGGGGCCTCTGGAGGGGAAGGAAGAGAGCAGAGAACATAATCTTGACGTTTTAATGTTGAACTACAGATATATCCGGGGTGGTTGGATCAGTCTCTTCAGGTGGAGCATAAAACCCAGACCAAATGCTTGCTATGGTCCAGTGGTATTTCAGAGGAACCATTGCCTGCTACTTCCAGAAATTCTAATAATAACAAACATTTATTGAGCACCTGCTATATGCCAGGCACTCCTCTCCATAACATTTTGTACCATTCTCCTCCCCCAGAAAAAGAAATGGGGGTTCAGAGACATGGCCAAGGTCCCAAAACTGGTAAGTGACAAGTCAATGTTGGGCCAGTTCTTATTGAGTGTGGAGGCCACACGCTCACCCAGTATCCTGCACAGAGCCATGGAAGAGGCCCAGGTTTCCCATCCACCCATGGTGGGAATGCCTTCTCCCCGACCCCAGACTGGTGACAGGTAGACAGGCAGGACAGGTTGGTTTGGGGAATGGGGACACAAGCATATCTTGCATGGTCATCCTGAGGGTGGCTTCAGATGAACTCAAGGAGTATTCTGTTTCTAAGATGCAGATGCAAAGATCCTCAAGGACCTCGGGCATGGTTCTTGGTGTGCTCCAAGGAAAGAACCTTTCAAGTGCCCTATTACAACTGGGCCCCACGTTTTGCATGCCTCTTGTCCTAGGAATCCAAGTGCAAGTTGATTCAGCTGCCTGGTTTTGATGGTGCAGCCCCCAGCAGTACGGAAGAATGAGGGAGGTTGCTGTATTCAGGAAGCCACAGAAGATGCATATGGTTGGAATGTAAAATGATGGTGGAGTCTGGGGAAGGGCTGGCGACAAAGGTTGAATCACGAAGGGCCTTGTTGTTCTCCCTAAAGAGATTGCATTTTGTTCTCCAGGCAATGGAGAATGACTGGTTTTGAGTAGGGGAATGACGTGGTCATGTTTCCATGTCTTATTTGACTTGGAAATCAGGGACTGCTTTCTGGAAGAGGTATCAGGCTAACCTGGGGCTGAAAGGATGGATAGGATGTCGACCAGCAGAGATGGCTGTTTATCCAGGACAGAAGCAGCTGTGATGCAAAGTGTGTTCAGGGTTCACAATGTTATGAATCAAAACAAATAATCTCCATGTGTAGGGGAGGAAGACATTTCCTCTACCCACTCTAGGTCCTTCTGGCCAGAGAAGGAATTAAATTCACATGAGACAGAATAACAGGAGAAAATTAAACAAAGCTTTTTAACATCTATACATGGGAGAGGCTCAGGCAAACTGAGCGACTCGCCAAAATGGCAGAAGCCACCACCTTGAACAACATCTTTAGCTAAAGACAAAGGAAGATATTGGGGGGGGGGGGTGAGGGGGAGTCAGTTATGGGAGATTACCAGACAAGTACAGTAAACAAGAGTCAGGTTATTATGCAGATTTAAGTCCTTGGTTCCACATTGATTAAGAGATTCTAGAGATAAGGTCATCCCCCCTTCTTTCTGGTACAGAGAGGGAGACACCTTTACAGATGGAGATTTCCTTTACAAATGTAAATGTCTCTTAACAAAGGGTAAGTAAATTCTACTTTTCAGAGTTTCTTTCCTGTCCGAAGTTTTCAAAAAAAGTAACCAGGCCCAAATAATCCTCATGCCAAAGAGACATATCTTGGGGTGGCCACTTCCAGTCCCCCACACATGTATTGAATACCTACTGTGTGCACTGGCAATCTACATATGTCAACTCTTTTAATGATGGCAGAAGCCCTGCAAGGAAAGTCATAGCTCCTAAGATGTGAAGGTGGAATTCAGGCCCTGTCAGACCCCAAAGCCTATTCTCTTCCCATCCCATGAGTTGCCTCTCCGGTCAGGTTCAGTCTTGGCTCAGAGCACAGCAGGAAATGGAAGAACAGCAGAGGCTCAGACAGAAATAAAAGCTGGAATCATATTTTAAAGAGCCTTGACAGCTTAGTGGCTGTTCTAACGTGGTCTCTCCTGACACTAATACTGCTTTCAAACTGTACTTACATGCCTAATGGGGCTGCATTAGTCAAATGAGATTATTATGTGCAGGAGAAGAGCATTCCCAAGGAACAAGTTTTAATTCCAGGATTAGTTCCTCTAGCTTGGTTACTGATCTTTTGTCTTTGTACTTCTCTCTCTTCATTTTTCTGAGTCCGTATACTCTGGGTGAAAATGGAAGTCAAGAGAAAGAATTCTGGGAGCAGGCCACACTGCAGCTAAGTCTGTTCAGAAGGCGGTTTTGAGGACCCAGAGCAATTCCAGACAGTTGGCCAAGGTTTGGTGAATGTGAGCTGGATTCTGGGCTCGGCCTATGGGAGATAGAACCATCCTTAAGAGAGCCCTTCTGCCCCTGTCCACCCCATGAAGCTCAAGGAATTTACAACAGAAGTCAAGCACATACCTCTGAAAAGATCAGAAATAATTACATGCTTAACCATTAGATAATGACTAAAAGGAGAGGTTGGTGATGGGAGAAAGGAGAGGCCGTCATGGATGGCGACAGGCAAGGAAGACCCCCTGAACTTGCAGAAAAGTCCCTGAGTCTTGAAAGCTGTGCCTTCCTGGAGTCCAGGGGCTGGCCCTGGCTAGCGGGCCCAGTTCGGGGGCAGCATGGAGATGGGCTCTTCCCTGGTGTGAACACATTCCATTAAAGCAGACCCATTGATAATGCTGGATCCTCTACATACCAGAAGGAGCAAAGATTAGCTTGGGGAGGTTTGGAGTGGTTAGAGCTAAATATCCCAAGGGATAGATATATTACTGGGAGCCAAACCTGTCTCCCCAAACCCTCTTGGGTCATATGATAAAGTGAGACTGGGTGAGGAGGAAAGAGGAGCACCCGAAGGATCAGGGGTAACCTGACTGTGGTTTCCCTTGGCCCAGCCTCAGACCGGGTATTTCCAGGATGAAAACAACCATGGGGACTTTTAAAAAAGTAAATGATATTGTCAAAATCCAAAAAGTATCACTTTTTCTGAAAAAGGGCAGACTCTTTGCATGTGTGTGTACTAATGTCCATGAAATGGCCAGGGCCCTCAATTACCAGGGGACCTTTGACTTTCTTTTCTCTAGATAAAGATTTCTTTATTTATGCCTTTGGGAACATCGCGTGTGGTGGCCTAGGTCTTTCTACCATTGAGCCCCTGGGATGCAGCTGCTCCTGGCCTGACTCCCAGACTCTCCCTTTCTGTGTTTTCAAAGGCTCTAGTATCTCACCCCTTAGATGTTACCTTTCCCCACTCCAGCCCCACTGATCATGAGAGATTTCTCTTCTTGTTGCCTCTAAGGACAAGCAGATGGGCTCCTCTTGTTTGAAGGTATTTTTATTCTCAACTAATCGCAGTGGGGACACAGACAGTGGAGAGACCTAAATAAAAAGCACAGGGAGGTTACAAAGTTGAGGAAATCTTACACAATACGTGCTGTCGCAGACTTTTCCTGCAGCTGCTGACAGCGTGGCCAAGTGGAAAGTGGTCGATGGATCTGGGTCCAAATGCTGGTCTAGCTGCTTCCCAGCTGTTGACCTTGAGCCCATCAACTACTTACCCACACAAACCTCAGTCTTCCCTCTGGATAATGGGGCACTAACACCTGCCTCCTGCTGTTGCTCTAGAGATAGATGAGGTTACACATGCATAACACCACACCTAATGTGCAGGATGTGACAGGTGCAAAGAACTGCTTCTGCTGAGTTACTCCTTGGAAAGGCCCTTGGACTCCAGCTCTCTATCTTCATTCCTAAAGGGAAGGGTCATCCCTTTCTCCACGAAGACCATGTTTCAAGCTTGTAGGCTCTGGATGGAATATGTGAATCATGAGCATCAACCAGTTTCTCCAGCTGCCCCACCTGTCCATAGTGAGTGATTTGCAGTTTGAGGATGCAAGATGCGGCTGGCACCCTCCTCATCAGGCCCCGGACACTTACGGGTAAAATGTCCCCTGAGAGGAGTGCCTTGTAATTCTCTTTTCTCACTAAAAAGTGAAAGCCAATTGTTCTATTTCCATTTTGCATTCTCTCCTCCGTCTCTGGGTAGTGAACATCAGGCCTTATCGATGCTCCCGAGGTCAGGAGGCAAAGATGTCCAACCATGTTCACCATCTTGGAACACACATCACATGGAAGCTGAATTTCTCTTGGGTCCTTGGCTATCTCTGAAACTCTGAGTTAGAGGTTTTCTTAGAGACCAATCTGGTCAGAGCTTCAGCGTCAGCTGGGAGAATCAACCATTGTCCCCATTAGGTTGGGCACTGGTCAGGACAGCAAGGTGCCAGCGCTGCCCTCCTCTGAGGATCCACGTCCACGAGGCCTGTCACTCCCACAGTCCCCTGAGAGATGTTCCTGTGCTTCAAATCCAATTTAGGGCTTGGGGTTGGGCTGGGTTTGGATTCCCACAATCACTCAACAGAACTTCTCTTGGGGACGTCACATCTGCCCCCTTTCCCTATGACAATGTGACTGGATATGCAGAGCTCCAAAACACACTTCCTTACCCCTGGAACCAGGGAACGATGCTTACAGAGTCCTCCATTGTGCCCGGCACCAGCATCGGAATGTCACGTGCATCATCTCATTCTGTCTCTCAACAGCTCTTTGAGAGCAGGAAAGAGAGGCTGAAAGGGGGCCGTGAACTTGATGTTCTCCCGGGAACTCAGATGAAAAAGTTTCTGTTTGGGAGTTAAATTAGGAAAACCTATACACGGAGGTTAGGAGTAAACCAAACAACTATCTGTTGGTGAGAAACCGAGGAGTCTGAGACTACAGGAGACTAATCGAGGTGACCTGATCCTAAGGGGACACAGCAGGAGTCTTTAGAATCTGCTTACCAGAAGCTATTCACCTGTAGTTCATGATTTGGTGAACGCCTGTGTGAACCGAAGGTAAGAGTCAGGCTGAAGAACAGAACCCAGAAAACCCTCAAAGAGCCAGGAGGGGGCTGAGCCTTTCAAACACTGTCCAGGGGAGACTGTCTGCCACCCCCTGGGTGTCACCATTCCTATTCATGGTCAGGTGCATCCTATTATGTATCAACCTACCAACACATCTACTTGGCATCCCACTCATCAAGTAAGCTTCTGATTATAAGGTTGATGTCCAGGTGTTTGGTTTACGGGGAAAGGCAGTCGAGAGGTGCTGAAGTGGACAGCTGGGCTGGTTGACAGTCGTACTTCTCGTCTTAGACTAACAGGCATTCTGACTTGTGTCTCAGTCTCAGAAGTGGTGCGTGACCGTAAGCCCCAAGATGGATGCTTCTCTCCAAGACCAACCTGATCACAACTCTCCGCAGCACATTGCTGCCCCGGCTCATCCTCACCAGCTCTAAAGACCAAGGCCATCATTGCTCCTAAAGCAGTAAATGAATTTGGATGTATGTAGTGGTTCCTATGAAAATAGCAGTCTGAGAACAAAGTCATTACTAAGCCTGAAAAATGAAAGGGTTAAAGGGATGCTCAAACGTATGGCCTGAGGCAGGAACATCAGAATCTCACGTAGCACCCAATCTCTCCCCTTCCCAGAGATGACTGCATAAATGGAGCCGTTTCATCTCTACTGGGTAATTCCCAGTTGTCCGAGTGGCCACAGTGTGATCCTAGGAATGGCAGGATTGATCTCATATTCACCAGAGCCTTTTTCTTTCCTTGGTGACTTTTACTATTTTTCTCTTTGGAGGAAAATACTTCGCTTAGAAATGTCAGCACATCATTAATGTGTATAGAGGGCATTTTAGTCGCTCAGAGTGAGGCTAGGAGGGAGATGAATTGTATGAGACGTGGTTTCTGCCAGGGCCACTTTGTACAGCTGTGCAGGTTGTGCACCCCACACCCTTAGAGAGAATCCTATTTGCACTGTAGTCTATGCAGTTGTCCCCCTCTCCCCAGGTTGTTCAATGTAATGTATGGGATATGGGGGGCTCTGACACATCCAAGGGGCTTTTAGTTTAGATTTGAAAGTTACAGCTACAAGGTAGAGCTCCCCACAGTGCCTCAGATGTGAAACATTGTGCTAAGTGTAGGAACTGGGACTGGAAACTGTGAATTCCTTTTGTGAGTGGTTTGTTGCATATTCATGAGGGAGCATTCCAGTGAAGTGACTGGAAATGAATGTATGGAAGAATCCTGGCCAGGAGAAGAAGCCAAAATGTGAACAAGAAGTAACCATCTGCTCCAGCCTCACTTTTCGGAGCCCCCGTGTCTCTTCAGGAAGAATGAGAGGCCGGAAGAAAAGTGAGCTCTCAAGTGCTGTGGCTCTTCCATCCTGGCCACTCTCATGTGACATCCTAAATATAATTGGTTGGAAACAGAATTTCCCAAAGCCATCATAGAAATGAGTCAGCGTGGTTTATCTTAACTCGTGAGCTGATGTCGTAGAAGATTCCAGATGTTGGGAATACAAATAGACTGTATTAGTCATCTCCAGTCTCCATAACAAAGTACTGGAGACTGGGTAGCTTAAACAACAGAAATTTATTTCTCACTGTTCTGGAGGCTGGAAGTCCAAGATCAAGGCATCTGTAGGGTTAACGCCTCTCTCCTTGGCTTCCAGATGTCCATCTTCTTCTTGTGTTGTCACATGGCCTTTTCCCTGCATGTGTGTGCATGCCTGGTGTCTCTCTGTGTCATAAATTTTCTCTTCTTGGTGTCTATGGACCCCAGTCAGATTCGATTAGGTCTCACCCTAATGGCCTCTTTTTAACTTAATTACCTATTGAAAGGTCCTGTCTCCAAATACAGTCACATTTTGAGGTACTGGGGGTTAGGGTTGCGACCTGTGAATTTGGGGGGGACATGATTCAGCCAGTAGCATGGCCCCCCTGAGCACCATAGGGGAAAAGGAGATTGTACTCTAAGGGAGGAGTGAATGGCTGCCGGAAGGTGGATTGCAACCTGCCAGACAGAAATCTAACCAGAGACGCATCAGAGGCTCACCAAGAAATAGACAGCACCCCGTCCTCCAGTCTGGGCCCTTGGCTCTAAGTCAAACCTGTCTAGAGGACTGTGATGGGACAGGAGTCTGAGGAATTTCCAAATATCAGACCCAGGCAGAAGAATACCTCCACCTTGGGACTATCAAACCAAGGCGAGCAAATGAAAAAGGGAAGGGGAACAGACTGTTCCACTGAATGAGAGATTCCATGGCGAATTTGCTAGGCCACTGACCCCAGAGGGCTCCCCCTCTAAGACAGCGCCAGTCACAGAGGACACACACGTGACAGAATCTGAATACAAATATCAATCATATCTAGTGGTGTGGAGAGTCACATTGAGGTGACATATGTTTAACCAGTGATATATGTGTTTAAACTGAGTTTGCTGTATTAATCCTTCTAAATGGTCCTCATCTGTGTAAAGTAATGATATTAATGAATAATTATTACACTATTTATTGAGTGCTGGAACTATGCGAACGGGTTATACATCACACATTACCTTCTTGACTCGGTACTGCCCTTTGAGGTAGACCCAAAGTCAAACCAAAAGTAGATGTTACCCCTGGGATTTGGACTCCAGCCTGGCCCACTCCATAGCCCCAGCTTATAACCACTGGGCTATGGTTTAGTGCAGGTAGTTCTTGAAAGCAGGGCCTGGGGGTTGGAATCTCAGCTTTGCTAGTAGCCAGGCAGGCCAACCTCATCTCTGGCTATTCCATTGCATGTCAGAGAAGAGACCCTGATAGAGACGGGTCCCAAGGAAGCTAGAAAGCTCCCTAGACTCAGTAAGCATGGATTGCATTTGAAAGAGTTTAAGTGTTTTTCTGCCTGCAGACAGCATCATGGTGATAGTGGTGGTGGGTGGGAGGATTAATTGGTACCTCTTCTCTGATTCCACATTAAATTTCCTTGGTGAGAGAAATTGGATTACTCAAGAGGTTGAGAAAGAGAACATTGGTAATAAAGTTCAAAGAGATGAATTACACTTGGATGTTCAACCTTTTCAGTGCTAAGTAATTGATTAAATCCTGGCCGTTTGACAATGATGGATGGTTGAGGTACTAAGAATTTCAGCTCCATTCCCAAAGGATGGCTTTTCTTGTGTCTAAACGAACCGAAGAATGATCACTAATTAACCTCTTTCTCTGGAGTCTCTGCCAAGAGGCCAACTTTTGATAGGTTTCTAGAGCCCAAAAAACATAGTATAAAGATGATGATGGTGGTTGTCCATGAGAAAGGAGGTCAGTCCTTATGACTGTTTGACTCTCAGTTCATAGCAGCTTAAGAATATAGTATGAAGGGTGGTTTTGGGTCCTCTAGTAGAAGATGCTTTGTATACATTTAAAGAAATGAAGAAGATCAAATAAATGTATCCATTCCTAGAATGACAACTCTTTGAGGAGTCAGGGAGTTGAGTTGCCTTGATGATTTGTAACTCACGCATTTAGTAACAAAGATTAGTTTAAACACTTTAAGAACTTTTCCCTAATCTATTTGGAAGGGTATGGGTCTGTTGACCAGGAGACCTGGCTCCTAGCTCCACTCTTTCGCCATCTCTTTATCCCATTACACAGCAGGCACTCAACAGGCAAGTGTGGGATGGCTGGGTAAACCAACGAACTAGATGGGAGACCTCGAGGAAGTCACCATATTCATCTGCCTCAGTTTTCTCACGGCAAACTTGGATAAAGCATGACCTTTAGACCTCTCAAGGATGTGGTGAGGATTAGATGAGAAAATAGAAAATCATAATATTGGCTAATATGTTTCAACACTTCTATGTGACAGGCACTATTCTAAGTGTTTACATATCTCCTCTCTTTCATTCCTAACAATGATCTTCTAGACCTACAGCAAAACTCCTCCAAAGTGTAGCTAACCGTCTCTAATTCCTCTCATTCCAGTGTCGTCTGAACCCCTGTCAGTCAGGCTTTTATCTCCACCTCTTCACCAAAAGAGTTCTAGTCAAGCCCACCAAGACTCCACATCACTAAATCTGTTGCCAGTCTGTGCTCATCCTGTTTGACTTCTCATGTCAGTAATTGTCCTAGTCGATCACTCTCTCAGAGCCAGTTGTTGCCTCCACAAGCCCATACTGCCCCCATACCCTACACACTCCCAGCCCCCCTTCTAGTTTTCCGGAATTCTTGGTGGGGGAGACCTTTCAGCAGGCAGTGGGGTCCCTTCCTTGGCTCCGTGGGGGGACTTCACCACCATCCCACCTCACTCACTGAGGGGCTTCATAGTCAGTAATAACACCACCTCTCCCCCTAGCCATGTCAAGTTTGGGGAAAATGGAAAGTCATACACTTACAATCCAGCCCAACTACCCTGTATGACAGGTAAGAAACCAGGGACCCAAGGTCACACAACTAACTCATGGTAGGGCCAGAACTAGGCCCCAGCCTCTTGCCTCCTAGCCCAGCGCTCCAGAATGCAACATCTCCTACAAGAAAAGAATACAGAGACGTAACAATCCACAAATCAAGGCTACAAAATTCTGCTTCCAATGTTGCACTCCAACTTTCAACTAATTTGGAATTTAATATAAAGTTTGAAAAGTGTCTGGAGTTTCACATTTTCTATAGCCAATAAAAATTTTAACTTTCCTGACAGGTTTTATCGTTATCACTCTTAAGCTGTGTCTGTCAGACCCCAGCTGTTCTTTTTGATGAGAAGAAGGTGACCCCAGAGGATACTGTCCAAGGGCAGCATGGGTGTTAGAATAATTCAAGTCAAGCTCAGGGCGGTGCTTTACTTTTGAGCTTTTTTCACAGAAATTCTTAGACCTGCTTTCAAATATATTGCACCATTTGTTGAACCTCAACTACGTGCCTAGAATCACCTGGTTAGTTTTACACATCATGACATTCAACACTCACAAAATCCTATGAAGATATAATAACCACTATTTATCAATCATCTACTATGTGCCAAGAACTCAACATTCATTATTGCCAATCCTCATCAGTCCCCTCCCTTCCTCACGGTCCCCTCAGGGCCAGAAACCCAAACAGAATTCACTGTCCACCACTAGTTCTCACAGTAAACATGGTCACTATTCCTATTTTACACACGAATAAACTGAGGCATGAAGAGATTCAGTGACACTTCCAACAACACTCAGCAGTGGTGAGTTGACCCTGGAGCAGCCCAGCCTCTTCACTTCTTACTCCACTAACCGCTATGGCTTCATTAGATTCTTCCACTCAGGTCAAACTGGGAGCACGTAGCTGCTGTCCCCTTCTGAGAAGAGGCCCCCGCACTTTCAAAGGCTGTGATCAAGCTTGGGAAGCTGGGAACACATCATTATCCTTGGAACACAACTCCAGTTTATTTCCCTCCCAGGGAAGTCACTTTGTTGGCGGTTGGAAAAGCATTATTCTAAGTATAGGAATGCTTTTGAAAGCCCTGCAAGAGATTGTGAAAAGCTCTGTTGTTTATAAAGTAAATAGATTAGGAAAATAAAAATGAAGCTGGCCCTGTACCAGAGAGGAAAGGTATTATTAACAAGAACAACAAACAGGGGGAACAGCGAACAGAACTCATTTTTTATTTTTGTGCTTTTTGTGGTTCTGTTTAACTGAATGATTCTTTTGTGTCAGTCCTTTGCTACAAATATAAGCTAATCTCTGTTTTCCTCCCCCAAAGACTGGACAGGTTTTTTGGCTTATCGTATGTCAGAAAGGAAGGCTATTTATTGTATCCTGACTACGTGGAATAGTCAGCTGGGGGCGTCCGATTCATCTGCTCAGGTCATCCTCAGGGAATCCAGCGAGGTTAACTTCATTTCCAGACTCTCTTCCCATCGTCTGATCTCCTGCTGACGTCACCCATTGGCTGAACTGAACTAGATACCGGAGGAGCCTGGGTGACTCAACACTTAAAGGACAGCTCCCTGGGCATTGAGGAGGTGTTGAGGGTAGAGAGTGAATCTGAGGGGCAAATAGAGACTGACCATGACAGTGCCCATGCTGACTGCTTTGAGGTGGGCAATGATCAGGGTGATCCAGCAGGATCCTAATCTGGCTTTGAGCTTGACTCGTTGATCCTACAGATGACTGGGGCTCATTCGCAAGCCCAGGTCCTCTCCTAGCATGTCCTCAGGATCTTTCAGAGGCTGGAAAGCTACACCTGCTGGCAAGGAGCCGTTTGGTAGGGTGGACAGAGGCCCGGCTAGGAGCCAGGAGACCTGGGGTCCAGCACAGTTTCTGCCATGCAGAGTGTGTAGCCACGGGGAGATCTCCTCTCTGAGCCTGATTCGTTATCCATGAAATTAGTAGGTTAGACCTGACTGGAGGGCCTCAGCACTCTCTCTGCATCTGAATCCCGCAAGAAACTTTAAAAACTGTTCACCTGCCTGAGCCTTTCCTCCAGAGCTTTCATCTCACTCGGCTTGGCGTGGGGCCTGGGCACTGGTATTTTATAAACATGCTCCCGGGGATTCTCATGTTCAGCCAGGATTGAGAAACAAACACTGGACTAAATACCATCGTCTCCGTTCTGGGATTCCACTTGCAGGGACTAAGTTCTCTTTAGTTCTAGAGCTTTATTCTTCTATGGAAATAGCACAGAAGGAAATGAGCATTTTATTGAGGATCTGACAGCACATTTGGGATCCCGTTTTCCTGACAACAGCCTCTAGGCTGTTTCATAGTTGAAGTCACTGAGGTCACAAAGTTTGGACTTTCATTCAGCGATGTTTACTGAGCACCTCCTGCAAGTGCTGGGGACACGCGATGAACAAAATAGGCCAATTCCCTGTTCTCATGGAGCTCACATCCTAGTCTAGGAGATGGATATTTAGGGTACCCTAAGTCCCCGGGTTGTCTGGGATCATTAACACCTGTTGGTTATTTTTAGCATGTCCTATCACTTTCAAAATGTCCCAATTTGGCTGATAAATTGTATTTTTATTCCATAAATAATAAACAAAAAAAGAACAAAATACTTTCAGATGGTGATAAAGAAAATGAAGAAAACAACCACAACACTGTCTCCTAAAAAAATACAATGATTTATAGACATATATTTCTCAAAGTTTTAAGCTTCCAAATACTGTGGCTGAGTTATTTTGGAGAGTGGTTTCTTGGATTAGGTGAAGGAATGCCTCCCTGACGGGGTAATATATGAGTTGCGATGTGAACAGCAAAGACCTAAGAACACCAGGCAATGAGAACAGTAAATGCAAAGGCCCTGAGGCAGGAATAATCCTGTTGTGCCTGAGGGACCAAAGAAAGTCACTGGTGAGGCCCAGTGAGCAGCTGGGAGATGAGAGGAGATTAGGTCTAAGAAATGGGCAGGGCACGTCTTGAGAGCTCTCTTGACCATAGGAGGGTTTGGATTTTATTCTAAGCATATTTGGAAGACTCCAGAAGGGTTTAAACTGAGGATAACCATGGTTAGCAGGTTACTGCAGTAATCTAGACTACAGATAATGGTGGCTGGTGTGTGGATCTGATTCAGTGGGTCTCAACCCAGGGGGATTTTTTCCTGTGAGAAACTTTTGGCAATATCTGGAGACATTTTGATTGTCACAATTTGGGGTGGGGGTACTACTGGCATCTAATCGGGTAAAGGCCAGGGATGCTGCTAAACACCCTACATCACATGAAACAGACCCCCCTCACACATACAACAAATAGTTACCCAGCCCAAAATGTCAACAGTGCTGAGGTCTTTAAAAGATCTCTCTGCACTGTTGGTGGGAATGTAAAATGGTACAGCTTCTATGGAAAACAGTATGGTGGTTCCTCAAAAAGTTAAAAATATTATTACTATATGATCCAGCAATAGCACTTCTGGGTACATCTTTAAAAGAATGGAAAGCAGGTATTTAGTATCTGAAGAGATATTTGCACACGCATATTCGTAGCAGCATTATTCACAATAGCCGAGAGGTGGGAGCAACCCAAAGGTCCATTGACAGATGAATGGATAAACTAAATGTGGTCTCTACATACAATGGAATATTATTCAGCCTTAAAATGGAAGGATATGCTGACACATGCCACAACATGGAAGGACCTTGAGTAATTATGCTCAGTGGAATAAGCCAGTCACAAAAAGACAAGCACTGTATGATTCCACTTATGTGAGGTACTTAGAATAGTCCAGTCTTCTTTCAGAGACGGAAAGAAGAATGGTGGTTCCCAGGGGTTGTAGGAAGTCGGAAATAGAGAGCTGTTGTTCAGTGGGTACAGACTCATAGTTTTGTTTTGTTTTGTTTTTTGGGGAGGAAGATTGGCCCAGAGCTAACATCTGTGCCAATCTTCCTCTATTGCATGTGTGGGACACCTCCACAGCATGGCTTGATGAGCAGTGTGTAGGTCCATGCCTAGGATCCAAACCCACAAACCCTGAACTGCTAAAGTGGAGTGTATGAACTTAACCACTATGCCATCAGGCTGGCCCCACAGACTTATAGATTTGCAAGAAAAATAAGTTCTAGAGATTGGTTGCACAATGATGTGAATATATTTAACACTTCTTAAAAATGATCAAGATGGAAAATTTCACGTTATGCATGTTTTACCACAATTAAAGGAAAAAAAAGATTGCTTCTGTTGTTGAGTGGAGAATGGAGTGTTGGGTGGTAACTATGGAAGCAAGGAGACTGGTTAGCAGGTTATTGCAGTAATCCAGCCTAGAGATAGTGGTGGCTTGCACGTGGTGGGTAGCAATGGAAACGAGAGAAGTGGACAGACTTAGGACATCTTTTGCAGGTGGACCTAAAAGGGCTTGCTGAGGGTTTGGACTTGGGAATTAGGTGATATGTCCAAGGTCATTCTGCTGATAAACGGTTGAGCTGGGACTTGAACACAGGACTGCCTGCAAACTCTCACTTTCTTTCCAAACATTCACACCTTTCATCATCACCTAATGGACTAGAAATCTCACTGGGATAGCATTTCTTGCCATTTTGGTCCATTCATGCTCTTGGACAGGAGGCAATCACTTCACAATATTGTCAGCTAAAAAATGCCATGACATATATTTCTCAAAGCCTTAAGCTTTAGAATACTGGTTTTATTTCAGATTATTGCACACTAAGCTGGTCTGCCTGCCAGCAGCTCGCAGTTATGCCGCTTCATTTGCAGTGGCATTTTTGCGCCGCTTTGATTGTGAGGGGCGCCGTGTTAATTAGCCTGTGGTTTTATGTTTAGCCTGTGGATCAGGATCACAGACCTCATGTGTGGCGCCAGTTGAAACCTCTAATTCTGCAGAAATCCCTTTCAATACCTGGTGAGGGTAGCCAGCAGGGGATGATCTTTGAGAACCCTTTGTTTTCATCTCTGTTTCTTAATGTTTAGGTTGCTAGGAAACCAAACAGACATCAGAGAAAAGGCTTTCTGAGGTCACCTGAGCCCGGCTCAGTGTTAAGGGCCACAAATTGCCATCAAGCTTCAGTGGTTACCAAGGGCTCCTGCAGAGGTCGAGAGTGCTGTGCCTGCATTTTGGGGCTGGTTTATTCTCCTTTTCCTGGACTTTTCCTTACCTGGCCCAAGAAAAGGCCCGCAGGGAACCCAGTCACCCACTCTGGGAGGCTGGCGAAGCCTTGGTCCTCCTTCCGCAGATGCTCTGGAGGGTGCAATTGGATCTGGACCAAGCAGAATCCTTCTGCTGTCTTTGAAGAATACATCTGCTCAACAAATAATAGTGTCAACAAGGGTGTGCATGGGAGAGGGGGAAAACCTAACAACCTCTTTTAAGAGTTATTCTTAAGGACTCCTCCTCCTCTTTTCTTCATGCTTGAGGTTTATGTAATGGACGTGATGGCCATAAAGCAGGTGTTGTCAAACTGTGGTCCCCGACCAGCAGCATCAGCATCACCTGGGAGCTTGTAAGAAATGCAAATTCTTGGTCCCAGTCCCAGACTTCCTGAATCTGAAGCTCTGGGGGTGGGGCCCAGCTATCTGTTTAACAAGTCATCTGGTCAATTCTGACATGTACTCAGGTTTGAGAGCCACGGAAACCCTTGTCTCTGGAATCCAGCACTTGCCAGCTGAGTGACCTTGAGCTGGTGTTTCCTTGTCCATAAGCCTCAGTCTAAGATGCTAAGATAATGCACACCAAGCATCTGCATACATCAGGGATGCTGAATTGATCCCCTTCCAATAAAACCACTTTTCAGTGGCCTACGATTTGTTAGCTGGTAGCTGGAGTTAAAATATGTGTTCAAAAAAGCAGTGACTTCCGTTAAAACTTAAAGATTACAGTTTTAGTGTGACCTTTCTTATCTCACTATAAAATCTGAATCACAGAACTTTTACTATGATTCAGAATCTACGCTTCTGAGAAAAAAGGAAGCTGGGTCATGAATATCTGTCCTTCCTGTCATCTGAATCTGCTCGTGGTGACTTCTGCACACAGGAGGGCAGGAAGACAGAGAGGCCCTCCTCTTCCTCAGAGCCTCTCAGGTCCAGAACACCTCACCAATGCCCTCCCTGTCCCTGGAGACAGACAAAGCTCCTGGAAAGTCCGGGAGCCATGGTGCCTCTCCCAGGGGGTCCTTCTCCACCACCTCTGCCTTCCAGGGCTGTCTTTAAAGGTCAGTTTGCCACTAGGACAGATGTGTAAGCCTTTTTGTGCCCCAGCTCAAACCCTGAGGGGGAAGTTACTGGAAGGAAGAGAGAAGAAAGATAAATCATAGCTAATTCCTCTCTGATCGTCAAGCATGGTTCATCCTCTGTCCTCTTCTCTTAACTCAGGATGGAATACTGAGATTTCAGAAGTCATGACTACTGAGTGCCCTCTGTGCCAGACAGTATGCTAGGTGTCTTATGTATATTACCTCATTTAATTCTCACAATACCCCCAATGAAGGTTTAATCCCCATTTTACAGATTAGGGAATGGAGGCACAGAAATATTTATCATTCTGCCCATGACTTAGGGTTGTAACTAGAATTGTAATCGAGGCAGGATTCACACACTGGGGGTTGACTACAGACCCTGGGGTGCTACCCCTCCAGGTTATGGTGTGATGCTGGCTGCTGTTGAATTTTGATGGCACAACATCCTGGTACAACCTGGGCATGGGGGTGACAACTGATGGGGCAGTGGGGTCAACCTGGGCTGCACATGGAATTGCCTGGGTCCCGTCCTAGGGATTCTGATGTAATTGCCCTGGGAGGGTTGGGCACTGGGAATTTTTAAGTTCTTAGGGTGATTCCAATAGCAGCCCAAATGGAGAAACTCTGCCATAGACTTGAACGAAGCTTTGGAGGCAGTCAGGCACCTGGACACATGCAGACTTGGCCTTGATTTTCCTGCCTTCAGAACGCAATCTTCTTTAAACGAATAACACAAGAATCAGCCTCATCCAGTCCCCAAAGCTCTCTACCAACATGGAAGCTGGCATTTCTACAAGCCTGAAGGGAGGGGAAATCTTTGCCATGTTAAGAAAGAATTCCCTGCCTTCGAGGAGTGCTATTTGACCAGTGTCTTACCTGGGTCTGTCTTCCTGGGTATTAACAATCTCTGTTTTCCAAATACAGAGACAAGACATTCCAAACGCATGAAGCCTGTTTCTACACAGTTTCTTATGCATTAAAGTTAAAAATTACCCTGATTCAGTGATAAAGTAGATTGACTTAATTTTTTTAAACTAGCATCCCAGAGTTTATAAATCCAAGTGAGTATTTCCCTCTTTAATACATCTGTTTGAGAATGGAGTCTCCTGTTTTAGTGACGTTGTTGTTGGTCAAGACTCAGTGGGGATTCTTTCAGAATTGCTTCAGAACTATGCTAAGTAGAAAAAAGAAAAGGCTCCCGAGATTATTTAATTATTGCCTGCTCTTTGATAAAAATTGGATTTACTCCATTTCTTTGGTGTCATTTTTTCCCCTGTTTTGGCTCTGGGTAATGTCTAGTGATTTCTGATATTTACTCAACCGTCAATGACTGTTTTGTCAGCAGTGAGGAGGTGCAGATAAATGTGGCCTAGGCACTGAAGACATCACAGGGCTTGTGGTGTGGCTAATAATTAAATGCTCTCTTTTTATTATGCCAGTTTATTCTTATGTGTGCTATTTCTGTCTCTCCAACTCAGCCCTTTTGTACAATGACTGTCTGAGGTATCTTAGAAGTATCTCCCCATAGTCCTTGTGCTTGGTGCATGGTGAAGTTTGATCGGTACTTGTTGGTTGATTAAATAGTGGTCATAGGTTTTCACTCCCACGTGGATGATCTTTCTAAACAAAGGATTCTAGAGAGAGAAAGATCCGTAGTATCAATTGCTCATCGAGTTGCCTCAGACATTTTCTCTGGAACAGTGGTGATGGGTGGGGCGGGATAGGTAAGTAGAATGACAGCTGGGCACATTAACAGACAAGCAATTGGCAAGTTGGAAGGGGGCCTGTCTTTGGAATCAAGCTAGAGGCAAAGTTGCAGCCTCATCAATCGGTGACTCAGTGTTGAGATAAAGTAACCTCCCGTGTTTCAGTTTTACCATCTGTGGAATGGGGATAAGAACATCTACCTTCCATGATTATCTCCAGAAGTAATATCTGTAAAGCACATGGTACACAATAGATATTTTTCAATGGTAACTATTATAATTTAACAAAAACATTCCCTGATTAACTGTTTCTGGAGTATCTGTTAAGTACATAACAGGCACAACCCAGGGAAAATCTTGGGCCCTGACATTTCAGACTCACATTCCTTCATTCAAAGAGCCAACAATGTCTACTGAATTCTCCTACTCCATTCTGGGTCCACTTCTAGGTCCAAGTGCTAGGAGGGTTGAGAGGAGGAGAGTCCCCATTGCAGAGACTCTTACACTTGAATCTGGAGTTGACGAAGGCAGGCAGGCAGTGTGGCTCCAGCAGGCATATACCTGGAGATATGAGACCCTTTTAGGTGAACACACTGAATGAAGGGCAGACCTCCTGGAGATCCTTGAAAGGCCTCCTCATCAAGGCCACCGCCTGCTACTCACTTCACACCCCCAAGTTAGGGGGAAAGAGGCTTGAGGCTGCCATCAGTTGCTGGCAGGGAAACCTGACAGGTGAATGTGGGCCTTTTCTTTTCTGACTTGAGATTTGGAGTGCATTAAATTATTTGCCTTCATCAGAGGGTTACAAGCACAGTAGAAGGAAGTCCTATCCCCTGCCAGCCTCGCCTTTAAACCATCATTAAGTTCTCTCTCTTCCGGAGGTGTCTGTTGGGGTTCTGACACGTTTCTCCTGATCCGTATGATGAATTGTGTCCAAGAGCAAAAGATGAAGGTGAAAACAAACACAAATCCATCAAAAGAAACAGCTTATAGTTGATCAACTTTGAAGATGTCTCATCTGGCCTCTTTTCCTTGATTTTCACAGGGATCCTATGAGATTGGCAGAGGTCAGTGTTCTCACATCGCAAGTGCAGACACTGATCACATCAGTCCTTGGGCACTGATGCCCAACTGGAGATAAGCTCCCGGGAAACAGGTGCCCGGCAGGAGGCTCTGGCCTTCTGGGGGCAAGTCTGTAGCTCTCTCAGAGGTTCTCAGACACTGCTCCTGTGGAAATGAGGCTGTTGTGACACTCTTTTTATCGTTGGTCACAATTCTCTGGTTACTAGTCATAACTATCCTGTGCATTTCCACTGGCTATCTCAGCTCTGCTTTGGGGAAAGAATTTATTGGCTCAGTTTGGACCAGAGATTTAAGGGAAAGGAGGATAACTCTGGGGCATAATATTGGGGTGGCCACAAGAAGCTGCGTAGGAGAAAGGTGAGACCCAGCGACATTGAGGGGAGACTCTTCTCCACCAGGAGAGAGCCCTCCTGCCCCTCTTCTCAGCTGAGACTGTGTGTGCATTTGTGTGCATGTGATTGCAGGGTTTCTGTTGCTGTGCTGGGGGATACCATTAGGTGGAAGTCCCTCCGTCTTCTGAAGGACCACCACCAGCTTCACTATACCTCATTTCTCAGTGCCTCAGAAGATTCCCGAATTAGGGAGACAGAAGGCTGGGTTTGAGTCCCTGCTCTACACCAACCTCCTGCCTAAACTTGGGAAAGGGACTAAACTTTTTTGTGCTTCAGTGTCCTCGCTCTTAAATGGGCATCATACCCCTGTCCTCTCTCCCAGTCATGAGAACCCAATGAAACAATGGAGGATGAGCCAAGAAACTGTGCCAGTCAAGGCTGTCTCATTAGACATCCCGGGCTTAATTCTGTGAACAAACAGAACAGAGGCTCGGCTTTTTTACCCCACAGTGACAATGCCAGAATTGAAAATGATTGAGACAAATGTATGTTAGCGTCCACGCTGCCTGGACTTTCTCATGTGACTATGGCTGGAGTGGGTCCTCTTCCTCTGACGTCTCCCCTAGGCCCATCCTCCCCCAGAGCATCTGTCACTGGTTTTAACCTTTCAGGACAGTCACCTAGTGCTTCACGGTGACATGCTGGGTGGGTAGCTCTCCTCTCGCCCTAATAACGTGCCTGCTGGGCTCTTCGAGGATGGACACTCATTAACTCTCCCTTCCCATCCTTCTTGCAAAGAAAGAAGTCTTAAGCTGGGTGTTGATTGTGATTTGGTTTGACACTGAACTCGTGTGTGTGACTAATCCCAGAAGTGACAAGTGGTTTCTTTTCCCTTTTTCTTAAAATGACTAATCTGGACAGAGAAGAAAAAAAAAATCCAAGTCTGTAAAGAGTTGAAAGATTGCTTGCCCAGTCTTCTCCCCCGATGAGCCAGGGGAGTAGGGGAGTTGCCACCCATCTCCTGGGTTGGATGAGAACCTGGCGCATGATGCTGTGCCCTGAATGTGCCCTGGGCTCCATTGACTGCCCCTTGTCGGGGCAAAGGGAGGCGAGAGGCTCCCAGAACTCTCACTGTATTTGTAGCTTGGTAACACTCCTAGCTGGAGAGTTGACTGAGTTAAAACTGTATAATCTTGTCTGTAAAATGAGGACATTAACCTGGATGATTTCTGAGGTCCTTTTAGTTTGACTCAGTTTAGTTCAATTGTTTAACTAAGAGGAGAACAAGAAATTCAAATTTTACCAAGGTATTTCTATCCGTTAGATAGACTTATGAACCTTGAAGAACTTCAAACAGCACAGCTTTCTTTATTACCCACTTGTGAATGATAATATAATACAGTCCCATGTAAGGCCTGCTGTTTGAACAAGCAAAACCATGATTATTATATGAGACTTACTGAGAAACCACATGGCCAGCACTGTACCGTTGGGATCCTACTGTTTTCCTGTTTGCAGTGAAGTTAGAGGAGGGAGGGAGAGATTCACATACATAGGAAAAGCAACACATAGCAAATTCTTTAAATGTCAAATTAGAGGTAAACATCAAGCGTTGTAGGACCCCCCAGAGGAGTGAATGGCAGCATTTGACCTGTAAGAATGGAGAAGCTGACTCAGAAGATAGGCCTTAGAAATGAAAAGAATCTAAGATAGTCAAACTCATAGAAGCAGAGAGCTTCCTTCCTTGCACAGCTGCGTCTCAGCAAATGCTCTCTCGTGGCCACATCCACCCCAGTGGGAGCCTCCATGCCTGAGCTCCTTCCACAGAAGTGTAGGGACCCTGCTGCCCAGGGCAGGCACTCTCTGCCCCTTTGAAGAAGGAGAGTGGAGGGTCCCCAGGGGCCCCAGGCCTTTCCCAGGGCCTCAGACCCCTGCCTCTGGTGCCGGCTGGTCTGGCAGATTCCCTCCACGCAAAGCCAGGAGAGAAAATAATTATATAGCAAGTCAAGTTCATTGGAGGTTGAAGTGAGGGGATTTCTCACCGTTTTTTTCAGGACTGCCAACTGTTCCCCAAGGTTCCTCTTCTCTCTCTCTGCTCTCATTTGACTTTTGGTTCCTTCTTACTATTTGGGTGCCCTTTGCTTTCTGCTGGATGCTCTTTGCCCAGTAATGCCTCAAGATGGAGGTGAAAAGCAGGTTTCTCAGGCTCCCCACAAACAGAATTCCTGATCTCTCAGGCTTGGCCATTCTAAGGCTGCCCCAGCTATATGAGGCAGACTTTCCAAGACAGATCAGATCCCAAATAGACCTTGTATTTGTCTCCATGTGTGCTTGTCACATGCCACATGATTTCAGCTTCGGAAAATAAGACCCTGGAATCACAGATGGTGTGGTTGCTACTCTTGTAGATAGGTGATGATTGATGCGTTTGAGGCAATTTGTGCCTTTAAGAGGGACCATCTGGAAGGAGATGCCCTTGTGCAAAAGACGAAAGGAATTTGAAACATGGTACAAGCTGTTGGGGGAGGTAGATTCCAGCTCTTGGTACCCCTCAAACCCACAATCTTGATTGCCACTTATTTCACAAACAGGGCTGCCTTTCTCAGTGTGGATCAGGCAATTTTACTCCCAACCAGCGCACCCTTCATGCTGCTGCTCGCACCTCCCTTAGACTTTTCATCTTCTGCCTTCTGCTCTAGTTGTATGTGTATTTATCTTTGATCTTCTCCTCCGGATGCAAGCTCTTAGAGGGCTTTCAAGACTGTAGTTGACTTTGTATATGATAATCCCTCTGTCCATTGATTTTTATGGAATTACAGAATCTCAGACTGTAAAGAACCATAAAGATAATCCATTCGAATGGTGTCATTAGACATCATAGACTATGGATGGATGAATGGATAGATGGAAAGTGGGTAGATGGAAAGGTAGGTAGATGGATGGATGGATAGGTAGATGGATGGGTAGATAGATGGATGAGAAGATGAGTGGATTGATGGATTGTAGGATGAATGAATAGGTAGATGAATATTACAGATGAGGAAAGTGGGGCACAGAAAGGCTGTGTGCCTGGCCCACAGTCAAACAGTTGCTGTGTGGTAAATCTGGGACTCAAATGAGTAGATTCCCCAGACCGTGCTCTTAGTGATTGTGCTACACCATTCCTTGTGATGGGTGCTCTCTAGATAGAAGCCTTGTTCAACTAAAAGCTAACATAATTCTTTCCTTTCAGCACCTCATTCAATAGCCAGTAGCTACTCACGATAGGAGAAAGTTCTTCCCAGTACTTCTTGCCTCCTTCCCCAACTGAAGAAAAAGAAATATCATATGAGATCACAAGTCCTTTTATTTCCACTGGACTCAATTATTCTGGGAACCAACCATGAGCAATGTGAATGGCGAGAGTCTTTAACAGCCTCCAATCCTAGGCCAAGATGGCCAGGGATTCTGAGAGAGCCATCTAGACTAGATGTCTTCATGCCATCCTGATCATCAGATTCACCTGGATAGGCTGAAAGCTATACACAGACATTGCCAAGACTCGATCTCTAGATTTCTCTGAGATATACCTGAGAATGTTTGTGTAAAAAGTTCTCCAGGTAATTTTTGTTGTTGGACAGGTTTTGGATCTCTAGTCTAGATTATAATGGTGTACAGATATGTGACTAGGATAATCCTATTTGAGTCCATTAATCAATTAATTCATTCTGCAAACATTTCTTGAGTACGTTCTCTTTAAGTCAGGATCCTGGAAGGTAACTAATGGCAAGTTCCTATTGCATATTTGAGGAGCATTTAATAAATTTGTTGTCTTTGAAATTTAGGGCAGGATTTAACAAAACCATTGAAGGGGTAGTGCAGTGGCTCAGGCTGAGCACTCTCATGAAGATGTTACTACTCCTAGGTCTGAAGTGCAAGGGAAGGGAGCAATTACTGGAACCCAGAGAGAGAGAGGTATGGAAAAGGTGCCCTGACAGGAGAAATAGCCTTCACTGGGACACTATGAACCCACAGCCACCCAACAAGGAAAGAGCCAGGGAATAAACACCCGGACATCACTATTGATCAAACTCAACCGGAAGCCAGAGAACAAGGGAACATTTTGATGTGGAACACACGGGTCAGCCTTGCAGGGCACAGAGCCGGGTGGAGCAGGGTGTAGGATGGATCAGAAGGGGCAAATGAATGATCACCAGCACATCTGCACTGACATCAGCACCTGACACTCCGCTAGGTGTTAGGGTGCCAAAGATTAACAAGAAATAGTCTCAACTCTAGGGAACTCAGAGATTTGCTGCATAATTGTCCAAAGAGACTCCCCCTTTCCATGGTTCCTGGGATGCAGGTGGTTGGGAGTAGAGAGGTGGAAAAGTGTGTCCACTTCTTCACCCTTTTCATCTTACTATAAGAGCTCGTGGTCAAGCAGCCTTATTTCCCTGGATGAGGCTTCGTCACTGGAAAATGGTTATGCCAACTCTAAGCATCTCTTTGCTTTTTCACATGCAGAATTAAAGTCAGTGACTTTGCTCCAGGGGTGCAAGTTCTGGTTTTGGTCAGCCGCCTCCGAGTGTTTACAACATTGAACCCTGTCCCAATGCAAGGACCAACACCTAAGTTGATTCATTTCTTTCTACATCAGAAAGCAAAGGGTCACAGAATATATACATTTTGCCAACATCATTTCATTTTTCATAAGAGAAAGTCTTTGGGGATATTTGGACCACTGAGTCAAAGGAGAAAGTGAATTACAGACGGGGTGACTGAGGGTAAACGTCGCTTCCCTTGTTCTTCTCAAGTATATGGAAGAAACACTGTTGACTTTGCCATACACTGATGCCCCAGGATGACCTTCTTTACTTCAAATGGATGACATGGTGTTAAGTGATTGTGGGAACTGAGAGCCTCCTGTGTCTCTCACCCACAACATGCCTTGGAGCCTGACCTGGAAGGGGTGGATTTTTTTTGGTAAATTGCTCTTGATGCTGATCATTATCTTTACCACCACAAACACTGAGCATTTCTTACAAGTCATGCCTGGCACTAAATGCTTTGCATGCATTTCACCACCTGACAGGCTCTATATTTTACACTGATATATGTTACCTTTCCTTGCCCACTAGAAGAATGGAGATTTTTTAAAAATCTGTTTTGTTCACTGCTGTAACCCCAGCAGCTAGAACAGTCTGGCACATCATAGGCATTCAGTAAACATTTATTGAATAAACATATAAATTATCTCATCTGTTTCTCACACTGACCCTAGGAGAGAGATACCATCCTTTCCACTTCACAGATGGGGAAACTAAGACTTAGATCTTAGATACTTTTGAAGATATTTTAATTTGAGAGGCCACCATCTGAGGCTCATAGAAAGGGAAATGATGCATTTCACCAGGAAACTATGAAGACAACAGAATTTATTTAGCTCAGTTTTGCCTACAGAAGGGAGCATATGAGCTCTCCACCATGGTCTTGTTTCCCTGAATGGTGTACTTAATTCTCTATTTACCATGAGCATTTGTGTTGAAGGAGGAATTATGCTATGGGCTCCAAGGCCAAGGTGGAAGGCTATGAACAATGAAGAAGCACTAAGTGTGAGCCAGCCCTTTACGTAAATGTTCTCTCACTTCCTCCTCATCAACCTGGTTATCATCCCCATCTCACAGGTGAAGACACCAAGACTGAAAGCAAAGACCGGATTTCCTCCCGGGCCCCATGACCTAGACGAAGCTGCCCCTCTTCTCCTCGCCATCTCTTTATGAGCCTACTCACCTGTTCAGCTCTTGGATACGAAAGCCTTCTTCACGACCATGTCTCCGGTGCCCAGCAGAGTGTCAGATATGTAGTAGGTGCCTAATAAATGCCAACAGAGTCGATGGAATTTCCCCAGAGTAAATGCAGGAGCACGTCCTATCTCCGAAATGCTCTCATTTCTTACTCTTGCCTTTCGGTTGAGACCTCATTGTGCAATCTGAGCAGGCAGGGAGTGAAAGGAAGACTGGGCTCTGTTTGTTGACAACAAGACACAGGTGGTGACTAATTTGGCAATTACTTATTTTGATCGTATCCAGCATCTTCGTTTTTCTGCAGCCTTTTGATTAACTGGGTGGCTCCCAGCAGCACGCGGGTCCATTTCATGCTTGGTTGGTGAGTCCCACAAAGTTCTATTAAATCAATTAAGTTGGGACACGTGAAAGAAGCCAGGACGGGAGGATGTGTGAGACTTAGCTTGTCAGACAAAGCTACCCTGGTCATAGGGCTGCAACGAAAGGGGCTTCCAGCCCCAACTTCCTGTGCTGGGTGCCGGGTGGATCAGATCTGGATCTTACATGGATTCTGCCTCCAAGGTGAGCAGCGTCCAGTAGAGGTAGGGATGGGACTTCTGTACGCAAAGCTGACATACCAGGGATGAAGGGTAAAGTGCCACAGGCCCAGTGTGGAGAAAATGCTCTGACAGGGTATGGAGAGAAGACTCCTGTTGGGGGGTGTGTGTGGTGGTGGTAGGCTGAGGGGATCAGAGAAGGTTTTCTGCAACAGACAGTGGTTGACCTGGGTCTTGGAGGGTGATGGGATTGGCTGTGCAGAGAAGGCAGGAAAGGCATTCCAGGAGCAGGTGTTTCCTACGCAGGGCAGTTTGCGAAGTACAGAATGTATATGTTAAAGAGTTGGTAGCTCCTTTGCTGAGGCAGAAGGTGCACAGAAGGGAAAAACCAAGGTGAGAAGAGAAGTCTGGGGAGTAGATCTTGGGTGGCCCACATGCCAGGCTGGGAGATATTTAGGTGCAGTGGTGAAGAGTCTTGGACTTGGAGTCTCCCCTTCTGGGTTTGCAATTTGGCTTGCTAGCTGGGTGACCTTGGGCGGCTGCCCCACTGGGCATCAAAGCACATCCAGCTTGCCCTCTCCTTGACTCTGTAATGAAGCTGCAACAAAGCTTCAGATAATCCAGTAAAGCGCTTCACACAGGCACGTGGCAAGCATTCAGTAAATGGTAACAGCTGTATTGCTACTTTTGTTTTGAATATTAGACAGTGAGATTCCCTGAAAGGTTATACTGAAACATAAGAAAGACTGGGAGAAACTAGAGAGGAGGCACATGTGTATGGTGAAAGATGGTAATTAGTCTTTGGGTGGTGAACATGATGTCATCTACACGGAAATTGAAATATAATGATGTACCCCTGAAATTTATATAATGTTACAAACCAATGTTACCTCAATAAAAAAAAAGAATGATGGGTAGAATATACTTTGGAAATATGTGAGATCTTTTGACCTCTCTGGTGAGCATCTTTTATTAATGAGCTGTTCATGTGAACAGATACTTCACTTTTGGTGCATAAAGAGCAGAACACCATTTATCCTGAGTCCTAGTAAACCATTGGGTAGAAAGTAGTATTGGATTTGATTTTTAAAAAATTAGATTAGCTCAACTCGGAGCTCACTTAAAAGAGATTTACTGAGCACTGCCTGTGGACTAAATACTAAATTAAGCAGTGACAATACGAAGATCAGTGGTCCGTGGTCCCAGCTGAGTAGGGAACATTGACATGAAAATAAAAGCAAAATACAGTAACTTTGGTAAAAGAAGTTTGCACAAGTTTCCAAATTTAGGAAATTATGAAATAGCTGTAGGTGAAGTACCTACTGCTACCTGGTGACAGCATACCTAGGTCTATATGTTTTAAAGTAATGAACATCCTTTTCATGGCTAATCAGTAAATTCAAAACTATGGAGTTATGGCAATTAAAGCAATAGATCTGTAACCTTATAGAGCAAGACACCCTGGATTTTTGTTATGTTCTGAACAACTATAGTGAAATTCTAAAAATCCTAGAAACACTTGGGATACCATGGGGTGGATAGATTGATGAGCAATTGAATGCTCTACCTATGCATGCTTCAACGTACTGATTCACTTAGGAGGGGAAGAGGGAGACATATGGTCATTGTCTTGTTCGTCTCCTCTGAGCCTGGCACCATATGCGCACAGTATGGCACCTATGCCATCTCTCTTGACACTCAGCAGTAACCCTATGGAGTAAAAATTATTATCCCCACTTTACAGACAAGGTAACAGAACCGGAGAAGCTAAGCAACTTTCCTCAGGTCACAGAGCTGGTCAACAGCAGAGCCAGGGTTGGGACACAGCGATGTCAGGCTCCAAAGCCCTCTCTGCATTTGCATTCCAGTCTCCCTAATACCATGCTTGTTAAGTTGACAAGGAAGAATTTTTAATCTCCTAATGCAGATGTATTGCAGCCTCATAAAGGAATGTTCCCTTTGCGATGAGTCATTAATCATCCCCTGGACACAGGGCAGGAAGACGGAGGTGGCAATCGCTTCTCTCCTGCTGGGTGGGTGGTGATGGCTTTCTCAGGGAGTGGCTCTCCATCCCTCCCCTGTTCTGACTGCCTGGCCCTTCTCTAACCCTGGCTGCTTCCAGGGCAGCCTCCCTCCTGCCGCACGGAGGCGTGAGGGCTTCAGCTCCTCGGCAGAGCAGCTCCTCGCTCCCGGGCCAGTGAGTGTGCTCCGTGCTCTCGGGGGATGTCTGACTCAGCACAGTGCACGTGCTGACTTGCTCAGTGCTGAACAGTCCAACTGCTCTCTGTCTCCGGAAATCCACATGAGTAAGGATTGGCTAAAAACTGGATGCGCCGGTAAGAGTTTTAATCCAGGTAATCACGGTGCACATTTACACTGTGTTTTATGGTTTATGATGAGCTTTCTCATGCCTTCAGAAGGGTAGCCAGGTGCTGTATTATCCTCACATGGCTCTACAAGGAAAGTGTTCTTATCATTCCTGTGTTACCTAAGAGGGAACTGAAGCATGGAGAGACTACATGGTTCACTCAAGGTCACAAAGGTAAACGGTGGCAAAGCTAGGATTTGAGCTCAGACAGTCCAGCTCCAGCAGCCAACGCACTTAACCAGTAACCTACACTACCCATTGTTGGGTCAGGTGGTCCCACGTGGACTCTTTGAGTTCCACTTCCCTGTGACTTTGTTGGTCTGTGAAATGTTCCCGTTGGGTTATTAGGCTATTGAGTAGACTTGTCTGCACAAGCTGGAAATTCACTGGATACTTACAGGAAGAGAGAAGACATGGTGAGAATGGGCATCTTTCCATCCCAAGTGGGGGTGAGGTGAGGTGAGTTGAGGTGGGGTAGGGGAGAGCTCTTTCCTTTTTAGAGGAGAAACCAAGAGGATGTGAGCCTGCAGCACTTGGAATTTCCAGCTGTCAAACTGGTTGATGTGGACACCCTGATACTCTTTTCACCAAATGCAGAGGAAAAATGTCTTGACAGATGAAGCAGAGGAAACTATATTTCTTATAGACGCAAAGCCTGGTCACCTGTGCTCTGTGCTCAGGCATCTGTTTAACTTTACGGCTGTTACGTGCATGGGTATCAAGAGGGTAAGAGAAAATGCACAAGCCCAACTTCTTTTCTCCACGTGTGCGTTGGGATCCCTGAACTTAAATTCATTTTCTGTCTTCCAGTGTCATGAACTGAATGCTATGCACCTGGCGCATTTGCTGGTGGGTATAAATAGTCTGGTGGGGGGGTCGGGGAGGGACTCTGCTAAATTAGTGTCTCCCAACCCCTCAGCTAAGGACGCTCGGAACCAGATCTCTCTGTCAGCTTTACACCAGCCTCTCTCAAACACATACCTTTCAAATATTTGAAACTTTTCCTTATCTTATAATTTATGAACAACTATATGCTGAATGTTCAGAACTGTTCCGTGAAGTACACACAATTGTAAAACTTGTTCCCTACCCCAAAAAGCTTACCATTTGGTGAAGATAGACACATGGCAAAATCAGTAAATACTACACTCATGACTTTCTGCTCCTTATCAAGGACAGCATCCTTATATTAGCCTTCTTTTCATGACTATTTTTTTCTTTTGGATAATGCCGCCTCCTTAGTGCTTTTATCTTTCAGACACCAGACTCTGGTTTTCCTCTTCTTTCTCATTTCCTTCTCGCTCTGGTTGCTCCCCAAAATAAGTTTCTAAGTGCCAGTCCTTATTTATCTTTTTATTCCTTAATGAAGATTTCTAGTTTTGGTAGAGTAATGTGGTACATTGACCTGCTCACTAAAAACAATTATAAATGTGGGCAAAATATTTAAAGTACACTTGAAAGTTTTGGGGAGCAACCAACACAAGCGGGAAGTTGAGGTGCTATCATCCTTGAGAGAAGGGCAGCAAATCAGACGAGCTCCCATTCCCCTCAGCTTATTACCTGAGGCTACTTCTCATTCTCAGCAAGGACAACAGAGCCCCGTGGAGAGCTTTACCTCACCGTGTTGAGGTGACAGAGCTCTCTTCAGCATTTAGGGCTGCCAGAGAGGAGGGAATCATAAATCAGCAACCCCCAGATATGCAAATGAATTCCCTGAAGTCATTAGATGACTCCTAAGTGGCACATGCATGGAGTGAGATTCCAGGATACCCAGAAGAATAGTATTGAGCGGAGATTTCAGCCACTGAACAAGGCTGGGGAGATAAGGATGGAGTTCAAGTCTGGCCAAAGCAGAGGGGCCTTGGTAAACACACTGGGGTTTCAGTTAAAACCCCAGGAGGCCTGAGTCATAGGAATAAGGGCTATGCCCTAAAGTCATTCCCTCAGAGCCATGACTACACCTTAGGAGTGTAGGGAAAAATGGAAATGGATTGGCAGTCAGAAAGCCTAAAACCAAACCTTGGCAGGCTCAAAGTGACCTATTGGTCCTTTATCTGTTGGAAGAAAAGAAGACCTTAGTCCTACTGGGAGAAAGACAATGTTCTATCCAGAGCTTCTGCAATTTTTGATCCACAGTGTCAGGCATCCAATCAAAAGTTACAAGGCATGCTAAAAACAGGATCAAATGTCCAAATTGCAAGAGAAAAAACAGATAGTATAAATGGACATACAGGAGCTTCAGACAGGGTTTTAAATAACTGTATTTTTTATGGTCCTGCTTTGGAAAATTCACACCAACAAATATCTTCCCAAGAATATACAGAATATAGCTGTAGTCAATAATTGTACCTAAAGTCTATTTGCCTCTCATGTAGAAAATTAGACACAGAAACCCCGTATTTGTGATTTACTTAGAAGTAAACTGCCATCAATTTCATATGAAATGTATAGTAAGCTCCTCGATCTATAAATTGGCATAAACAATGGAAGTCCTTTAAAAAATGGGATGGGACACATTCAAGGTCCAACTAGATATACACAAACAATTCATAGATTGACAAGGATTGGAGACCACCAGTTTAGAGAAGGCTTGGAATATCAGAGGTATAAAATTTCTGCCGGCTCTTTTTTTTTTTTTTAAATCTTGAGGAAGCCCTGCAATCTCTAATCCTTAACCATGGCTTTTCTGTAGATAGTTCCCAAGTCCTCACTATTCCCAGAATTTAAGGCCTGATTTTCCAGCTTCTTGATGTATATAGTCACCTGTGCGTCCCACTGAAGTCTCAAACTCAACATACTCTACACTGAGTTGATCATTGTCTCTCCCAGACTTGCTTGCCCTTCTTTTTGTTAAAGGCATCACCATCCTCCCTCAATCCGAGGCCAACCCCGGGCCACCAAAGCAGAACATGTGCACTTAACCACTGCGCCACCGGGCCGGCCCCTGGAGCTTACATTCTTATGGAGGAAGACAAACCTAAACCAGTAGACAGATAATTTCAGATTGTGATAAGTGCTAAGGAAACTACACGTGGTGCTATGGTCTGAATCTTTGTGTGCTCCCCAAATGCACGTGTTGGAATCCTAACACCCAATGTGATGGTGTTAGGAGGAGGTGGGGCCCTTTGGAGGTGATTTGGTGATTAGGCCCTCATAAGTGGGATTAGTGCTCTTATAATCCCAGGGAGCTCCCTCGCCCTTTCCACCACGGGAGGATACAGCGGGAAGTCTACAACCCGGAAGAAGGCCCTCAGCTGACCGTCCAGGCTCCAACACGGTGAGAAGTGAATTTCTGTTGTTTGTAAGCCAGCCTGTCTGTGCTACTTTGTTGCAGCAGCCTGCACAGACTTAGATTCACGCAGGTGTAATAACGACCGCTATTGCAGGGAGTGACTCTTTTACACAGAGTGGTCAGGGCAACGAAACTCGCCAGGATCCTGAGTTTTGCTCCATCTTCCTGCCGTTTCCCACCTGGACTTATTCCTGCAAAATCCTGCAGGACTTGCTTTCAGAGCCGGTGCTGCACGTGCAGTCGTTGGAACGATCCTAAAGATTGTTGTCCTTTTCTCTTCCTGCCTGGCTCTCCAACCAGACAGCACATAAAACTTTGTTTGCATGACCCTATAGGAATTGGGGGGACTGGGGTGGTGGAGCTTGGGCAGAGCGAGGTGATCCGGTCTGTGATCAGTTGATTTCTGTCTCCAGATGCACCCACATCATCTCCTTTTCCATCCAGCACACGCAGAATCCCACAAGCTGGGCCTGGTCCCTGCATCATTGCTTTACGCCCCCCTGGGCAACTCTCTCTACCAGGCTTCTGGGCTGAAGTCCAGGGCAGCTCTTCTGAGCACTTAGCAAAATGCCTGGCGCACAGTAGGCACACAACAAATATTTCCTGAATGAATGACTTCTGACTTAATCATTTTGTACCTTACTTAGTGTCTCTGAAATTGTAAGGGCTCCATACATTTTGATGCTTCAGGGAGAGGCTTTAGTATTTCTCCCCCTTTGTCTGATTCTTCTAAATTCAAAAAATATCTTCACAGCTGCTCTTTCCACAAAACTTCTGTGAAGCTGGTTATTTTTTATTTAAAAAAAGAAAACATATGTAGTGTCTACTATATGCCACTAGATATTCTAAGCACTTTACGAAAGGTAACATTTAATCTTCATACCAACGCTGGGAGGTAGGTCCTGTTATTGTCTCCAATTTACAGAAGAACAAACCGAGGCACAGAGAGGTCAAGTAATTTTCCCAAAGTCGCACAGCCAATAAATGGCAAAGCTGGAATTTAAACCCAGCCAGGCTGGCTTCAAAGTGTATGCTCTTAGCTGTTATGCTATAACCTTTCTCTTTGCTCCACTGAGGAGGAAATAGCTGGCAAAGGGAGGACAGAAGGTTATTGTTGATTGAACCTCTGCTAGGTTCCAGGTACTGTGCCAGGTCACCTCAGTTAAGCTTCAAAATTGGATATTAGCTCAAATTTGTAGATTGAAAAATTGTGACTCAAAGAGGTTAAGTGACTTACCTAAGGTTATACAGAGAGTCAGTGGCAGAGTTGGGATTCAAACTCAGATCTGTCTGGTTGCGATGTCTGTGTATTTCCCCTTCTCTGTGCCAAATGGCAGCTAATAAACGCAGGCCCAGAATTAGAACCTTGGCTCCCGTCTGGATGCCTCATGCTTGTTCCACAGGACCGGGATGCAGTCTCCATAATTTTGCTCTACTAGACAAGCAGCTTTCTCAAGGCCAGTGTGGTGGTTCTTTGCATCTCTGCTTAGAGACACTGGTCAGGTCAGGCCAGGCCTCGCGATGAGCCAGCGCTTGGTTAGATATCAGAACAGACTGCTCAGCCTCTCGAAAACACCTTTCCTTGACCATAAGATGGGGACACTAACATTCGTGCCTCCTGCCCTGGTGGGCTATGGCAGAGATCTAACGACGTTATGTTTGTGAAAGGGATTTGAAGACTGTGAGAGTCTGTGAAGGAAACACGGACCAGTGTGGTGCTTGAAGACAAACGCTGGGGAACCAAGGACAAAAACCTGGCAGAGCACCGCTGCAGCAATTTTCAGTGATCTCTCTGCAGGTATGTCCTTGCTTTAACTTCTATTTCAAAGTCATGATTTTCAGGTCCATTTCTCTTCCGTTGGCCCTTCTGTTCTGGACATACTTAGCAAAGCAAAAATCACCATCCATCCATCCATCCATCCACTTCTTTGTTATATAATAAGCATCCCAGGTACTGGAGATAAGACACAGTGACCAAAATAATGACCCTCCAGCATAGTTCTAGTGGAGGGACAGGCTGCTCTGTATGAGTGTGTGTGTGTGTTGTGTGTGTGCACGCATGTGTATACACACACACATTTGGTATACTATTGAGCACTTAAAAACCACGATAGTAAGTACTTTATACACATTTTCTTATTGTATCTTCACAGAAACCCGGTAATGAAGGGATTATCCTCTCATTTTACAGACGAAGAAACTGAGGCTCGGAAAAGTTAAGCAACTTGGCTAAAGCCCAATGATTGGAAACTGGAGCCAGGATTCATTCTCAATTGTAACTCCAAAGCCCAAATATCATCCTGATGATTGTACTAAACTATATGGAAGTAATTGCTTTAAACTTTCCCTTTTATTTCTGGTGGGTTTTATAGTCTTTGCTGGTGTTTATCAATCATAAAACTATGGGCATCAGGCAGATTGTAAAAAAGGCGACCTGGTGTTGGCTCAGGAATATACCTTAGCGGTTGGAATGAGCTGAGATGGAAAATATATTGGCCTGTAATGGAACAAAGTCCATCCCACAAGCATGGATGAGTGATGTTTGGAAAGTAGACTTAGAAAGTGTTTAGCATGTTGATGATTTAAAAATCTAAGCTTTTAGGGCTAAGCTCACATGGAACCTCTTTTTGCCTGACTATACGGTTCTGTGCTCTATCAGTTAATGGTTCTATCTGGGCAGCAGAGCCACCATGAGTGACATGGAATAAGGGATGCTTCCCAGGCATTAGGCCCTACACAACTGCAGGAGGTGGTGAGGAAGCCTATGTAAGGCATGCTTCTACTTCTGGTGCTGGACTTGAAGTTGCTCTAGGTGAGCGAGGCCAGCAGATGGGAAGAAAAGAGGGATGTGAAGTGGAGAAGAGTGAAGATAGTTTGGAGCCCGCAAAGACAAATGAGAACCCATGAAGGCAAGTTGGAACCCACGAGGACAAGTCAGAACTTGCATCTTTCTCTTGCTGCCTCCCACTTTGACTATGTGGGTGACCTCCAGAAGAAGCTGGTGCTATTTGTCACAGAGCTGCATGTTCTCCCATCCCAGGCCTCAAATATGCTGGAGGAGGAGGTGTAGTGGGCCCCGGAGGAGCAGCGGGCCCAGCTGCTACTCCCACCAACAATGAGAGCCAGTGAACCAGCAACAACATGCATGAGAGGCACCAGCATGTGGTGCTGCTCCACCAGGACCTTCAGAGCATAATGGCTGCTTCCAAACATTGCAGATGTCACTTGTGACCAATGCTAACTTGGAACCACTCGGGGAAGGAAATTCTGGGAAACGCAATTCTGGTCTAGCCAAGATGGCCCAATGCAAAACCTCCACACATCCTGGTCTTTTAAGACACTTATAGTAAGTCCGCACAACTTGGCACTGAATTGGGTCCTGGTTATATACCATCGTCATGTCTTTGACTTGAAGGTAGCTCCTTCAGGGCAGAACTCTACCTTATAGTTTTTGTTTCCCAATAGTGTCCAGTTCAGTGCTAGGCACACAGAGGTCCTCAATGAGCAACTGACTGAAGTTGACCCAGCCTCCTCTATCTAGCAACCTTAGATTTTCATAATGGTACTCCTTTAGAAATCATTCCATCTATAATATCCTGGGCCACTGATTATCTTGTTTCTTTTCTAGCCCTCAGTGATGGGGATTATAATCTCTGGAGCCCATCCTCCCATAGCTATGGCTCTTAGCATTGCAGAGAAATGAAAAGCTTGAAAAATCTTAGGTTTTATTGATCTCTGAGCATCCACCAGGCCGATTCATCCATGATGTAGTCTAAGCTTGTCTTAGAACAAGAAACTCACAAAGATTTTATGTTTCATCATTATTATAGTATCCTTAGCCTCTGCCAAATTTCATATCCTCTCTTGTTGAAAAAATTTTAACTGTGGTAAAATACACGTATCATAAAAGTTACCGTCTCAACTACCTTTAAGTACACAGTTCAGTGGCATTGTTGGGCTATCCCCACTGTCCATCCACAGAGCTCTTTTCATTTTGCAAAACTGAAAATGTGTACCTATTAACCATTAACTTCCCATTCCTCCTCCCTGTAACTCCTGGCAACCACTGTTTCACTTTCTATCTCTACGAATTTGCCTACTATAAGTATTTAAAATAAGTGGAATCATACAGTATTAGTCCTTCTGTGACTGGCTTATTTCACTTAATGTAATGTCTTCAAGGTTCATCCATGTTGGACCTTGTGTCAGAATTTCCTTCCTTTTTAAGGCTGAATAATATTCCGTCGTATATGTTTATCCATTCATCTGTTGACATCTTTCTATCTCTTTGACAACCTGTGTTTCACAGAGGACTGACAGAGAGATTTATAACGCTATCTCATCCGGAATCTTGTTTGGCTTTGATATTCTTAAATTTACACAGCAAATACAATATATATTAAACTTTGAAGATCCTTAGTTACCGAAATTTAACATAATGGAATGAGAGTCCATCAGAGAGAGAATCTCAATGAGCTGGGACTACGAAAAAAAGAGAGAAGAGACCCTAAGAAAGCAGCTCAGCAAACGTCTGGTGATTCATGGCTCTGCCGCCTTGAGGAGAGCATGGTGGTGGGGAGGTGTCTCTGAGCTCATACAAGATCTGTTTAAACTAATTTAAACTTAGTAATATTTCATAGCATCAGTTTTCACAACCACAAACAATGTTTCTTTGGAAAGAATGCAACATTGGAGTCCGACTCTTCCTCACCGTGTGGTTTGAGTAAAGCAGCTTAATAATGATGGCTCATATTCATTAAGGGCTTGCTATCTGCCAGACATGTTGCCAAATGTCCTACTTGCACTCTCTCACTTATTAAAGGCAGGTACCTTTATTGCCCCCATCTTCTAGAAGAGGTGACTGAGGCACAGAGAAGACTTGCCCACGGTCATAGAGCAAGTAAGTAGCAGAGCTGGGACTCCAACCCAGGTAGCCTGACTCCAGAGCCGATGTCGTAACTACTATTCTGTACTTGACCTTGGCTTTCTCATCTGCAAAGTGGGACCATAATATCTAACTTTTAGTTCTGTGTGAATTGGAGATAAAGAATGCTAAAAAATATTTAAAATACCTGGTAGTTAGTAGATCCTTTATAGATGGTATTTTGCAAAAAAAAGGGAAAAACATTTCCACTTCTCTTGAGGCTTTGGTGCCCATTTCTTTTGGTCTCTTAGAGATGCATTAAGGGAATTTATTGTCCCTGCCTCATTTAACTTGTCAAGTCATTTGGCGTCAGTGATGGTTTTGCTAGTAAAGTGGTTCTCAGTCACTTTAGCTGGTTATTCCTCACCGTGGTGTTTGTGTGTGTAGTGTATGTGTGTGTGCGTGTGTGTGTGTGTGTGCATGTGTGTGCATGTGCGTGCAGGTGGTGAGGGTGTCTCTGCCAGGGCATGGGGGGAGATGTGTGATTGTTTAAGGCCGTGCACATGAATCAATGAACAGGAGAGGCAGGAAGTGTACCAAACCTTTGCTGGCCTGCCAGCTGTGAGATGTATCAAAGCCACTGCCTGTCCTTGAGTGCCCTGGCCTCCCATCTCAGTTGCCTTCCTGCTCCATCTGGGTGCGGCTCTCTGAAGAGCACACTCACTGTCATCATCGTGATCCCTGCAGCTGGTACCCACACCAGATGCAGGAGGCAGGGGCCAGAGATGAGGGTACTTCCCAAGGTCACAGAGCTGTCATCAGCATCTGTCTATAAAGCAGTTCGTCTGCCTCTCAATCCAGGCCCCTTTAAGATTATAGAACAGTTTGAGCGGACAAAAATAAATGAAGGTGGTCCCGCCCGCTGCCTGCTTTTATGGAGGCTGCCTCTGCTGCGCATGCCCTGCCACAGGTGAAACAGTTCATGTGTCCTGTCTCTTCTTGGAGGGGTTGTCACCTTTTGGAATTAAGTTAACCTAGTTGCCTTGTGACTTTAACTCTCTGGTCGGCTCCAGGAAAGTTAATCATTGTTTAGATTATCTAGTTATTTCTTATTGTTAGGTTGAGAGAAAGATTCCCTTGCATCTTTCTACATACTGAGTGAAATGGGACGCCTCAGCTAGACTGCACTCATTTGGATTTCTCGAAAGCAGTGACTTCCTATATGGCGGTCTCTGGGAGGACGTTTTACCTCCTCTGTACCCATTTGATGAAATCGTCAAGGTCACATAGCCTGCCCCCGACGGCTCCAGAGGAAGAGGGCAGAGATTCGTTGTATTTACCTATTTTTACTGTGGTGAAATCTTACAAATTTCAACCCAATTCCAAAGCATGAGTGGTCTGGTCTCTGATATTTATTTCAGAGGCTCTTTGCAGACTTCTTCTAAACACCCAGTGCTCTGCAGCCGCATTGCCTGTCCTCATAGGATGCGTCTAGATTTATTAATACCCTAAAAACCTTGTGTCTTGATGTAAGTCTCATCCCCTCCCTGCTTGCCCAATTCTCTAAATCCCAGCTAATTCTTAAAAGCCACTAATCAGAGAGACAGTGATAAAGGTTTCCATGTGGTTGGAGGGCTGGTACAAGACAAAAATAATTATTTACCAGGTCACTCTGTCCCCAAGCCACCCTTTGAATTCCGTGTCTGTGAACTGCCATAATTAGTTCTTTTTTTTTTTTTTTAAATCGGTCATCTTGAAATGAGAAGAGTAATGACATCCTGCAGGATTATAAATAGTTATGGAGTGGCTGACCTAGACCAGAAATCACTGCTTATGTGTCTAATGTTAGATGTCAGGAGGAATTAACTGGAGAAGGAGATAAACAGCTCTGTAGAAAGGAGGATGTTTCCTGAAAAGTCTGTCTGGAAAGGGCTTGGAACAGCCTGAGATGCTGTAAGGGGACCCTGACAAAGGTCACTTCCTCTGTATTCTGTCACCCCCTGTTAAGACAGGCTGCTGTTGGGCAGATTCAACTGGATGCTCACTTTCGAGTAAACCCCTATCCCCATTCCCAGCCATATCTTATATTCCTTGATTCAGAATCTCAGTGGAAGTGGGGGTAACAGGATATTGTGGCTACTCTTATCGCTTTCATGGCACCAGTTATGATGATAGGTTTAGATAAAGTCATCTGGGAAATTTGGTGTTAGGGAGGGGTCATGGATTCCTAGAACTAGACGGTGTCTTAGAGCAGAGGTCCTCCAAGTGTGGTCCACAGACCCATGGGAATCTGAAACCCCTCCAGGGAGTAAGTGATGTCAAACCTAGTTTCACAATAACACTAGGATGTTATTTACCCTCCTGCCATTTTTTTTTTTTTTTTAAGATTTTATTTTTTCCTTTTTCTCCCCAAAGCCCCCCGGTACATAGTTGTGTATTCTTCATTGTGGGTTCTTCTAGTTGTGGCATGTGGGACGCTGCCTCAGCATGGTCTGATGAGCAGTGCCATGTCCGCGGCCAGGATTCGAACTGACGAAACACTGGGCCGCCTGCGGCGGAGCGTGCGAACTTAACCACTCGGCCACGGGGCAAGCCCCATACCCTCCTGCCATTTTTATTTACTTATTTTTACGGTCTTGACATTTGCACTGATGAGGCAAAAGCAATCTGGAAAACTGCTGGAACTTGGTGCAACTCAAGGAGGTGTCTCAAATGGCTCTGCTAACAGTGTGCTCTTTACGGCCATGTACTCGCCGTAAAAATACTACTACCTGTTTCACTTAAGAAGGTCTTTGATGAATCAATAAAAAGGATTAATTTTATTAAACCTTAAACTTTGAATACATCTCTTTTTAATATTCTGTGCAATGAAATCGAAAGTACAGTGCCCATAAAACACTTTTGCTGCATACTAAAATATGATGGTTATCCAGGGGAGAAGCAATTGTGCTATTGTTTGAGTTATGAGCTAAACTAGCTAGTTTTTTATCAAGGAGTCTCATTTTTCCTTAAAAAAAAAAAAATGACTGACTGGCAAACTATGGTTATTCAGACTTGAGTATTTAGCGAATTGTTTCTCAAAAATGAATGAAGTCAATCTGTCACTTCAAGGAAACTTACTGGCAGAATTTGTTTGCAGTGATAAAATTCACATTTTCAAGTAAAAATTAGAATTTTGACACTCCTATATGTGGCACTGGGAGCCTGAACAGCCTCCCACTTTTCTTAGGTGAGATTCATGGTGATGTTAACAAATGTGACTCTTTTTTGCGATTGTATAATGAACTGTGTTGTTAACATTGGGAATATGAGCATAACTCAGGGAACCAATATCTTCCAAACAATCAGTGAACGATGGTACAAAATCCATACGTAGGTAAAAGATTCACGTGAAATGTAAGATAGCTCAGTGGACTTTCATGTAACAGAGTTCAAAAAGTTCATTGATATTTCAGATTTCATGTTGTCATTAATCTTCAAGAAACTACCACTTGCCAGGCGAGGTGCAGCATCAAAGAAGGAGATCCATAATTATCTGAAAAGGCGATTGAAATACACTCCCCCTTTTCAAACTACATATCTGAGTGAAGTGAGATTTTCTTCACATACTCCAACCAGAACTGCATATCACACCAGGTTGAATGTAGAAGCGTATATGAGAATCTGGAGGTCTTCTATTAAGCCAGAGATGAAAGAAATTCGCTGGGCTGGCCCGGTGGCGTAGTGGTTAAGTTCACGCGCTCTGATTCGGTGGCCCAGGGTTCACAGGTCTGGATCCCGCTCTCAGACCTACACACCACACAGCTCATCAAGCCATTCTGTGACAGCATCCCACATGCAAAATAGAGGAAGATTGGCACAGCTGTTAGCTCAGTGACAGTCTTCCTGGAGCAAAAAGAGGAAGATTGGCAATAGATGTTAGCTCAGGGCCAATCTTTCTCACCAAAAAAAAAAAAAAAAGAAATTTGCAAAAATGCAAAACAATGCCACTCTTCCCACTAAATTATTTTGTGTTGTAAACATATATTTTTTTCATAAATAAAAATGTAATTTGTATTAATCTATAATGGGTTTATTATTACTTTAAATGAATTAATGAATATTTTGAATTTTTGCAGTCTTGCTTTTTAACATGGTAAATATTGATAGCTATAACCCCCATAAACAAAAGTTCTGTAAGGACCTCAATCATTCTTAATAGGTAATGGTGTCCTGAGACTAAAAAGTTTGAGAGTGACCCACAAAGAGAATTAACCATTCTTGGGTGGGCCTGTTAAACAGTTGCAAGGACACACTGTCCTGTCTTTTGCTGGATTTTCAATGTTGGGGTCATTTTTCTTAACGTCATTATGTTTATTTAACTTAAGAGATAGATAGTTATCCATTGAGTTCTTATGTGTTACTAAAATTGGATTTTCATAAACTAAAAGTAATTTTAACTCAGACTCTATGAAATAGAGGTGTTATATCCTAAAAAATATCTTGCTGTGCATGGAGGCACACTGATATTTGGAGTTCTACTGGAAAGTAGAAATTGAATGGCTTGTGTAAGTCATGAAATCTTTTCTTCCCGACATGGAAAAATGTTGAGAAACCACCTCATATAGAAGTTGGCAGCATATCGTAGATCCTTAGTAAGCAGCTGGCCTGAGGTTAAAGTGCAGCCCTCTCCTGTTTAATTTTATGAAAGTTCACTAACCTCTTTCTCGGTTCCCTGAGACTAGTAATACTTACCTCTCAGGGTTTTAATCGGGATTAAAGAGCAAGTACAGTGTCCCTTGGTATCCGCGGGAGATTGGCTCCAGGACCACCTGCGGGTACCAAATTCCGAGATGCTCAAGTCTCATGTAAAATGGTGTAGTAGTTGCCTAAAACCTATGCACATCCTCCCGTTTACCTTAAATCATCTCTAGATTACTTATAATACCTCATATAATGTAAATGCTATGTGAAGAGTTGTTCTCCTGTATTGTTTAGGGAATAATGACAAGAAAAAGTCTGTATGTGGTGAGTACAGACGCGACCATTGTAGGCCTTTCGACCCGCGGTTGGTTGAATCTGCGGCTATAGAACCCGTAGATACGGAGGGATGAGTGTAAGCATAGGATGTTACAGAATGCCTGGCCAAAGCTAAGCCCTTAATAACTATTATTTTAATTATTATGACAGGTATATAGCCTAACCTCTTGTATTAGTTTCCTATTACTCTTGGAACAAATTACCACAAACTTAGCAGCTTAAAGCAGCAGAAATGTATTCTCTTATAGTTCTGGAGGTGAGAGGTCTGAAATGGGTCTTACAGGGATAAAATCAAGATGCTAGCAGGACTGATTCCTTCTGGAGGCTCCAGGAGAGAGTCCGTTTCTTGCCTCTTCCAGCTTCTGGTGACTGCTGGCATTCCTTGGCTTGTGGTCTCATCGCTCTGTTCTTTGCTGCAGTCATCACATTGATTTCTCTTCTGTAGTCAAATCTCCTTCTTGCCTCCCTTTTAATAAGGATGCTTTTGATTACATTTAGGGTCCACTTGGATCCTCCAGGATAATCTCCCATCTTAATCACCTCTGCAGAGTCCCTTTTGCCACCTAAGGTAATATACCCACGTTCTGGGGATCAGGACATGAATATTTTTAGGGGCCATTATTCAGCCTCCTATTCTCTCTCATTTCACAATGAGAACACCAAGTCCCGTGAGAGGTGAGGATATTTGCAGAGAAGGCCATGGGGCTGATCTAGGGTGAAGAAAGTCGAGGCTCTCCACCTCCGCTTAAACCAACTCCCAGTTTGGAAACTCTGCTTGAGGCCTCTGGCCTCCCAGGCAGGGCCATTTCTCCTAACTCTCCTGCACTCCCCTCCTGGAGCGCCCTCTGCACACACAAACCCAAGGCATTGCTAACATCAGATTCCACAAATCCATTGAACACGACACGCAAGATGCCCCTTTGAATTGTGCAACGTGGTGTCTCTCCCTCCTCAGTGATCAGACATTTACGGTAATACTTTATTTCAATAGTTTTGAGGGTATTAAGGCCACTTAATGTCAGGAGTGAGCATTAATCATGATTTAGTTCATGTTCAGGTTCATAAGGTGAGACCAGATGACCCAAGCCTTGGCCTATCTACAGCATCCCCACGATTATGTATAATATGAGACAAAAGTTGATGCTCTTTCTCTCTTAAGAGTTCCTTTGTTCCAGCTACATATCTCTAGTCACGATATCCTATTCCACCCCATCCCCCCATCCCACAAACTCACCTGCAGGCTGTGTATATATATATCATGGTTCCAGGGATACAATGACCATGGGGGCTCTGCCTATTAGAATCTATCAAGATGGACCATGAATGGGTTCCTAGAGAGACAGCAAAGAGGGTTTTGCAGCTGATAATCAAATGCCGTCAGGATTTAAGACTCTTGAGTAAGAAGCAAGCAGAAGCCCTTCTTCCCAAACCCGTCTTTCCAGGGAATGTCTTTTGCAGTGGGTTCAATGGTGGCCTCTAAAAAGGTGAGTCCATGTCCTAATGCCCAGAACCTGTGAATATGACCTTATATGGCAAGAGAGAGAGTAGCACCTTATATGATTACAGATGTGATTAAGGATCTTGAGTTGAGATCATCTGGGTGGGTCCTAAATGCCTTCACAAGTGTCTTTAGAAGAAAGAGGCAAAGGGAGATAAGACAGAGACAAAGGAGAGGACAGAGACAGCAGAGAAGGCGACATGAAGACAGGGATTGGAGTGATGTGGCTAGAAGCCAAGGAATGCCAATAGCCACCAGAAGCTGGAGGAATCAAGGAAGAGATTCTCCCCTGGAGGGAGTGAGGGAGCGAGGCCCTGCTGGCAGCTCACTTTCAGATTTCTGGCATCCAGAATTATGAGAGAATAAATTTCCGTGGAATTCAGCCAGCCACTTCACCGTCATTTGTGACAGCAGCCCCGGGGAATTGCTATACCTTTGATGGTCTGGGAACAAGCACGCCAGCTTTGTTCATTGTCAGCATGCCAGCATCATTGTCATCCACACTTGGCAGGTGAGAAAGAGGTGATTGGGGAACTGGGTCACGTAGCCAGGCAGTGGAGAAGCTGAGATTAGACCCAGGGCCCACCTGACCCCTTCTGTTGGGTATCATCAGTACCTTCCAAGGGCAGCCCATTTCACGGGGAGGAAGAGTCGGGGGGGGAAAAGAGAACAGGGCAGAGCAGCGCCAGCTGCTGAGCAGAGAGAGGCCCCGCATTCCCAGGGTACTTTAGCAGCTGCCCAGGGAATACAGGAGCTGCTCTCAAACACTGCAAGGGTGGGGGAGGGCAGGGCTTGACAGGTCTGTGTGGAGAGGGGGAGGGGGGACTGGGGTTCAGAAATTCTCCTGGTCGCTATTCAGAGCCAAAGACTGTTTTCAGGGTGGTTCTCTGCCTGGACTGGTAAAGATGTCAGGAAACATATTTCAAGCGGGGTGGGTATTATCGGCTGGTGCCGGTCTGGCGGGTCCTCTGTCCTCTTAGCCAGTCAGAAGAGAGTCTTCCCAGATTCTGGAGAAGCCCCGTATGAAGGCCCTACTTGTCAAGTCGCTGCCATTCACACCACCTGAAGGCACTTTGAGGCAATTTTCACTCCTTCCCTGAGGTCCAGTTTCCCTTTGATGTTATATGTCTGGTGTGGCCTATAAACTCAGCTTGAGGAGTTAATTAACACAAGCTCAGAGGAAGGGGAAAAGCCAAGCAGAGATCTTTCCTACATCAAGCTCAACATGCTTAGGGGCAACCTGGCCAGGATGAGCTTTGGATTTCAGAGCTTTGCTATCATTACTCTAATTGTATTGGAAGCAGGTTGGGATGGGCCCTGCTGGAAACTGGGCATTTGCACGTAATTATTTGGGATGATGGATTAGTCGCATGGAGCGTAGCAGGAACAGGCTGAGGACAAACAGACCCCAGCAACCATTCTTTGTTGTAAAAAGGTTATGCAGAAAGCCTCAATTTTTTTCTATAGCCCATGGCTAAGGGTACTTACAAGGAACAAAACTAACAAGGTAGAGCCCAGCATTTACTGAGCACCTGCTATATGCCAGATGTTTCACACGGGTTGTTTAATCTTCAAAACAATCCTGAAAAGAAAGTGTTATTTCTTACATTTTTTCAGATGAAGAAATTGAAGCTCATAGAATTTATGTCACTTTATTTGCCAAATAGGATGAGTAAAATTACAGAACTGGAATTCTAACATGTATCCACAGTCCATGCTATTTTCATCATGCCATGCAAAATAAACAAATAAACGCAATGATGGAACCGCAATGTGACTCTCGTATATACAACAAAGATGTATCAGGGGCACTTGAAAATATCTGAATGAAATATATTCATACAATTTGATATGTAAATTGAAAACATATCTGTGTTTGTTTTTTGGGTAGGTCAAAGGGTACGTGGCTAAGTTGTAAGCCAAAATGTCCCCAAAGTAACATTCCTCAACCTACTGCAGGGTTAACTGGCAGTGGCCATTGAATAACAGAATAACAGGCATCTCTGCAGAATAGCACCCATTTTCCTTGGCGAATGGCCCATTCTTCAGTCAAACAGTGTTTATTGAGTTTTTTGATAACCCCACACCCTCATGGCAGAAGGGTCGTGGAGAAGTACACATCAATAGAGGACACAAAAGTATAACAAGGATATTGAGTAATAGATGATTTGGTTGTCCACCTGCCAAAGGCAAGGGGTCTGGACCAAATGATGCCCTGAGACCATCTTCTGCCTGGACCTTTCTAGATGGTCTGCACGACCTCCTTGCCAGTTAGCGCTCTAGTGCAGTGTAGTTCAAAGTGTGGTCTATGGATCAGGGCTGGTCCATCAAAGGTTTCTTACCAGACCACAAGGAAATAAGTACAGAAACTGAGAGTAAGTCTGGAAACGTTTATAGCAGTTTGACATTCATGACATTTTTGTTGTATTTTACAAAAGTATCAATTACAGTAGATTGGAAATTAAAACATCTGGTCCTTCACCACGGTTAGTTAGAGAAGTCCATCTGTTATCATTGGAATAGCTTTCTAGCACTCAAATCTGGTCTTGCATAAAGCTCTTTGACCAACCAAAAATAATAAAAGTATATGTTTTGGATGTACATATATAGTCACATGAATGTATGTGTTGATCAGATGTATTCAAGTTTCCCCGACTCACCCTTGTTGTACACGCTAGGGTCACACGGTTGTTCAGACACAGGGTTTATTTGTTTACTTTTTGTGGTATGGTAAGACTAGCATTCGGTTTTCTATATTTTTCTCAGGAAAAAATCCGAAATCTTTAGCAGGCAAGACAGGCCCTTAATGATCCAGCCCCACCGCCCTCTCCGGCTTCCTTCTCACCGTTCTCTTTCATACTCTACACTTCGTCCAGGATGTTTACTCCCCCCGAAATGCCTCTTCCTCTTCTTTGCCTGTGAACTCCTTTTTCAGACTTAAGGCTCAGCTGAAACATCATTTCCATGTTGAAGTTTTCCCTAACCCTCTGCTCTGCTTTAGTCTTTTCCTATTCTGTGCTCTCATGGCACTTTGCACATGCCTAGCTCAGAATGCCCAGTGGTATTTAATTACATTATCTGTTCTCCACTCCATGGCCTTTCTCACCCTGTGTGCCTGGCCTGAAATCTCTCATGCTTCATGAATCAATCCAAAGATCATCTCAGTGAAACCTGTCCACAGCACTAATAGGTTTAACAGCTTCTTATTATACACTGTGTTCCTGTTATACATTGTACATAGTTCATTCATCCAGCCAACACAAATTATTGAGCACCTACTATGTGCAAGATCCTCTGCTAGATTCTAGAGAAAGGGCCATCATCCAAAAGGACAAAGACCTCACATTCTAGAGGAAAGAGATTTTAAAAAAGAAACAAGGAAACAATAAACACACTCATTTTCTTTGGTGGTAAGTCCTGTGAAGGAAATAAATGAGGGAACGTGATGGAGGCCAGGAGGACTGCTCAAGATGGAGTGGTCAGAGAAGCCACAGAGAAGATGATGTGGAGGCCTCGAGGGTGAGAAGCAGCCAGCTATTGTAGGAACGGGGACAAGCATGTTCCAGGCAGAGGGAAGAGCAAGTACAAAGCCCCTCAGGTGGGAATATGTTTGCCGTGTTCCAGGCATGGCCAGAGGCCCGTGCGAATGGAGCAAACTGAGCAAGGAGGAGAGTGGTAGGAGATGAGATCAGAGGGGGAGGCAGGCCAGAGCACTAGGCCTTTGTAGGCCAGGGCAAGATCGGATCTTATTCCAAATGCAGTGGGAATCCGCTGGAAGTTTTAAGCAAAGGAGTGATACAATCCAGTTTATCTCTTTCAAAGACCATTCTGGCTAGTATGTCAGGGGGCAGCCCTGAAGCACCACTTAGGCGATCGTAGAGGCCCAGGTGAGAGATGATGGTGGCCTGGACCAGGACGATGGTGCTGGAAGTGGCCAGGATAAGGATTCAGAATAAGGATTCAGCTTAGGTTTTGGAAGCTGGGCTGACCACAACAGGTGATGGTTTGGAAGTTCTGTGGCATGTTACACTACAATGCTTAGTTGTGTGGTTGTTGGAGTTCTCTTCAGCTCTGAATCTGGGATTCACTGAATGGTCCCAACAGAAAATACCCCAAAGACAAAAATTTCCACTAGGGAAGCAATGCAAATTTGATTATATGCTTGCAGGAGTGTAGGTGTTGGCATCTGAGTCTACAAGCATTTTCTGATCCAACACTGACCTTATGTCAGAGAAAGAAAGCCTTAGGCCTCTTGGCAGAAAAGTGTTCAAGCTCTAAGTCCAAGATAAAGCCCTACACCTCACCCCAGAGACTGCCCTCCTGGCTGACAATGAGTCAATAAGATGCCTCGTTTGAGCTCCACAGTTCTATCCTAATTTTGACCAAGCAAAGGTTTCCAGAAGACAAAGTGACAGGTTTCTGGACAATGAGGGATGTGTCAGTCAAGGATTCACTATGCCATTTGGTCCTTTGTTTTCCTCAGTATTCCAGAACTCCTTAGGAATCTGGGGAAATCAAGCTTTGAACCAGCACGACTGCAGAGACTATCCGGTGAGCCTCAGGGACCACATTAGTGGTGACTGCATTCATTAGCACAATGGATTCAGACACCAACAAGTGGCAGATGGCAGGCAAACCTGAGTACCAACCACGTTTCACCTTCCAGTGCTTGAGTGTATGCCCAGGGAGAAATCCGGTCACAGCTCTAGCAATAGTCACAGCTTCGAAAGTGTGGGCCATCTCAACAGATCAGACTTAACTTTTAAAATTGGGGCAGCAAAAGTAAAAAGGCTTAGTTGATGATGCTCACAAAGGACAGTATGAAAAATGCTGATTTCCTATCTTAAAATGATGTTTAAAAAAGGCTTCTTTCATCAAAATCCAACAGCATGGTATGCATCGCAGAGGACGTTTTTGGAATAGAGAGGAGTGCTACTTAGCGAGCATATATTGTACACCTGCTGGGAATCTGAGGGTGAGGGAGGGAATAGAGAGATCAGTAAGAAGTGGTGAGACCCTGGAAAAGGTTAGTCGTTCAATTGATGGACCATTGGCGTTGGGTGAGGCAGGTCTGGAGAAAATGTAGATAACACAGGGGTGGGTGTGGTCAAACCTTGACTAATTGGTGTAGACAAAGTGCTCTGGAAACAGAGAAGAGAGCCAATTGGTTGTATGATATATAGTACAGTGTAAAGAACATTAACTTTGGGGCCAAATAGACCATGTTAAGAATCCTACCTATACCACTCACCGATGTATTCACCTTGGGCAGATCAGCCTAACCTCTCCATGCCTCAGTTTGCCCATCCATGAAATGGAGGAGACTACTTATCTCCAGAATTTTAGTGAGAAATAAAAGAGATGAAGTATATACAGTGTCTAATGACCTAGCACATAGTTGGTGCTCAACAAATGATAGAAAATGTTACTATGGATTCTTAGTGTGTGTATTGCTCTATTATAGTTTCTTTTCTTTTTCTGATGAAAGGTCACCATATTCTAGGGTGTCTTAGACTCTCCAGGGAACAAGAGGTTCTGGTGTGAGAATCTGTGCTAAAACATACCAGACAACTGTACTCATCCAGCCGTGCAATGTGGTGGGTGGTGGCTAGTTAGCTGAGACGCTGGGCCTGGGAAAGAATCATTAGATTCCAAATAAACAGTGGCCAGAAGGATAGCAGATTAGGTACCAGGGGTATCAAGCCCAGGAGAATTAGAGTAGAGGCCCATATTGTAAGGGCTGCAGGGGACCTTAGAGACCCGCTAACTCAGTCTCCTCCTATAACAGCTGAGGATACTGAAACCCAAAGAGACTTAGTAACTATTGTGAGACCCTCAAAGGCAGAGCTCGGGCAGCAACTCGAGTCCATGGATTGCCTCGTTCTTCCCTTTCCTGTTCCTCCTTTCCTGGAGCCTCTGAAGGCAGGTGGCATGGATGATGCAGAAATACAAACTTCAGAAAAAGAATTTACTTTCTGAGCTCAACTCCTCTGCTAAACTGTGGGAAATCACTACTTTTACTCCGTTTGAGAACCATTGTGTAGCCATAAGAACTCCCTCGTTCAGACCCAGGGCAGAAAGAAAGAAGCATGGTCAATAATCCTTAATTCAGTTGGGTAGCTTGGACATCTTGAAGGGATTTTAATGGGTTGGTTAGTTGGTTGACTGAATCCTGTTTCAAACGTGGTTCCTGAGAAATGAGGTTTAGATGCCAGAAATCTCTTGGTATAATTAAGTGAAAAATTAAAATCATAGACATAGAAAAATGTTGGAGTACAATTATGACATAAAAACTACCTACCTACTCCCGAAATTCATTTTCTGAGAGAACCAAAAAGAAACTCCTTTCACCAAGCCTTGAGTCATACACTGATGAAGAACCAGCATCTTAGAAAAATGCTTGAATTGCTATTTGTGAAGATTGGGACTAGTGATAGAAGGCCCTACAGCGGAATGGCCTTCTTGATTTCATGGAGGACTTGGGTGGCAGTGGTCTCATAGTTGCACTCAGCTACCAGCGGCACTGGGTTTGACAATCAGAGGAAGCAGCCTTGCAGGGTGATAACCCCAATAGACTGATCTTTGGTGGCGGTTAATCCATCAACAAGGTGTCTAACTTCACTATGCCTCAGTTTCTTCTTTTGTAAAACAAAGCCACATCCCTCAAAATTTGCTGAGAGATGGTATGCATAAAGTGCTCACCACAGCACCTGGTTCATAACAACTTCTACATAAATGGTGGCCGTTATCAGCTCTAATTATGGGATTCTAGTGGCTGAACATTAAGAAGATAAGCGGGAGACTTACTTTTCTGTCCTCTCCAGTCTCCCCATCCACCTCTCTACACCTTCTCCTCTGCCTCCCTCTTCCACTTTTAAGGAGCCTTGGGATTACTTGGGCCTGCCCAGATTATCTAGGATAATCTCCTGATTTTACTGTCAGCTGATTAAAAGATTTAATTCCATCCGCAATCTTAATTACTGTTTGCCATGGAACCTAACAGTTATAGACCCTGGGAATTAGGGCATGGACATTTGGGGGGTGGGGGGACTTATTTTGTTTACCACACCCACCAACTAGATGTATTACCTTGGGCAAGTTACTAAGCTCGTTAATCCTCAGTTTCTTCCTTCCTAAAAGAGGAACAATTATACATGCCATAAGGATTAAATGAGATAAATGTGTGTCAAGCAGTAACACAGCATCTAGTGCATAGTAAATCCTCAGTCTTTGCAGTGTTCTCTTTCCTTTCTCAAACATAAAGAAATGTGCGATGTAGAACTCCAAAGCCTGTACCCTAAATCATAACGCCCTTAAGTGATGCAGATGGCTACGTCCCGCCATTCCTAGCAGAGGGGACAGCAAAGGCTCAGATCCTGGTGTCAATACCCCCGCCTGCCTTGCGCCTGGGTCACATGTTCCTTCCCTGAACTCTGGGACACTCCACACACTCCACCCTCGAGGGTTTTGGCACTTGGCCCTGATTGTCCTAGGAAGGAAGTGCTCTCCTGGTGTCCCCAGGGGGACAAATGAATCACTGAGTGTGAGCCTGGCAAACAGTTCATTCCTCTATGAATGGCGACAGAAATCCAAAACGAAACAGTACTTAAGCCCAGAGACTTGCTTTGGACACAAATGAAAATAGCAGTGATATTTACTGTTCCAGGTGCCCTCACATTCCTGATGTCACTTGAGCCTCACAACTTTGGGAAGTAGGGAGAGAAGCCACTACCTCTAGGACACTGGGGAAATTGAGGGATGGAGGGTAAATGACTTGGCCACGGTGACATGGCTTATGAGGGCCTTCCACCTCCAGAGTCTCTGACTACCCACGCCCTTGCCTTAGCCTTCTCCCAGCCGGCAGATGGTGACGGGGGTGAAGTGGCCTCATCGAAGTTTCTCCTCCTTCTCTCACTTCCCTCCTCTGCTCCCACATGTGAGGGGAGTTGCCACAGAGGGGTCCCTGCCCAGGGAGCTGGTTGGGGTCTGCTCCTCCTTCCGTAGGGTTCTTACGCCTGTCGCTTCCACTCTATTTGGTACTTTGTTATCTCAGTGTCATACTGTCGGCTGTCCCAAATTTGATTCTGATTTCTCCTAATTCCTTGGGTGGAATTGAATTAGTGAAAAGAGGAGAGAGAAGTAGGTAATCCTCTAGTTCAATGGTTCTCACCTGGGGCAGAATCCTCCTCCGCACCCAGAAGTCATGTGAAAGTCATGTGGGACATTCCGATGATTACGGTGGCTTGGGGGAGCCCCTGGTGGTCCGTGGGTGGGAGGCTGATGATCCTTAATGTGCAGGACAACTCACTTGTCACGTGACAACGAAGAACCATCTCATCCAAAATGCCAACAGTACCTCCACGAGAAACACAGCTCTAACTGGATAATCAGCCCTTGTGAAATTAGAACTACCTCTATTCAATGATCGTTTTGGCTTATTTTGAAACTTTCTTGGGTAAAAAAAAAAAGCTGTTAAAGACGAAGAGGAGATATTTTTTCATGAAATAGCTGATCCAAAGCTCATTAGTCGGTAGCATGGTGCAGTGGCCAGAGAAAGGGCAAAAACAGTGATCAGTACAGATTCTGAAGCCACGCCACCTGGGTCGATGATGTAGCTCTGCCGTTTACCCGCTTTGTGATCTTGATATGTTAATCAGTCTCTCTGTGCCTCAGCTTTTACTATTTGTATAGTAGGGTCAACTTTGGCACCCTGTTTTGTTGTGCCTGGCACTTAATAAGAGTCTGCTGAATGTTCGATGTTATTATTAAAATCACCACCATCTGTGAGACCTTGGGCAGGATGCTTCTTGGCTCTGTGCCTCAGTTTCCTCACATGCAAATGGGGATAATAATACCTACTTCAGAGGGTTTTTGTAAGATGAAAAGAGAGAACATATGTAAAGGGCCAAGTATGACACATAGGATGCTCGTAACAACCTCCTGAAGGTATTACCCCCATTTTACAGGTGAGGAAACTGAGGCACAAAGAGGTTAAATAACTTGGCCAAAGATACACACCAGTAAGTAGGCAAGCTGGGATCTGAACCAAGGCTGTCTAGCTTTAGATTCATTGTGCCCAACCATCACAAGCATTAGCAGCTCTTCACCAGGAAGCAGCTAGAGCAACACTTGGCAGCTTGTGAGCATCCCTGGCTGGCACAGAGACAATTCTGACCTTTAGCTGTGCTCTCCACCAGGCAGTGGCAGCGTTCCCACGCTCTTCCCAGAGAGACAGTGCTGTGCGAGGGAGGGGTGGGGAATTGGGAAACCCGGAAACTGGTCCTTGTTCTGTTGTTCCCCTGGCAACCACGGACAGGTCATGCAACCACAGGTGGTTGGTTTCCCTCAGGAGGAGGAGGTAAGGGTCCAGAGATGTAACAACAATAGTGGGAGGCTGGAGAGGGGATGGTGCCTCTGTGTTCCACTGTCTGTTAGAGGGAGCATCCCCTGGGATGTGGTCATAATGGGACTTGCAACATAGCTGGTTTGGGACGAAGCCCCTGGTTTCCCCTTGGACTGTCCACAAATAGGAGTGAGCTCCTGCAATAACAAAGGGAATCAATGTGACACAGGGGTGCCCTCTTGAGGACCAGGCAGCAGAGAATGAGCGTATGAAAAGCCGAGGGGAGAGCACTATAATCTATTAAGCACCTACTATGTGCAAGGAAGTTCCCATTCCTGGTCTTACTTTGGCCCCACACTGACCATGATGAAGGGTGTTGGGGGTGGTGCGGGACAACAGTTATCGGATTAAGGCAACTTGGTGGCCACGACTCAGAGTCAGACAGACAAGGGGCTGGGTCCCAAGTCTGACACCTAACGAAGAGCTGAGCACCCTCCAACGAGATGTCTAATCTCACTGTGCCTCAGCTTCTTCTTTTGTAAAATAAAGCCACATCCCTCGAAATTTTCTGAGATGATAGATGTAAAGTTCATGTCACAGCACCTGGCTCATAAAGACTTCTAGATAAATGGCAGCTATTATTAGCTGTAATTATGGGATTCCAGTGGCTGAAAATTAGGAGATAAAGGGGAGGCTTGTTTTTCTTTCCCCTTCAGTCTCTCCCATCCCCCTCCCACATTCCAGTTTTTTTTTTAAAGATTGGCAACTGAGCTAACGACTGTTGCCAATCTTTTTCTTTTTTTTCTGCTTTATCTCCCCAAATTCCCCCAGCACATAGTTGTATATCTTAGTTGCAGGTCCTTCTAGTTGTGGCATGTGGGAAGCCGCCTCAGCGTGGCCTGATGAGCAGTGCCATGTCCACGTCCAGGATCTGAACCGGTGAAACCCTGGGCCGCCACAGCAGAGAACTTAACCACTTGGCCACGGGGCCGGCCCCCCACATTCCAGTTTTATATATCATTTTAAGGCCACAAGTATGTCCAAAGTTGCAACGACCTGTCATCACAATACCAGGGATGACAAAGTCCTGAGGTCAGACCGTTTCACAGATGCTGCAGGGGGCCAGGACGAGACGTGAGCTTCCATAACAGGGTGGAATTGGGTGGGGGAAGGGATGGGGGAATTGCTCAGCTGGAGGAGTGGTTCTCAAACTTCAGCAGGCATCACAACCACCCAGAAGGCTGGTTACCGTACGGATTGCTTGGCCCCTCCGGCTTTTCTGGTTCAGGAGCTCTGGGGTGGGGCAGAGAACTTGCATTTCTAAGAAGTTCCAGAGCTTTTCTCTTCTCACTAAGCTATGTTGACCCTTACAAGAATGGGAGCACATTAACTTCACATTACTGAAGTGATGTGATGGCAAAAAGATAGCGATGCTGCTGGTCCGAGGACAAAAGTTGGAGAATCACTGTCCTAGAGAAATGGGGAGGACAGATCTGGATCTTCCAGGTGAATTTCTCTTTCCTGGAGAAAATGTTTTTTGTTTGTTTGTTTTCTCTGAGTCGCCTGATGACCCTTCATGGACTCTGCCACTAACTATAACTATTGAGTAGCCTAAATTGAGAAGGGGATATGACAGCCCTGTTGAGACAGCCCCGGAAACAGAGCCCCATCTGGAGCGAGGCAGGACAGGGACCCGGAACCCAGTTAGGAAGTGTGCTCCTTGTCCATGCAGCGTCAGGGCTGTCCCTGCCCGCTTGCCTTACCCCTGGCATGCTGCCCTCTCAGAGCCAGGCGGGGCTTTCTACAGAGTTGGGCTGACTCACCTTTGAGGATACAGCCAGGGCCTCGGGCACTCACTGAAAAGCCACGGTAATTTGACACTGGACTCAAATAGACACCTTAAAGAATGGACCACTTCTTTTTCCATGGTGGCTGTTGACAGGATGGATGACCTGTGTCTGCTGTGTGAAGGAACACTGCTGAGGTCTGGACAGAGGCAGCCTGGCAGGTGCTGGCTCCCTCGGATTTGCACACAGCCTGCTGTCCCCTGCCCATGGCATTTGACGGCACTCGTTAGCTCAGTGTCAGATGTCAACATTGCTCCGACATCCATTCCTCTGTCACCTCCTGTCCCAGGCCCAGCCACCCGACATAGCCTGGCACTTCTGGATATCTTCTGTAGAGATAGCTCTGACTAACTGTCCCCCAACACCCGCCCCCTCCCTCTGGCCAATGTGCCAGTTAGCATGTGAGGACTGTGGTGTTTTTCCATATACCTCTTTGGCTGCCTTATTGTTGAAACTAAGCCATTTCAGCAAGAGAGAGATTCATTTCACAAGAGAACTATGTGCCATCCCAGTAAATGTCAGGCGTGAGGAAAGATTTCCATCGTGTGGAGCAGAGTCGTGACCCCCTCACATTTGAGGCAGACCCCCGCCCCCCCCGGAGTCCTGGGCACAGCTCTGCCGTCAGCCAGGAGGACAGTAGGCCTCTGCATCTGGCAGGATTCGGTTCTGCAGACTCACAGATAAGCTGTTCCCATTTTTCTTCCAGCACTGCAGAGAAATAACAGAATCCAGGGCCAGAGTTTGCACAGACTAAATAGAGTTGGAAAGGATCTGAGAACTCACTGGGCCAAACAGTAGCAAATAAGTTTTATTTCATGCCAATTACAGTTGATTGGGAGTGGCTGCATGAAGCTCCGTGTTAGAAGCCCAATTTGAGCTCAGGGGGAAATGGTACCCTGATCTTATAGTCACACATGTCTTGGGCATAGGATGGGAGGGTGGCCATTCATGGGCCAGATATTGCCCTTGCCGACTCAGCTCCACTCCTTCATTTATGAAACATGAAACTAAGTCCCAGTGAAATGAAAAGAGCTTTCCTAGTTCATATAACTTGTTAGTGGTAGATTTAAGAAGAGAACCCAGGTTTCAACGATTAATTCAATACATTTCCATTCACATAGGAATAGAGGCTTTGGAAATAAATAAGCCTGAGTTCAAACCTCCAGTCAATCATTTACCAGCTGTGTGACCTTGGGCATGTCACTTAACATCTCTGTGCTTCAGCTTCCTCCTTTGTAAATGGAATAAAAATACCCATTTCATTATTGGGAGAATTAAATGTGACAATGGTATGTATAACTCAGGGCCTCATGCATGAATGTTCAGTTTCTTTCCTTTTCCCAATAGAAAATGATATGCATTATTAAGATGACCCCCTTAGCAACAGTTTGCACACCATGACAATGATTTAATTGTTGTAGATCTGGTTTGTTCCCTTGTGAACTAAGGGTTTGGAACCAGCTTATCGTCAAGTTTCCTCCAGCTTTAAAATGTCTATGACTGTAAATAAATGACTTAAAAGGAGTTTTCCTGAGTCTTTTTATGAGCTGGCAATTGGTAAATGAGCCCTGGAGAATTTTCTGGAGTTAAACCATGGTCTTTGCAGGTGCAAAGGCCGTTTGCAGCATTGTAATCTCTTCAATGTTGCACAATTCATGGCCTGGGACTTGGTACGTCACAATCCATTGTAGTAATGGTTTTTCTTCTCAGCTGCCTGCTGTGAACATGAGCCTTGCAAGGACGAGAACAGATCTGAGTCATCGCAGTGTGCCAGCACCCCGCTCAGGCCCTAGGATGCAGAATGTGCCTCGGCTCATGGTGGCTGGCTTCATCTCTAGGGCTCAGGGGAAGGTGTCTAAGAATCAGCCAAGGTTAGGGACTTGGAATGTGCAAGGCCCAGAAATGGGTTGGTCTGGGACTTTAGTGCTGGCCCAGTTGCTTCCTCTTGACTTTTCCATGCATTAAATGGAGAAGCTACTAAATGACCCTGTGTCCTTGAGGCAGGGGCTAAGTGAGCCATCAGGAGAGGCTGCTGCCTCTCAGACAGGGAGCCTGATGGAACCATAACACATGGGCGTGGACAGCTGTACCTCCTCTGAAAGCCATTTCGGGATAACCAAAGCATTCTGCCCTAGGAGGAAGGGAGGGGGCAAGGCCCACAGAGCTGGGCTCAAGTGAGATTTATAAATAGGAACATGGAAACTCATGCAAGAAGCCAAGCGAGGCAAAGGAGAATGGGCAAGGTCTTAGCAAGACCATTCTAAGACGTAAATAACCAATGAGAGAGAAGCCAAATTTCTTGGAGACTCTTTGAGGGCCATTATGTAACTGTTTCCCCAGACCAGGATCGTGGAAGCAGTGTGCAGCTGAGAAGTACCGGCAAGGATGGAAACGAGACTTGGTGCTTGTGTTGTTTGCTCATTTATTCAGGCAACAAACACTTATTCATTGCCTGTGTACACCTGACTGTGCTGCGTGCAGGGGGAAGAATCACAATTAAGGCATTGTCTCTGTTTCCAGGATGCCGGAAATATAACCAGGGAGAAAGACACATACATAAATAGCTTAGAAAGGCAGCATGATTGTCACTATGCCGTGGTGTGCACTATTTTATATTGTGTTTCTCATGGTGGTTGTCCATTGTTTAGTCTGCCTGGAACTCTTCCGCTCCTCTTTGGCAATGCATCCCTCTTCTTTTGGGGGTATCATGCCCCAGCCTATCCTAGTCTGAGTAAGAGCTGACCCTAGTGATAGTCAGGGGAATGGGCACGTGACTCAAGTCAGGGCAATCAGAGTTCTTCCCGGGCATTTCTGTAACAGGAGCTCAGAGGAAGAAGTGCCGTTTCTCTCTGGAAGTGAAGCTGTGAGAGGCCAAGGGCTGCAGAGATGAGTTCCCGCCTCAGAAAGGCAGGCAGTTGAGAGAATAAAAGTGATAGGCAGAGAGAAGACACACACACACACACACACACACGCACAGCAAGAGGGAGAGAATAAGAGGGGGAGAGAGGTGGACAGTGAGGGCATTTGGTCCCTGGTTTCACCTTCCGCCCTACTTCAGTGGTTCAGAAACCACTGCTAATAACTTCCCTTTTCTGTTTCATCTAGCTCAAATTCAGTTTCTTCCCATACAGTCAAGGGTCCTGACTAATGTACCCCTCTCCCAGGGAGAAGGGGAAGTGAACTGGCATTAAATACCTATGATGGGCCACACATTATTCTAGACACTTTGAAACTGATCTCATTTAATTCTCAAAATAACCCATGAGGGAGGGCTCGGTAACCCCATTTTATAGTTAAAAAGAGAGAGGTTAAATAACTTGCTCAAAGTCGCAGAGCTACCAAGTGAACCTAGGCGGGGAATGGTGCTCAGCGCTGGGTATGGAGGCAATCAAGGTACTTGCTTTTCTTGTGTTCAAGTGGTTCCCAGGATTAAGCAAACGATCACAAATAAATATTTATACGTTAGGGGAGGAGTTTTGTAAATAAAGGGGGAGTGGGATAGAGAAAAGTCTCGACTTAAACTCAAGGTTAAAAGATGAGAAGGGACATTGGTAACAGGTGGAAAGAACAGAGACTCACAAGTGTGTTGACTGGGAGCGGGAAGACCAGGCGGGAGGAGGCTCCCACAGTAGACCAGGCTGGCAACAGCAATGGCCGGCACTGACTTACCATGAGCAGTAGAAGGATTTGAGGGGAATGTCGGAGTTGGGTGCAGCATGACTTCCTCATAGACAGACACAGTGGGGAAGAGAGACCAAGGCTGGCTTCCCAGTTGAGAAAAGTAAAGAGAGACATCCCCACGCCTGGGCTGACATAGTGGGATAAGAAGGGTCACGTGTCAGGGAAGCTGCAGCCTGTTTGCAATGGGGAAGGGTGAGATAGAAGATGAAAAGAAATATGAAAATGTACTTGGCATTTTGGTTGCCATTTGGGGGTTTGGCTAACTTGGTGCAATGGGGAAGAAAAGCAAAAGTAGACACAGCGAAATTTGTTCTGAAAATGGAATTTCTTAGTAGGTCAGATGACCCTGTTCCAATAGCAATGGCTGTGACAATAGCTCCCATGAGGCCTGTCTCAGAGCACAACGTTTGCATATATCTTAGGTACTTGGTGTCTTTTTTAAGGAGGAAGAAAGAAAAGGAGAAAGGAAGAGAGAGAGAGAGAAATATCCTGATTCTCAAAATTATATCACAGTCAGTCAGCCAGCATCTTACACTGAGAACTCTACAGTTTGTAGAAGAGCAAATTGCCAGGTCTCCTTTCTCAGGGCCTTCTGAGAGCTATGTTAGATGGTTTAATCCATTAACTATGAAATAATTTCACTGCCTTCAACTAATAATAGAAAATACTTCACTCATCTGTTCAGTCCAGGCCTTCTCCATCATGGCCTCTGCCAAACTGTGAAGGCTGTGCCACTTAGTGGTAATGACATGAATTGAGTGCCATGTAGCATGTAGGGGTGCCCTGCACAGCTGCAGGGGGCATTGTTCACAGGGACGACAATGTACCTGGTGTCCCCTGGAGCTGTGTGTGCATGACCCACATGACTACACACTGGTCTTGTGTGAGAGGACCTCAGTTCAAGTTCCAGCTTGGTTGATGGTTGTGAGAATCTCTGAATGAGTCCCTTCATCTCCCCGGGCTGTAGTTCTATTGGCTGCAAAACAAAGAAGGAAAATTAGACGCGATCAATTTTTCCAAAAGCACGTTCATGGGAACACTCAATTCTATAGGCTATTAGGTCTTATATGGAAAAAGAGTTCCAAGTAAAAAAAAAATGGATTTGAAAAGTTAACATGGGACTTTTTTTAATGGACCTATCAGAACCTATAAGATAATACTGTACAACATGAAACGATAAAAGAGAAATTCAAATTGCAGAGAAGAGAAGTCTGAAGCAGAGACAAAGTCAAGACCTTTGAAAATCCAGGCAGCAGGAAGAGGAGAGGGTCGGGGGTGGGGGCGATATGTTCACTGATGTTGTGACCATGACCTTGCTCTGGATTGGGGGCCGTTGGATGACATTGAGAGCTAGCTGGTAGATCTCTGACCAAAGAGTCAGGGACCTTGAGCCCCATCTTGTGCACTCTGTTCAAGTGTTCTAGAACATTCTGCCCCAGGACAGGGAGGGAGGAAACAGAGGACAGACACAATGAACAAGAAGAGTTTTGAGAAAACTATGGCTGTCCTGATGCTCCCATCACGCCACAGCTGTGGTCAGTCTACAACATCTCAGTGTGCCAGACAGTAAGGATGTTCTCAAGGAACAATGAGAGTCGTCAAAAGGACATGGGAGCCAGCTTGAAGGGGCCACCACTGACCAAATCTGGGACAATTTGAGCATCACAGTAAATAGTGATAGTAACGTATTATCAAACCATAGAATAAAATAAGAATCCATGAGTCCATACTGATATAAATAAATAAATGGGAGAGAAGGGAAATCTCCTTCTTAAATTAGAAAGCCAACTAATGAGTGTAGAAGGAATGATGGAAATAGAAAACCACCATTTGGCAACTATCATCATAATTACTGATTCAGGCATCTACTGACGTGGATGTTGAAAGTAGTGGGTGAAAATTTTGATGAATAAGAGCATATTTATATAGCCTCAAAGAATCTCCCCAAAAGATAATTATTCATGACAAAGGGAAAAATAGTAACTTTATAGTGGAGAAAATGATGCCATCTTAACCAAAGTTAACGTCATTGCCCGTGATGAGGCCAAAGTGCACCCAGCCTCCACGCTGAGGTTAAGGGAGGGAAACCCCCTTGGGATACGTGTTCTGTATTATGATGTCTTTTCTCCTCAAGGCTGACTATTCCCTTTAAGCCAGTGGTTCTTAACTGGGCGAGATTTTGCTCCCTAGGGGCATCTGGCAATGTCTGGAGACATTTTTGTTTGTCACGAATGGAGGGCACTACTGTCATGTAGTGGGTAGAGGCAAGGGGTGCTGCCAAACATCCTACAATCAACAGAACAGCCTCCTCAACAAAGAATTATCCAGCCCCAAAAGTCAATAGTGTCGCTGTTGAGAAATCCTGCTTTAAATGGATTTTCACCCCAATCCCACCCTTTTCCATCAAAATTTGGAGTGGAAGAATAGGGGAGCCAACAAAGATTTAGTGCCTACTGTGTGTCGGGATATCATACTGGTCCTGTTTACGGATATTATCTCATTCAACTCTCACAACAAAGTTAGGAGGTAGAAATTATTAACCCTATTTCACCATAACTTACTCAAGATCATCCAGGTGCAAGGGGAGGGGGAGATCTGGATTTGATCCCAAGACTCTTTAACATCTTTTCACAGGATAGGCGTCCTACAGTGTGATTGTCCCTATCCCATGTCCTTAGGGACAATCCCAGGTGTTAGAGTATACTCAGAAAGCAGCAGGCATTGCTTGGATGTCCTTCATTTTCTGGAGCCTTCACTTGCCCTAGGAGAGAAGCCTTGCCTTCATTTTCAATCACTAAAGGCTCAGAAAACTTGGGATTTCTCTAGAAGTCAGGGTTTGGTGGTGACACCCATGTTGGGTGTTTTACCAAGACCTCTTAACACTGTCTTACTTGAGAAGACTATCAATCAACTCCACAGTGCCCCAAGCCGGCCAGAAATAAGGCCCAGACTGGGCTGGGGTGAAATTCACGAGGCTGGAAAACCAAAGACTTCCCCATACCCCTGGCAGTTCCAACTCAAGTAGAACTGATGATGGGGCTGTCACTTCTTCGGGACTGTTTGGCTGTACCAATGCCATGTCAGAGCCCTTTGGGAAATTCTGAAGTGTGGAGAACACCGGGCTAGAAGCACTGGGCCTGAGCTTGAGCAGGGCTCCAGGTGCAGGCACTCAAGGAAAGTTTGGGGTTTAATCAAAAAGAGTTTGACCTTCAGGGAGCTAAGAGCAGCAAGCAGAGACTCAGGAGGCTGAAATCCCTAAAGAGAAGCAGACTGAGGAGCCAGGAGATCAGGTCCAGAGCAGTGGAACAGCTAAGGCATCAGTGGAAGGAACTCTGGCCTGGGAGTCTGAAGACCCAGGTTCTGGTGCAGTTCTGCCAACTATGTCACCTGGAGCACACAGTTGCTCCCTGGGCCTCAGTTGCCTTAGCTACAAAATGAGAAGTTTAGACCAGGTGATTTGTATGGTCCTTCCAGCTATCAGTGACTCATGATTTGCAGTGAGAGGAGTCAGGAGGCCCCAAGGGCAGCGAGAACTGGAGCTGGGCAGCAGGAAGAATCCAGCTGCAGGGGAGAATCTGATGAGAGGATTAGGCTGTTCCCCTGAGATCTTTGTGGCAGCCTGAACAACGGGCCTCAAAACATATCCACATCCTAATCCCTGAAATCTCTGAATATTTCCTTATATGGTGAAAAAAAGACTTTGCAGATGTGATTAAGCCTTTTGAAATGGAGAGATAATTCTGGATTGTCTGGGTGGGCCCTACATACAATCACAAGGGAGGTAGAGAGAGATTTGACTACAGAAGAGGGGAAGGCAATGCGATGACTGAAGCAGACGCAGTGGCAGCCACGAGCCCCAGAAGAGGCAAACAACAGGGAGACTCAACTCTACCGACATCTTGATTTTATCCTTGTAAGACTCATTTTGGAATTCCGGTCTTCAGAACTATGAGAGGATAAATTTCTGCTGTCTTAAGCCACCAAGTTTGTGGTAATTGGTTACAGCAGCAACAGGAAAGGAATAGATTCTTCCAGCTGTTGGGTACCCTGGGCTCCAACACTTCACACTGGAAACTCCAGCAGCTGTCGGGAGGTATGGAAGGAACCAAGAACTGATGGCTGAGCTTGAAGCCCATGGAAAACAATCATGGCAGCTACCTGGGCCAATCGCTCTGCTTTATAGAGGAGGAGGTTGAGTCTCAAAATGGGAAAGTGATTTGCCTGAGGTCATAGAGTAAGTAGCAAAGTAAAGGGTAGAGAGCTCAGGCCCATGGTGCTCCAGCTCCATGAGATGGAGTAGAGACAGAAAGGCTCTGTCGATTCAGTTGTCAATGCAACCCTAGGCAAGGGTAGGAAGTCTGCCTTACCTCCCTCCCTTTTTCTGGGCTCTTTCTCTGTTTCAAGGACCACTCTCCACTGCTATCTAGAGTCTTTCTAGAGGCTCCTGTGTAAAACTCCTCATGTGACAAGGGTCAGAAACCTTAGCTCAAGCCAAAGAGAGAATTTATTGGCTCATAATTAGACAGTCTGAGGGATGTGCTGGCTTTAGGTATGGCTTAATCCATAACCAATCTATAAATGAAAATTGGGGTGAGTTTATTCTGAGCCAAAATGTGAGGACCATAGCCCGGGGCCTTCCTTCTGCAAGGAAGGAAGGGCACCAAAGAAATGAGGTGTACAGAGTGGTTATATACCCTCAAAGAGCATGTTTCACATATGGTTGAAACATCCCTTTTATAATAGTCACGAGACTGCTCTGTTGGCACAGAGATTGATGGACACAGCAGGTAGTAGGTCTGCTGTCTCAGTGGACACAGCAGGGTGACAGGTCTGTTGTCTTGAGCTGGTGGTCACAGGTGAGCACAGCAATCAGTTCCTAGCCTAGGGAGAGATGATTATCCTTAAGGAAATGCCAATGTGGGGGAAGTTGCTCCTTTATTTTAATCTTTATCTTAAGAAATGCTTAAAGTGGATATACAATGCGTCCACAACGGCCATGTCAGACCTTTTTGGAAAAACAAAGTCAGGCTGAATTAGGTTTACACCAAAGGCCTTCCTCATATACTCTAATATAGCCTATTGCTTGCCATTTCTATTTGTCGGGCTGGATCCAGGTGTTCCACAATTCCATCTCCCTCTTTCCATCACTCCTCTCCTTTTTTCAGCTTTATTTCATTTTCAGACAAACTCTCACCTCATGGTGAAAATTTAGACTCTAGCAACTCAGGGTTTACTTGGTCATTACTGCTCTGAGTTACCTCAGAGAAAGAGGTCTTCTCTTTCCAGTGCCCCTTTGTCAAATCTCGTGGAAGGACACTGACTGGTCTTGGATGAGCCACAGTCCTCCCTGAGCCAGTCCCTGTGGTCTGGAGAATGCTGTGTTCTGAGTATATCAGCCCAGGTTTACTTGTCTACCCCTTTGGGGATGGGGTGGGCGTGGGGTGAAGGGTGCTTGGTTCTACCTGACCTACATAGAATTTATTCAAACAGGAAAGAAGCGGTATATAACCAGAAGGAGGAGTGGATCAATGATGGGTATTCCACACATATCCATGCACCTGTCCTTCTTGATGACCTTCTGTTCCTGACTTATTCCTACTCCCCTTTTCTACCATTAAAGCTTCCAAATTCAGCGTTCCATTCCAACAGGCCTGGTCTCTGACATGTTGTGGTGTCAATGGCAGAGAGCCGTGTGTTCCATAAATATGCATTGGTTATAAATAAGTAACGGTTTTCTTTTTTATTCGATCTGGGGAAGTTTTATTTTGTGAGGGACGTTCTGTTGCTTCTATAGAAGTCCTTGCAGACAGGGACCAGGCCTTGCTCATCTCTGGGTTCACCCCAGCATGTAGCATTGTGCTTCTCTCAAGTGGGGGCCCAATAAATGCCTGTTGAGAACCCTCCTCCGCCTCTTCTGCTGCTATTCCCATCCCCCCACCCTGTGCTCTGTCCGTGCTGAAGGTTCCACCGTTCTCAAACCCCAGAGACCCTTAATCTATACCAGCATGCATTTCCCCTGCCCAAAATATCCCCCCACCTCCTTCGACATACCTAAGCTCCCTGAAGGCGGGGACCACATCTATCTTTTTATCTGTGTGTCAGTCAGCGTTCTGGCAGGAACAGAAGGCACACTCAAATCAGAGGACTTGAGGAGAGTGACTATTTGCAAGGGATGGGCAGGGTTTAGGGGTGCCAAAAAGGAATAGCACTGTGCCCCGGGCTGGTGACCCCATTCTACCTTTCTACCCTGAATAGACAAGTGAGGGGATCTGGGACTCGAAGGGAGAACTTTGTGAAGGACACCTGGCACGAGCCGTGGCCTCTGGTGGGGGGATGCAATCAATCCTAGGCAACCCTGGAGGGCCATTGTATGGACTGAATGTTTGTGTCCCCCCAGAATTCATATGTTGAAATCCTACCCCCCAATGTGATGGTGGTAGGAGGTGGGGGGCTTTAGGAACTAATTAGAATGAGGCGAGGCTTAGGAGCCTTTGTGAATGGGATTAGTACCCTTATAAGAGTCAGGGGAGAGCTTGCCTCCGTTCTCTCTTTCCCACGTGAAGATACAGTGAGAAGAGGGCAGCCTGCAACCTGGAAGATGGTCTCACAGAAACCGATCATGCTGGCACCCTGATCTCAGACTTCCAGCTTCCAGAACTGTGAGAAATAAGTTTCTGTTGTTTATAAGCCATCCGGTCTGTGGTACTTTGTTGTAGAAGCCAGAACTGACTGAAACAGCCACGCTCTAGGGAATACATTCCCGACCTCATTCTTCTCCCACCTGCTAATCTCCTGTTGGTGCTTCTCACTGGCTGGTCAAACCCAACCAGAAGCCAACGGGCAAAGCAGCCTGTTACTGCAGTCCGTACCCGTCAGCCTCCTGGGGCTCAGAGCAGGCGGGAAAAGGTGGCCAGTGGATCCACAGGAGAAAACTGGAACTATCCAGGACAGTCTCATGTCTTCAGCACTCAGCACAAAGTTGTCAATGAATCGATCAATTCATTAATTTGCCTGATTCATTTCTGAGCTTAAATGCCACCTCCTCTTAGATGCCTTCCCTGATGTCCCCAGCCAGAGCTTTCTTCTCTTTGCTCATTCCTCTTTTTGAGCACTTCCTGTGAGTTATCACAAACCATCTCTCATATGTCTGTCTCCTCCGTGAGGCCCTGCATGAGCTCTCTGAGAGCAGGGCTGGCTCCTGTTGATCTGGGCGTCTCCAGAGCTTAACACAGGAGGCTGACTCAGAGCTCAGAATGTGCTCCAGAAGCAAATGACTACGTGCATGATTCGTTGAATTGAATCAATGCAAAAGAGCTTGCCTGCAAATATCAAGGTGTAGCCCCATGGTGGGTGGGTGTGCGGCATGGTTTTGGCTCACTGGATGCATAGGTGTTAGGGCCTTAGCTGCACGTGAGGCTGCAGAGGGATTGTGGGATTGAGGGCTTGTGGCTGACTGTGGTGAACATTGGCATTACGGCCCAGTCTCAGAGCCGTACGCTGGGAGTCAACGGACCTCCATCCTCCGGCATAGCTGTAGCGTGTGTATGTGGAGATAGTATACCATGATGGTTGAGAGAATGACCATGGGAGCCAGTCAACCTGGGCTCAAATCCTGACTCTGACACTTACTGTTAGCTGTGTGCCCTCAAACTGGGTACTCAACCCATCTACAAAGTGGGATGATAAGGCGATCTGGTACAGTTGTTATAAGAACTAAAGGAGTTAGATTCACGTAAGGTTCTAATGACAGTATGAAACCTTTATTGATAGAGATAGTCACTTATTTATTATAATTCCCAACTTGCAGGTGGGAAAACAGAGGCACAGAGAGGTTCAATAAATTGTCCAAGGTCACACAGCCACTAAGTGGTAGGGCCAGAATACAAACCCAAACCCAGGCCTGTTGGCTCTAAGTGACCTGCACTGACCACTGCACCACTCTGCCTCACTCCATGCACGCATGTCCTTAAAGAATATTCTTAGAACTGAGAGTTGGAGGAAAAGAGAAGTAGCGTGAGCCTGTTCAAAACTGGAAGTCCTGTGACACGAAGAGTGAGGATGACAGCACCGCATTGGTCAGAAAGATCTGACTGCAGGAATGTTTGAAATCCCCATTTTCCTAAGTATCCTCTCCTTAAACAAGATAATGCAGATGAATCAATAATAATCGAGTTCTATTTCCTCAGATCAGCTTCCAGAAGTAAATAAACTAACCAGAAGAAAGACATTCATTTCTGATTATACGACCTTGGAGAAAATAGACTAACGAGGATCAGGCATTAATTCTGATGGACAGAAGGATTGGAGAAGGGACAGTCAAAGACTTTGCTACCCGAATTCTGGTCCTTAGACCTGGGAGTATGTTAGAAATCCAGAATCTCAGGCCCCACCCAGACCTACTGAATCTGAATCTGCACTGACGTACTACAGATGTCCGGGTCCACTCCCTAGAAAGTTTAAAGTAATTGGTCTGGAGTGTAGCCTGGACATTAGGATTCGTCAAAGTTCTGTAGGTGATTCAAAGGAGACGAGCAGAGAGAAGAGACAGAGCAGCTACAGTCAGGGTACTGTTACCGTGTTGAGATAACACTGTCAGACAACCCGGGGGCTCCAGTTTTAACCAGAGACACTCAGTCCAGCACAGCCTTCTGCCACTAGCGGCAGCCATTTTGCAGAATGCCTGGACCACAAGAAGATATCTTGCCATGAACCAAAGGCAGAGATTAGGAGCGGAACCATGGGAATGATAACTTCCCTCTACTTCTGCCACTGTCCACTGTTCCCAGCCAGTAGGTCCAATTGCTTATTTTTAAATGCTTCCCACTGACGTCTCCATTTGGTTGACCCAGCAGGGTATGTTGGGCAGGATTTAGATAAGTTTTAGGTTCAGAGCTTATGAAACTACAAATCCTTCTGGAAGACGTTGGAGGAAAAGCTGCTTTCTGTCAGCCACACTCTATTGGAGATAAGTTTTCTCTTCTCTTTTTGAGGTGGGCTTGATTCTAAATTGAACAAGGAAGCACTGGACCCGGGAGAGAGAGAGAGAGAAACCTCACTGAGCGGAGTGAAAGGGTGAATAGGATTAGAAAGCAGAGAAGTCCAAGTACCAACCAAATATTTGCTGCTGGAGACATTGATGTGCACACAGGGCCAACCATTGTTCTCAGGGCTTTGCAAGAATTCCTTAATCCTCACAACAGCCCTATAATGCAGGAACTGCGATTAAATCCACTTTACAGGTATCATCACTGAGGCTTGGAGGAGTTCAGGCCGCTCAGCTAGGAAGGGCTGGAGCTGTCCTTCCACCCCAGGCCTCCCATGGACTCCCCAGCCCACTCCCTCCCCTATATGCACCTTCCGCTGAGAAGACGCATGCCAGGATGCTAAAAAGGTCTAATTTTCATTCTGGAGCAATGGAGCAATAGTCTTACAAAGAGGCCAAATGAGAAGAGTGTTGGATAAGGAATAATATGGCAACACTCCTCAGTCTGGGCAGTATTTAGAAGAGAACTGCCACATGATTTAGATGAGTCTTCTTATGGGGACAAGGAAATGTCCTTGGAGTCATTAATTTAGCGTAATTTCATTTTCACAAGGCCAGTGGAACTCTGGGTTTCTGAGAACAAACGCTCCATTGCTTTTTGCCATTAGCTCATAACTGTCATTAGTGTCAAATGGGTGGGTGGTCAGTGACTATGACTTAGCAAAAAGAATTTTCAGATGCTTGTGTGTTGCAGGCATCCTTTGTGAGTTTGTTCAACCAGTGTTCACTGAGAGGATGCCTTTGTCACACTCTATATTTGGTGTGTTATACCCACTATCTCGTTCATCCTTGAGGAGGGAGCACAGTATCCCATTTTAGAGATGAGAACACTGAGGTTCAATGAAAACTTGAATTAGGTCTGTCTGACTCCACAGTTTGTCCTCATTACTGTGTGCCCTCCTAACTTTACAGTCCAAGGGTTCTTAAACTTAAGTGGATGTTAGATGCACCTGGGGAGTTGGTTAAAAGGCAGATTCCTGGCTCCTACTCTAAGAGATTCTGATTCTGGAAGTCTGGAGTTGGACCCCAGAATTTGCATGTTCAGTGGTAGCCCCAAAGTGACTCTCATTCCGGTAGTCTGAAGACCACACTTAATGATTATTGTATCAGTGCTTTCCCCAGACCCAGTCCCTGGCTTAAGAAATCCACAGCCCAGTTGGAGGAGGCAGACACACAATGGATTATTACAACACAGCCTTGTAATTACCAAAAGGGGGCTACGTCCTACGAAGTTCAGACATCAGTTATCCAGGAAGAAAGAAACAGCAGAGGGGTTACAAGGCACGGTTGGGATGTTGCACTAAGGCCAGCAAACTACAGACCCTGCCTAGCTCTGCGTTGACGGCAGATACTCCCTTCCTGAACACAGGCTTCATGCCCTCGCCCCTAGCACTGCCCCTCCAAATGCCCCCCACACGTGTATGCATCCCCCTCAATAAGTAAGTCCTATTGATTGGAGCTTCCACATGCCTCTGAAACCCATCCAGTCTTCTGCATCCCCCTGCCATTCTATTTCCTTACTGCAGTCTACCATCTCTCTTCTCTGCCACGCTTTAGTCGTCAAAAGGACCCACTCTGCTCCCCTCCAACTCGTTGTCTGCACAGTATCCAGGGCGATCCTCTGAAAATGCAAATCAGATCACATCACCTTGCCCCCATTTTCGGCAGGGCTTCTCTACAGATGAAAGCCCCCAATCTTTATATATCCTGGTCTGCAAGGCCCTTCGTGATCTGGCCCTGGTTATCCGGCAGCTGTGTTGCTTCCTTCCTTCCCCCTCAAGACTCCGTGATCTGGCCCTGGTTATCCGGCAGCTGTGTTGCTTCCTTCCTTCCCCCTCAACACTCCGTGATCCCATCCTAACCCCATGCCATTCCTTACTCCTGTTCTTTCTTCCAGGGCTTTTGCGTCTATTGTTCCCTCTGTCTGGAACGCTCTCTCCTCCTCCATCTGGGTAACTCCGAGAGCATCCTTCAAGGCTCTGAGTGATACCACTTCCTCTGGAAGCCGTATGAGCCCCCAGTGAATTGGGCACCCTCTTCTGTCTCCCACAGTCCCTGCGTGTTTCTTCTCCTTGCACTCTGCACTCCACTCCCTGGATTTTAACTGCTTACTACCCTCTATTCCTCACTGGACTATAAACCCCATGGGACAGGGCCCATGGATCATGATCTCCTTGTGTGCCTGAAGCTCGCAGGGCACTGCGCCCAGTCTGTGCTGGTGTCCTAGTGTTTGAGTGAACGAATGGACAAAGGGGGGCTTGAGTGCCATCTGGCCTGGTGGTTCGGTCTCAAAATCTCTTTCAGCCTCTTGCCCAAGGCCCCCTTCCTGCTCACTTTCATCCTGGGCCTGGACAACGTGATGCAGCGGCCCAGAAATCCATATGTTTTACAAGTTCTTTCAGCGAATGCTGATGTAGGTGCCATGCATCTCACTTGGAGAGATTCTGCTGCACCACTTTCAGGTGGACCTGAGGGGTAGGGGCTTATCCTCTCTCTGGAAGTGGAGCAAATGCCTGACCCAGGGCCACGGAACTGAATGGGGAGAAAAAGAGAAGATAAAAGAGGGCGTAGGCAGTTCCTGCTGGCTTGTCCTAATGGTAGCAACACCAACAACACAATAACAGCTAATATTACAGAATGCATATGATGTACTAGACCCCATGCTAAATTCTGTTTGTGGTTTATCTCATTGAATCTTTACGACCACCTAGAGAGTTCGGTATGATTGTCCCCATTTTACAGATCATAAAACCGAAGGTTAGAAAATTCAAGCAACTTGTTCAAGCTGCTAGTCAGTGGCAGATCTTAAATTCAATCATCATGACATTTTCCAGAATGGAGGCATGGGGGAGCAGTGATTTAGGAATAGAGAATGGATTGAAGGAGTAGAAAGGTCCAGGTGGGAGTGAAGGGGAGAAAAAGAGTGGGATGAGAAGAGAGAGACTAAGAGATAAAATCCCAGGCACATGGAGGGCTTTGTCCTGATGTTCTCAACTGTAAGATTCCCCTGCTGCATAAGGAGCCCTAGAAATGAGTTGGGTTGTCCTAGCGCGGTCAGCGTAAGACCTCCAGGGGCAGCCCTGCCATGTGACAGAGTCGGTTATTGACCCTTTGAGATGAAGGAGATCACACGCCACAGGAGCCATGGGGCATCTCAGCAAATAAAGGAAGGATCGAGATAGTATAGGGTTTGGGGGAAGTGTGGAGTTTCGGTGAAATTTAAATGAAACAAAGAGTTTTTATAAGCTCAAAGCAAATCAGGGTTGTGTCTAAAGGGATCAACATCAACTCTGGATGCAAAGTGGATGCAGATTCCTTAACTACAAAGTAAAGTAAAGGTGTGGAATGTTGTGTCTGGAAACTCTGTACCTGGCTGCTTCTCTGTGTCAAAGTGACTTAGATGCTCCAGACAAGAGCAGGGTATTTCATTCTTCCTGATATAATCTCAAACAACAGAGTTTCTGACAGTCTATGATTTTAGAGCACAGCGTCTCTCAGTGAAAGAAATTAGCCATCACAAAGAAGGGGATGGTTAGGACGCTTTTCAGATCATCTCAGCAGCAGCCTGTCCTGGGGAGAAATATTGTCTCCTAGTCACTCAGCAGGTGACTTTATCTGTGTCTGTTACCTTCTTTGTTTTATCTGTGTCTTATCTGTACCTATAGCTGTTGTCTTATCTGTCTTATCTGTGTCTGGTGTCGTGAATGGCCAGGCAGATTTTTACTTTATCATTCTGGGCTAATTCTTATTTTCTCAGAGTTCGTGGGTATATCAGCTTCCTATGGCTATCATAATAAGTCCCAAAAACTGCGTGGCTTAAAATATTAGAAATTAGTTTTCTCATAGTTTTAGAGGCTAGAAGTCCAAGATCAGGGTGTCGGCAGGGTTGGTTCCTTCTGAGGCCCCCGAGGGAGAACCTGTTTCATGCTTCTGGTGATTGCTGGCAATCCTTGGCATTCCTGGGTTTGTACATGCATTACTCTGATCTCTGCCTCCATCTTCACATGGCATTCTCCCTGTGTCTCTCTGTCTTTCCATGGCCCTCTTCTTATAGGAACACCAGTCATACTGGACCAGGGGCCCACCCTATTCCAGTATGATATCATCTTAATGTAGCTAATTACATCTACAAGGGCCCTATTTCTGAATAAGCTCACAGTCATAGGGACTGGAGGCTAGGACGTCACCATATCATTTTTGGAGGACATAGTCCAACTCATAACAACAAGGAACAGAACAAACTTGTTCCTGAGTCGGGGCCTAATGAGACTTAACATCTTGCACGACTGAAGGGTGGCCCGCAGACTAGCAGCTTTGGCATCACATGGGGCTTATTGGAAATGCAGAATCTGAGACGCCACTCCAGACCAACGCATCAGAATCTATATTTGAGCCCTATCCCCTGGTGATTGGTCTGCACCTTAAAGTGTAAGAAACAGAATTCATGTACTAGGTGCCTGTACAGGAGCAGCCCCATGGACATGCAAAATCATGTTTACACTGTCAGATTGGAATCTGTTATTAGGAATTAAGATCCTCAACAGAGCTATCTCCTAAAGAAACTGTCCCAACCCAGCAACTCTAACAGTGGAAAGGAGTTAAAGATGAGGGGTGGACTTGGGTGGAAGGCTTGCTGGGGTCTTAGAGTAGCTGATGGAGAAAGAAGAGGAGGAGGCGGTATGGAGGCTGCTGGAACTCCCCCAGCTGCTTCTGAACCGTGTGAACGCCACTTAAACGCTCTGAGCCTCACTTTCCTCGGGTGTCAAGTGGAGCTAATACCTCCTGCCACAATGACTAGTGTGAGAATTAAGGGTGAAAATATACCTAAGGGGTCCAGTATAGCATCTGCAAGGAAAAATGCAAAAGGAATAGTGACTGAAGACACAGAGATTGGGTTCAACCTTTGATCAGAGGAAGCTTGACAGGTCGGGCAGCTCATTCAGTCACTCCTTTATTCATTCAACATTTAGTGCCTACGATGCGCTGGACACCATCCTAGACGCTGGGAGCACAAATAGGAGTAAGTCCTCCAATGGTTCAGGGTCAAATGGAGGAGAAAATCAGGCAATTTGTGAAGCATCAACAATGCAGGCTGAATCAGGATCTTCTCACGGTCTGGCCCATGGATACAGGCAGGGCACTGCCAATCCCCACCTTGCAGCAGCAGGCTAATTAATTCCTGTTCCTGTCACACAATTTCATGCTTCTCTGCCTCATTCCTTCTCGTTAGTTTGGTTAAAAAAAATAGTAGAAGTGAGTCTGTAGCTGCACGTCTTAGAGAGTCCAGCCGTTAACACCACCACCACGAAGGTATTTTTCATAGAATAAAACAGAACTTAACCATTTATCAGACATTATGTTAAGCACAATGCATGGGTTATCTCATCCAACCTTTACAGCAAACCTTTGAGGGATGTGCCAAGCTCTGGCTTCAGCGAACCTAGGTCTGAATTCAGAGTGACGTGGGTAAGTTACTTAACCTCTCTGGGCCTGAGTTTCCTCCTCGTTCCTGAACAGCATAATAATTGTCCCTACCCCTGTGCCCACCACACGTTGATAACCATATTTTGTTAAGTTGAACTGAATTTTGTGAGTGTCAGTGTCAAGGAGACCCCAGCCATTTTTCTCTCTGAAAGACAGTTGGTGTTACTTCAGCTCTGAAAGAGACACCCCAGTTCTCAGATGTCAGTTGAGGGTGCAGGAGCCCCTGCGATGCTTTAGTAGGCCTTACTGGGTTTCAGAGCAGAAGAAGGACTTGGACTCTCTATTTCGGACTAATGAGCAGGTTGACATTTCTCAGAATTATTTCTAAGCCATAATGATGATCTGTGCTAAGGAAGAGAAATGAATGTCACACAGGAATGACTTTTGGCATGAGCTTCAAACTCATCCTGACCTTGGGCTCTGGGAGCAATCCAGTTGCCAGACAAGTTTTGCCGCTTTCTTTCTATCTTCCAGTGGAGGGACTAAGAAAATCTAGAAGGGGAGGTTCAAGTAGAGATAAAAGAGATTAGAAGACTTACCATTATCCTGCTCTTGCTTTCGTCGTGGAACTTGCCACTTTCTGGTAATTGCAGTTTGTTTTCTGCCCCTACCCTCCCCTCCACCATAATCTGAACTCCATGAGAGCAGTGACATTGGTTCACTGCTGTCTCCCCGGCACTGAGCACAGTGTCTGGTACATAAAAGCGTGTGCTTGATAAATATGTGTTGAATGAATGACACGCTAAAGTAGTTGTTTTAAACCCTGGCTATAATTCAACAACAAAAGCCCAATTAGTGTGCTTTTAAGCAAAATCTAAGTTTTCAGATTCTCTATCCTGAAAGCTCTGATATAGAAGATAATGGCAGAGGACCCCAGAAAGGGCAATTTTTAAAATCTACCTGTATCTCTGGAAGGATTGACAAGGAATTAGTGACGTGATTGCTTCTGAGGAGAAGACTTGAGTAGCTGGGGGCCACAGAGGGAGATTTCTAATCTTTGCATTTTTTGATTGTTAGCGGCATATAACTTACTCATAAAGGAAAATAATTTTTGTGTGTGTGTGAGGAAGATTGACTCTGAGCTAACATATGTTGCCAATCTCCCTCTTTTTTTGTTTGAGGAAGACAGACTCTGAGCTAACATCTGTGCCTTCCTCTATTTTGTATGTGGGTCGCCACCACAGCATAGCTTGACTAGCGGAGTAGAAGCGTGCCCAAAATCCAAAATTGGGAACCCTGTCTGCCGAAGCAGAACACACCAGGCCTAACCATTACACCACGGAGCTGACCCCAAGGAAAATAAAATTTAAATTAAAGATTAAAAAACTGCCTAGGTGATTTTGGTGTGCAGCCAGGATTGAAAACACCCACTTGAAAAGACAAGTTGTTATATTTAAAAAGGACCTGGGATTGGACAGTGCTATTGAAATGCGGGCTGCGTGTGCTGTTGAGTAATGGGCTGTCACTGAAGCGGGCTAGGAGGAGAGTTCACTCCACCAGACAGACTTAATCAACTGGGGAGAACGAGCGGGGCTGTTGTCTGTCATGCCAGGTGCTCAGGGGCCTGGAAGGCTTGTCTTTGAGTAATATAGGAAAGAAGTCTCCTGTGCTCTGAGCTAGCCAAGCACTCAGCAAGAAGCTAAAATGTCCACCCTTGTTTGGTAATCACAAGCTTACCAAAAATCAGATACATTTTCTTGTTGAGTTTATCAGGTTGGTAAAGATTATAAGAATAATGTCTGGCATTAGAAGAGTGGAGAAACAGAGAGTCTCATGCACTGCTTGTGGGAGATTACAATGCTACAGCCTTCCTCGAGAGCAATTTTGCAATTCAAACCAAAATCGTTAAAGGCATGACATGGTAACTTTGATTCAGGTACCATTTTCTGAATTTATCCTATGGAAGTATTCAGTCACCTGAGCAAATTTATGTACACAAAGATGTTTATCATAGTATTTATAATAGTGGTTATATTGGCTAAAAGCTAAAAATGACAGATTAAAAACTATAAATGAGAGAAACCAATATGAGATCATTTTGATTGTGGTACATACACACAGTGGAAGGCCTTGCCACCATCGAAAATGTGAAGAGAACGTCATGATTTATTATTAGGAGCACCCACTCATAAACACAAAATAGATGCGAAAACGAGGGGGAGAGCACCATGCCATTTCTGTAAAATAAATATGTGTAAATATGCCTGGAAAAAGGGATAGAAACTAGGACATAAACTAGAACATTAAAAATAATTATATGGAACATAATCTTTTAAGATTGATTTCTATATACATTTTTATCTTTGCTTATGTTTTTATAATGAACATGCAATACATGCTAATTCTCAAATGACCATTAACACGTTAAAATATAAAACCTGGAGTCCTTTTCCTCCTACCGGGTAGGAAGGTTTTGGTTGCAAGTAGAAGAAACCCTACTAAAAGATGCTCAACAACTAGAACATTTAGTGCTTCACTTGATAAGTCTGGAGGTGGGTGGTTCCAGGGTTGCTTCATGGATGAAGGTTCTGGATCAGCTTCTTAAGGGAACTCCTTCTCTCTGTGGTCGCAAGATGGTGGCCACAGTGGCAAGCATCGCATCTGCAAATAATCATGTTCTAGGCAGGCAGGAAGGGGCATCTACTTAATATTCTATCTTAACCAGAGAAAGATTGTTTTCCAGAATGCCCCTAACAGGTTTCTCCTTGGTTTGTCTGGACCAATATTGAGCAATATGCCCATGTTCCAGCCACTCAACTCCTGCCTCTCGCCTTTGTAATTCAGGTAACCTCCATCAGGAAGGAAGGATAGAAATGTCTTCAGGATACATAAGAAACAGTGCCTGCTGTGCAGGTTATTCCAAATTCGCACCTGACTCACCACCCACCCGTGCTTTCTGGTAGCAAAGGCCGATTTTGCTATTCTGTTCTGTCAAGTTGGGGATGGGTCAGGAGACATGGTGGTGATGCTGGTGATGGAAAATCCCATTTCTTTCCAGCTGCCTCTGGAACTCACGCAAGTGGGCTAAGGCACTTTCACCATCTTTGATGCAGTTCCAAACCAGTGGAAAGGATGGAATTAACAAGGTTTTACCTCGTATCTGGCTCACATCAACACCGTTTCTCACAGGTGGTACTTTCCTGTATTTTTAAAAAGACCCTCAGAAAAGACGACTTTACAATTTCCTTCCATTACCACTTTGTGTACCCAGTAAGGTGTTATGGGCTGAATTGTGGCCCCCACAAAATTTGTATGTTTAAGTCGTAACTCCCAGTGCCTCAGAATATGACTGCATTTGGAGACAGGGCCTTAAGGCAGAAGTGATTAAGTTAAAATGAGGCCAAAAGGGCGGACTCTAATCCAATCTGACTGACGTCCTTATAAGAAGAGGAAATTTGAACCCAGAGAGACACCAGGGACGTGTGTGCACTGAGAAAAGGCCATGTCAGGACACAATGAGAAGGCAGCCATCTGCAAGTAATGAGAGAGGACTCAGAGGAAACCAGACCTTCCCACACCTTCATCTTGGACTTCCAGCTTCCAGAACTGTGGGAAAAATAACCCTCTGTTGTTCCAGCCACCCAGTCTGGGGCATCTTGTTATGGCAGCCCTAGCAGGCCAATACACAAGGCAATATGGTGTAGGAGACTCTCTCTCCAAACACAGCCCTCCAACCACCAGCAACAGAATCACTGGGGGAATGTTTGTTAAAATGAAGACTCCGGGGCCCCAGTTCAGACCCACTGAATAATGGTCTCCGAGGTCAGGTGTGCTTCATGGAAATCCCTCTGCAGTCCTGCAGAGCCCAGTGACCATGGGCTATAGAGTCAGGGTTCACCTTAATCTTGCCACTGATGACTAGGGTGGCCCCACAAATTGTCATCTAAAAGGGAACAACTTTGAGAAGGAAAGGCGGGGACTCTTAATAATTACCCTGAAACGACAGGTATAAATTAGGACTGTCCCAGACACACTAAGACCTATGGTTTCCTAATTAAAACCAGGAGCTGTGCAACTGAGCAGATCACTTAGCCTTTTGGGGTCCCACTGAATCGTTTATAAGATGTGACTAATAGTATCAACGTCTTAGGGGTATGTTGAGGATAAAAGAATTGATGTTTGTAAAGCTCTTACATAGTACAGAACGATTACTACCTCCTAGGCCCCAGTACTAGCACATTAGACTAAAATTGTTACACATGGTGACTTTCCTCCCATGTCAACATTTTCCGGTCTGTATGGATATAAACAACCATGTGGTATTGCATTTAAACTTTAAAAAGGTGCCTATTAGCTTAATCACCTTCAGAAATAAGTTGTGCGATGGGCAGACCAAGGGGAAATTACACAGCCGTTTTATTCTTTCAGTCTAGGTAACTTGTATTTTCCGAATAACTTACCCACCTTTGCTCTCGATTATGGTTTTGAAGGTTCTATCCTTATGCCTTTGCAATAGTTGTTGTATAAGACTTCATGGCTTTTTCATTTTAAGTGATGCATTTAACTAATTGGCAGAACCCTACACCAGCTCAGGAATTCCCAAATCCGTGGGATCACCCAGGGTGAGAGAATGGGCAGATAGTGAAGTAGGTCGACGTGTGTCACTTCTGCCTTCCTCTCTGCAAGGGTGTTGGAACCTTTTCAGTCTGGATTCAAATCCTGGTCTTGCCAGGTGGAGAGCTGTGTAACTTTAGGTAAGCCATAAAACTTCTCTAATCCTCAGATTCTTAAACCGAGAAATGGAAATCATAGGATTTCACAGGATTATAATAAAGGTCAAATGAGATAATGCATTTGTTCCTTCTTAAGATTTGTCCCAGAATGGTGACACTTCCAAAAAAATAAATGCATATTAGACCTCTTGAAGAATAATGTGAGACTTTCTGAAATGTCTTGAAAGACAAGGCAAGGAGATTGGTTTATTTTTTAATTTTTCTTTTGAGGAAGATTAGCCCCGAGCTAACATCTGCTGCCAATCCTCCTCTTTTTGCTGAGGAAGACTGGCCCTGAGCTAACATCCATGCCCATCTTCCTCTACTTTATATGTGGGACGCCTACCACAGCAGGCCTGCCAAGCAGCGCTACGTCCACACCTGGGATCCGAACTGGCAAACCCCGGGCTGCCGAAGCAGAACGTGCGCACCCAACCGCTGCACCACTGGGCCAGCCCCGGGGATTGGTTTATCACACTAGGCAAGACCAGCAAATCTTTCCCAAATCTCTTAAAATATCACCCTCCCCAAAGTCCCACTCATCATGGTAGCTCTCCCTTCAATTTCTCGTTCCTGTGGCCCTGGCTCATACCGCCTGTCTGTAATCCCCTCTTCCCACTTTCTCTCTCTCTTCTTTCTTCTGTGCATAACTCTGAGACATTTCTTTTGCTTATTCATTAATCCTGTTCCCACAAAAAGTGCTCGAGAGCTGAAGAGCTCAAACAAAGAACCCTCCTTAGAAAGTAGGGAGACGAGAACTACCGTGAATATTCATCTTAGAGACTTTCTAGGTGTTGTTTACAGTGTGTCCTGGTACAAAGTCATTTTACTGTTCTGGCACAAAGTCATTGCTCAGTGAAAGTGAGTTCTGTTCTCTTTTCCTTCCTGATTTTCTCTTGCTCTCTGCCTCTCCTTCTGCATTCCCCTAGCGGGTCCGGCACCTTCAGTTTTCCTCTTTGTCACCCCACCCGGGGCTATTCATTTTCACTGGGTCCCAGGGTTCAAAGTTCTCTTCCAATTCTCTTCACGCCGGTTCTTTATTTTCAGTTACTTATCTGAAGAAAGGAAGAAGGTTAGTAAAGTGTGAGTTTAAAGCTGATACCTGACTGTGGGCCAAGGAAAAGAGCTCTGAGTTTGGGAATTAGAAATCCTGGGTTCCAGTTAATGTTGGTCAGATCTTTTTGCTGCGAACAACAAAATCAACTCTTGCTATTTGAAGCATGAAGAGGTCTTATTTAAAGGTAGGAGGGAGGTCCCAGAATCTGGGAAGGCTCAGAGAGCTCTGAAGCTGCACAGCCAGGAACTGGGCCAAGGGAGCTGCTGCAGGGAGGGCACCGTGACCGTCACCACCCTCGCTGGACATGAGCCCCCTCGGGACCAGACAGAACGCCTGCCATTGCAGCGCCCTAAGAGTGGGCATCTCCACCAGGACATTTGCTTCCCCAGCAGGAGGAGCCCTCCCTACAGCGTTCACTTCTGAGTCCAGGCCTTGTGTGCTTCTAGTTGGTGGGACCTAAGTCACATGTGTGCGAGGAGCTGCAAAGGAATGTGGGAATGCGAGATGTTTCAGAATGGCAGGGCTCATACTGCGAAAAATTACCAAGGGACAGACAAGGGGTTCAGAGAGTTGGGGAGCCACAGTGACAAATGGCTCTATCCAGTTTCTCTCCACTGATGTTCATTGGTTACACCACTGTGAGGCAGATCCCTCTGAATTTCAGTGTCCATATCTGCAAAATGATCCACACCTCTTGAGGGTGGAGGTCAAGGGGCGAAGAATCCATTCCCCCTGCACCTGGGTTCTAACCATTGAAGTGCAGTCCGAGGATCTGAACATGGATCCAGCGTCGACTTTGGAAATGACTGACCAGTGATCAATGACCCCACGCGCAAAGCTCTCCCTGGTAACTCCCAGATTGGAGAATGTGTAGGGGGTGCTGCATACCCCTGAGTGTACACACCTCGGTGCACTGCAAACCCCTGAGCATGCACACTGCGGTGTACTGCAAACCCTTGAGCATGCACACCTCAGTGCACTGCAAACCCCTGAGCGTGCACACCTCAGTGCACTGCAAACCCCTGAGTGTGCACACCTCAGTGCACTGCAAACCCTTGGGCGTGCACACCTCACTGCACTGCAAACCCCTGAGTGTACACACTCAGTGCACTGCAAACCCCTGAGTGTGCATACCTCAGTGCACTGCAAACCTCTGAGTATGCAAACCTGTCTTGCAGAAAGGGATACGCCATGTCCCAGGGATGGGCAACCTCAGGATGCTCCAGTGCCAGGTGGAAGAGCTGGACGGTGGCCGGCTTTGTTGGTGACAGGAATTGGGAAGCGTGTGCTCCCACTGCACCTGGGCACCGGCGTGAACAGCAGGTTGTACTGCCTTCAGGAATCTCCAACCAGCCACTGTCCTGGCTTAGCTGCAGCGACACAGAGAGGCAGAGTTAGATGTTGCATCTTTACAGGAACATGCCTTCCTGTGCTTGGCACTGGGGGGATGTGAGTGGTGAAGGAGAAGCAAGATTTGAAACAGAGCCAGAAGCTACCCTGTGTACAATTATTCCAGTCATCAGATGTATAAAATTGTACATGGCGTATTCTGTTTTCCTTAAGGCCCAGTCAAAATGGCAGTATTCTCCTATCAGGAATAAATTATATAATGCAATGCTTATGGTTATAAATGTACCTTTTCCTCTTATTGGTGGGAATTGAACAAAGTGGAATTGATGAAAATTTCTGTGTTTGTCGGACCCAGATCTCTAGTGGTACTTCAAGGCACGAGTGGGTCTCTGGGTGAGGTCTCACGGCTTTTGTATTCCAGAGTTCCAGGCTGCCCCCCCAGCACATCTGACACAAGCTGTTCTGATGAAATCTAATGGCTCCAGATGAAACAGCCTGAAGAAGCAAGTGTATTTTTAAGGTATTGGGGTCCTAGTTATCTGGGATGCCTGCCATCGCCAGCACAGGGGGTCCCCTTTATGCCAGGGTCTAGACAAATCACCTTAGTGAAATATAATTCCATGTATCTCCATTCAGCAAGTTGAAATGGAGCAATGATACGAGGCGATCACTAGTTCAGATCTGGGGAGTGAGGCATCTGGAGAGTTCCTGTCTTCAGGGAGTTGGTGTTAAAAATCCTTGGGAAGTAAATGCAAGTCACTATTGTTATTGTTAATTCCGTGAGCAGCAAGATGGTCAGTGGTGAAATCTAAGAGGGAGCTGAGAACTGCTGTGAAGAAAGCCCTTTCTCTCTTTCTGCCAGGCTCAACTCCTATCATCTTGCACCCGTCCTCCATGACTGTCATTACAGGCTGACTGTAACATAAGCTAATTATAGTCCGATAGTGACTAATTGTGGCATGAAACAGAAGACCAGGATTAAAACAGGCCAGGGCTGTGTTTGTGTGTGTGTGTGTGTGTGCATGTGTGTACACATGCTTGTATTCATGTATGTATAAGGCCAGCAGATATAGAACAACAATTAAATCATGCTTTCAACCCATTCACTGTGAAGACAACTACCCATTTCCAATGGACGGCAGATGCTTCTTTCCAGAGAAATTAAATGACCTCTTGAATGACAGAGGAAACCCACTGTCACATAAGATGACAGCTGCCCTGGCCTGTCTGCATCCTCTGCCTCTCTCAGTCTGGCTGGTGCCCCAGGTCCTGCCCTCCGGCTGCTGCATTACAATGGTGGCCACAAGCTGTCACATCTCTAGTCTCCCTGGAGGACCCTTTCAAGCCCTCAATCTCAGTTTTTCCTACCTCTCCTCTTACTGCCTAGAAATTTAATATTAATAGACACCTAGAGTTGCTCTCTAAATGATGTCTCACAAGTAACCAAATAAAGGTGATTTTTGAAAAGTGACATGCTATTTTTAGCTTACTGGATTGTCAATTTAAAAAAGCACTCCGTGATACTGAAGGGACAGAGAGCTGCTGATAGTGGCATAATTTACTACAACCTGGAGAGCAATTGGCTGTGCTTTGTTTTTTCTTTTTTTTTTAAAGATTGACACCTGAGCTACCATGTTGCCAATCTTCTTTTTTTTCCTCCTTCTTTTTCTCCCCAAAACCCCCTACTACATAGTTGTGTATTTTAGTTGTGGGTCCTTCTAGTTGTGGCATGTGGGATGCCGCCTCAACATGGCTTGATGAGCGGTACCATGTCAGCGCCCAGGATTCCAACCAGCAAAACCCTGGGCCCCCGAAGCAGAGCGTGCAAACTTAACCACTGGGCCACGGGCCGGCCCCCTTGGCTGCCCTTTTTAGAGGACTGAACATGCACTGCACATACCTTTTAAGTTAGCGGGATTGTGTCCAGAAATTTAGTCTAAGGAAATAATTAAGAATATGACAAATACTTCGCTACTTGGATGTTCTCTTCAGTGTTATTTGTAATAAAAGAAATTTGCTGGGGGAGAAAAGACCCTGTCCATCCAACCACAGATAACTGATTTAATCAAAGCAATGTATATCCATGTAGTGGAATAATATGAAGCCATTAAACTGATAATGTGAATATATTTATTGGCATGAAAAGAAGTTCCATTGAAAGCAGGTTATAAAACAAGAGGGCAGAGTTCCTCTTCTGGGAAGATGGAATAGACACACTCTTATTCCTCCCCTTGAGCACAATGAAAACTCTGGATGTGATCTATAAGATAAGCACAGGAAGACTCGGAAAGGTGGAGAGAAGGCAGACTGGCTAAGGACCTCAGGATCCAAGGAACGGCCCAGCGGTGAGGCCCCTGGGGTTTGGTTTTGACTGCCTCATGTATCCCAGACTTGAGCTGATGCAACCAGCAACCTGGAAACATCACTGGGCACAGACATCAAAAGCTCCAGGAAAGACCTGTCTTCTCTACTTACCAGCACAGGGGCAGCCTAGCAAGACAGAAAATTTTTAGACGGTGACTTCTCTTCTCCAGCCTAACCCCACAGAGAAAACTGCGGCCCCAACCCTGTCAGCAAGGCCGAGTGAGGAGCTTAGACTTTGTTGGGGCCCAGGGCAGGCCACCCCAAAATATCCCACAAAGGTGTGCTGATTATTTTGAATTGAAGTTACTTGAGAAGTAAAGAGAGCATTCTGACTCTCCTGTCTCTGTTCTCCCTGGAAGCAGGAAATAAATCCACATGTGGAAGTTGTTCTCCCTGCATCCTTATCGCCAGATCTTGGGGACTCAGGGCCGAGAAGCCTGCAGAAATAAACCTTGCTAATTTACCACCTCAAGCCTAAAATCTGCTTAAATTCCTCACTAACTACGTACCTCCAATCTGAATTTCTTTGTCCTGTCATTCCTCACAAATTTATCGTTTCTTTGTATGAATGATACAAATATATACTGCCTGCTTTCTTTACTCTCTGAGCATCGTTTGTCTATGATCTCCAATATGTACGTATTAAATTGGGTTTTTCTCCTGTTAATCTGGTCTTCTGTCAATTTCATTATTAGTCTAGCCATAAGAACACAAGAAGGGTAGAAAGGGTATTTTTCCCCCTTCCTTCACAATTTCCATGTGCGCTCAGCTGTACTGAGGACCCTCAACACCCCCACCAGGATGCCAAAACTCAGAGGCTCAGGAGTTTCCCCAAGTGTCACAGCTGTTACAGTTCCTGTGCTGCTAAGCTAACCTCCTTGGTGCTGTAGTGAAACCTGCACTATTTTGCTGCTCTTGGTGGCATTTAGCTCATGGAGGAAGGCGTGAAGTCCTTAGAGCTGGCAGCAGCATGGGGTTGGGGGAAGCCCCACTCCCATCCCCACTCTGTGAATGACACCCTTCTTTAGGGGCCTTTGTGCTCCCATAGCTCGTCCTCTGTCTTAGAAGAGGCTGTTTTTAGGAAGCATCAGTACCAATCATTCGTACCTTAGTACAGATGCCACCGAGTTCCCTCATCCATGGTCTCTGGAAATGAAATCACAGCCATTCTTATATTAGGAAGGACTGTGCCCCCATTACAGGGAGGGTGGTCGGCAGGGAGAAAAAGGGCCAACTGGGGAGGCATTTCTTGACGTTCTAGAACCTCTTGCTTCTAGGTTGTCCTGAGTCCATCAAACAGGCTGCCAACTGAATGCAGAAGGTCCCCTTGAGACCAGCACTGATGGATGCATGGAGCCAGAGAAAAACTGCTTGAGGGAGACAGAAACCATGAGTTGGGGAGGCCTTCTTGACTCCCAGATTTGAGGCACAGAATGAAGAGCCCTGGGCCCAAGGCAGGAAAGCTGGACCTGAGGGCTTTGTCTAGGCAATGTGCATTGGGCAAATTAATTCACCTCTCTGTGCCTCATTGAGGAGGCATTCATCACTCGATGCACAGATTCTCTGGATGCTTGAGTAACATCCTCTGTATGTGACACCCCCTATAAGTGGTCATCCAGCCTCTGCTTGAACCCCACAGTGATGGGCAGTCAGGGGAAAGGCAGGACTTCAGGAGGAGTTCAGTAAGTTGACCCTAGTAAAGGCTGTGGGCTGTCCTGACAAGGAGCAGTGAGCACCATTGGAGGTGGGCGTGGAGAGAGGGGGGCAGGAGACTGAAGTTGAACTAACAAAAGAAGGTGAGTTTCAGAGCCAAGTAGGGAATTACCCGAGTCCTCAAAGGGTATACGGGCTCCGTTCAGATGAGAAGAAAGCATTTGCACCTCGGCTCTCTCTGGCTACCAAAGCTGCCTCCAATTTGGGAAGAGGTGCTGTTTTCCGTGGGAGTCTGCCAAATTACAGTGGGCTGAGAGCAGTTGTGATGCCATGATATTGGGAGAAAAACAAAACATCCAGTTCTCTCGGCAGAGGAGCCTCAACCCCCACAGCAGCCCAGAGGGCAGGACACAGCATACTACATGCACGTGGTATATGCGCAGACACTGGGTCTGGGGAATTTGTAGACTCAGGTTTCCTGGAAGGTTCGTGCTTTTTGATTGAGTTCGTTGGCTGGAAAATAGTCCACTTCTTTCCTTGCCAAGCTCGAACGTGGTAGAACCAGAATTAGCACGCTATCTGTGTTTTCCAAAGAGCTGATGGAGGCAGGTTTTCAGTGAGATTTCTGAACCTTTATTTAAACTTGTGTTTTAGACTTTCAAGTGGATCTGCAGAATAAATACGTTCACTCTTGAGAAAGTGACTCTTTTTTTTAAAGGAAATTCAAACCCACAGCAGAACCTTTGTGTTAATTCTGATTCTGGGACACTACCAGCAACCACTGGACATGCCAACCCCAGAATGTTTTTGAATTGAGTTTTTAATTCTAAAGCATGTGGTTTCTCTTGTGGCATATCTTAAAATGTTGAATAATTAACAAAAAATTGGCTTTGGGAAATCTAAATGTGTTGACTACAGGGCATTTTTAGAAAAGGATTTTGATGCATTTAAACAGGCATCTGCTAGGATTTTCCCATGAAGCCCTCTCTCATCTGCCAGAGGGAAGAAAAAATTTATTAATAAAGATTATACTATGTTGACAAGTCATTGAATACCTACTATAAGCTAACCCCTTAAGATATATAGTTTCTAATCTTTATGTGACAGAATGTTAAAAGGAGACTCTTTCTGACCTAATTTTCACTGAGGCATCAATATGCTGGTTATGGAGAGAGCAAGTTTGAAAGAGACCTCGCCACATGCAGCATTTACCATGAGAATGAAGAATCTGTTCTGTGTCTGCGGACTCCCTTACCTGAGGTGACATTGTGGAAGATTGGGAGAAGATTGATGAGGGTGGGGAGGGTGCCACCTTCTAGCCTCACGCCTAGTGAGGAGGGTTTTGAGGGACTCTCAGACCTTTAGAAGGCTTTTCCTGGGGTCTTACCCACCTCCAGGGCCAGTGATGGCAAAGTCACCTGCAAAGCTGGAAATGTCCTCTTCTCTTCCCTTGGTCCCACCTCCCTTTCTCTGATTCTGACCTGGCAGATCCAAAATAGCAGCTCCAGAGCAGGAGAAGGCCAACAGCAAGGGAGCAGAGAGCAGAAAGACGGCCTCCTCTTCCCCACTGCTCACTCAGGCAGGCCTCAGCTGGAGTGGAGGAGATTCGGAGCTAAGTCACATTCAGAGTTTTGGATCATTAAAAAGGACGAGACTTTGTAATTGTTGAATTGCGGCTGTGCTTGTAGCCTTCAGACTGTCAACTGGGTACGTGTGCTCGGAATAGGCATGGGCCTCCGGGACTTGTCACTCACAGGCATGGAGGGACCACCCCTCCTCCCACTCTCTTTGCATCCCCACCCCTGAGAATAAAGTTTAAAGAGATGTAAGAATAGCAACTGACGTGAGTTTGGATCATAGTGCGCTGTCATGCTTGGTTAGCACATCAGTTACACGGCAGCACCCCCAGCTATGGGGGGTTATGGCCCCCATTTTATAGATGGGAAAATAAAGGCCAGAGAGGTTAAATAGTGGAGCAGGAATCAGATTCAGATTTCCCTGTCTTTCAAGTCTGCATTATGCCAAGAATCTGGTTATTTCAGTTTTTATGCCAAGAGGGAAAAGAAGTTATGGTAAAGATTAAAAATAAGGAAGAAATAGATTTTAAAGAGGAAAAGTAAGTTTCTCCTAATAATTGATTTTACACATTGTGTATACTTTTAACCCACTTTGACAAAGTTCACTATTAAAAAGATTGAAGTGATTTTTTTAAAAAAGCTAGGGAGGTTTTATTTGTTTCATTTCAGTCTGCATGAAACCACATATGGATGTATTGTTTCCTCTGCATCCACAGCCTCCCAGGGCATCGTAGAGCCCTGGGTCCCTTCCCATCTTGTGCGTCTACTATTCTACGTGAGAGCCTGAACTTATAAATCAGAGATTTGAAGAGCTGAGTCTTTGCTTTATGAAATAAATCACTGTGATTTTCTTTATTTATCTGTTTACAAGGGTTCTAAGTCCAATTTGTATTTCGTTTGATTTACATAACTTGGAAGTAAAAAAGACTTTTCAGGAACTCATCAACTTCCAGAAATTCGGGGTGCACCTTAATCTATTTCAGACAACTTCCCGTTGATGATAATCTCTCGATGGATGGATGGATGGGTGGATAACAGGGATGATGAGCAGGGCTCAGCCACACTAACCATAACTACCTGTGTAAAGGAAAAACCTACAGTTTCCCCCCGCCCCACCAACCCCGTGACTCTTTCTTTATTACTCACACAGAACTCTTTACTTCTGACATTTCTGGTCACCAAATGTGTGGAGGTTTTTCCCCTCACTGACCAATTCTCCATGACACTAGGTAGGTGGCCTACAGCTTAACTCAATTCGTACACATCTACCTGGAGATAGCGTCGGATCCCACAGGTTAAGGGCTCAGTCTCCCAAGACCGCTCCCATCGCACTTCAGATGCCAATTGCGGGTGGTGGGTCCCCAGGTTACCCACAACTTCTGTCCAATGTGGCTACAAATCGGAGGTTCCCACGCACCCCTCCTTGGGTTTAACTTTTTAGAGCAGTTCACAAAATTCAGGGTAACACTTACATTTACCGGTTTATTAAAGGATATGATAAAGGATACAGATGAACATACAGATGAAGAGGTACAGAGGGCGAGGTCTGGGAGGGTCCTGAGCTTCTGGACCCGTGGAGTTGTGGTACGTCACCCTCCGAGTACACGAATGTGTTCACCAACCTGGAAGCTCTCTGAACCCCATACTTTTGGGATTTTTATGGAGGCTTCATCGAGTAGGAATGATTGATCGTTAACTCCGTTTTCAGCCCTTCTCCCTTCTCAAGAGAATCAGAGGTGGGGCTGAAAATTGTAATCATGGCTTCCAGTCATGGTTTGGTCTTTCCAGTGACCAGCCCTCATCAAGGAGCCATCCAGGAGCTGACTCAGGAGTGATCCAGAGTCACATCATTAGAACATAAGACACTCCTATCCCCCAGGGCATTCCAAGGGTTTCAGGAGCCCTGTGCCAGGAACCAAGAGCAAAGGCCAAATATTAGAACAAATGATGCTCCTTATCACTCTTATCACTCAGGAAATTCCAAAGGTTTCAGGAGCTCTGTGAACCAGGAATAGAGACCAATATGTATTTTCTATTGTATCGTATCTCCCTTCTTGAAAGTTTACTTGTACCAGGGGCCTTACGTCCACAATTCCCTAAAATCCTTACAGGAACCACGGATAGTCTCCATTGCACAGAAATACAAAGGAAGCAAAGAAGCTGTGCCTTGCCCAAGGCAAGGAATCCACCCTCACTCTGTCCACCTAATCATGCTGCCTCTTGTGGGTCTTCATGGCACCCGAGTCAAAGGTTGGCTAGCCCTGGAGGAGGAAGGACGAATGTCATCTGCCTGCAAACTGTGTGACCAAAGCATACCCCATCATGCCCAACGTTAGCATTCACAAGCCTAGCTCCATCTGCTTCCTTTTGAGATGTGTAATCTCTTCCCTCTCCACACTCCAAATTGAAGTTGTTAAAGTACTAGAAACGCAGATTGAGCCAAAATTAGTTCAGCTTCATTCTCCAAAGGCCATCTTTCTCCCTCCTTGCAGAGAATTAATTTACATAATTTTATTCTGAGAGGAAGTCATCACTCAGCCTTTTTAAAAATGAGCCTCTTTAAATATGTACTTTTGCCCTCTTCCGTCACCTTTTGCAAACTGAATAGCAGTTCTACTTTATGACCTTTGTTCTCATTTCAACATTGGGAGACACAAATCTCAACAAAATGGGGAGGCAGGCAAAGCAGGGCAGGTCAGAGGAGCTGGGAGTGTAAGAGCACAAGACAGGAAGGAGCCCTTTTGTCACTGGCTGTACCCCACTGCTTCCTAATCCAGATAGCGCCTGATAGACCAATGGAAGTCAAAGGGGGCCCACAGTAATCTTTTAAAGTAATACAACTGTGCAGCTAGAATCATACAATGTAAGATAGTCAGATGGGTCAGGCCCCTTTGCCCCTTTCTAACTGTGACCTTTCCCATCTGGAGAGTGGGGATTATAATACAGAACCTGCTGTGGGCATCTCAAAGGGTCATTGCTTTCGTTTTTGGTGGGGGAGAGAGAGTGTTTTAGATTTAGATAGTTTGTTTGCATGAGCTTGGGGACTGCAGTGGTTCCGAGGATGGGCTGTTTTATCTTGGGTCGTACTCCCTGGGCTCGTTGCTCATTGACCTTCTCAGTGTGTTCCTAGATCAATGTTCTCTCTTTTGTCGTACTTTAAACCTCTGGGCGACTGGGACTGGTTTTCTGTGTGAGCCAGATCACAAGACTGTGAGTATGTAGGGAGTCTGGATTCTACTTTTTCTTTCCCAGCCTCCGAATGTCCAGTTGCGGGAGTTGTATGTTTCTCAAGCTAGGCTCCAGTAGGTGTGGTCAGTGCTCTGGGGGTGACTGCCTGGGTGCAACCCTCTCTTCTCTAGGAGCATGGTCAGTCCTCAGGCTCTGATCGTTGTGCCCTGGTCAGAACTGTGTAAATGCGCATGCTCCCCACCCTACTGGCCTTGGATAATTTGATTTTTCTAGAAGTGTCTACTTGATCATGCTGAGCTAATTAAATTTCTTAGCTGGAATTTGTAATTTGGAAGAAAGGAACGGAAACTGAGATTCATGCGCATGGCAGCATTGACAATGAAGGCTAGTGATCTGCTGCTGAGTACCTTTGACCTTCTGACACACTCTGCTGTTATTTCTTCCTTAAATGTTTGATGGAATTTACCAGTGACACCATCTGACTTTGTGCAGACAGTTTTTAAAACTATGAATTCAATTTCTTTAATAGATACACCAATGTTTAGTCATTCTTCTCTTGTTAATTTTGGTCAGTTGTGTTTTCCAAAGAATTTGTTCAGTTACCAAAGTTATTGGCATAAAGTTGTTTATAATATTGCCTTATTGTCCTTGAATGTCTGTAGGATGTGTGGTTATATCCCCTCTTTTATTCCTAATATTAGCAATTTTATTGTCTCTGTTTTTTCTTTATTATTTTTGGCTTTGTTAACTTTTCTATTGTTTGTTTTCTATGGTTCTTAACTATTACTGATTTCTGATCTTTCTTTGTTATCTTCCTTCCTTGTACATTGAGTTTAATTGCTTTTCTTTTTCTAACTTTTTAAAGTGGAAACTAGATATTTTATTTTAAACCCTTCTCCTTTTTCTAATTGAGATGTAATGGTCCTATAACATTGCATGAGTTTAAGGTGTACAACGTGTTGATTTGATCCTCTTAAATACTGCAGTATGATCACCATCGTAGCATAAGCTAACACTTCTGTCACATTACATAATTATTTCTTTTTTTGGTGAGAATGACTAAGATCTACTCTCTTAGCAACTTTGAGGTTTATAACATGTATTTTTTTACTGTAATCACTATGCTGTGGATTAGATCTCCAGGACTTATGTATCTACTGCTTGCAAGTTTGTCCCCTTAAACAACGTCTCCCCAATCCCTCCACCCCCAGCCCCTGGGAACCACTGTTCTACTCCCTGTTTCTACAAATTCAGCTTTTTCATGTTCCACATATAAGTGATATCATACAGTGTTTGTCTTTCTCTGTCTGACTTATCTCACTTAGTATAATGCCCTTAAGGTCCATCCACATTGTCACAAATGAAAGGATTTCCTTCTTTCTCATGGTTGAATAATAGCTCATTGTATATATTTATACACACACACACACACACGTATATAATACATACCATATCTTTATCCATTCATCTGTTGATGGGCACTTAGGTTGTTTCCATGTCTTGGCTATTGCTAATAATGCTGCAATAAACATGGGAGTGCACTCATATTTTGGATACCCTGTTTTCATTTCCTTTGGATATATATCCACAAGCGGAGTTGTTGGATGACATGTTAGTTCTATTTTTAATTTTTTGAGGAATCTGCATACTGTTTTCCATAGTGGCTGCACCAATTTACATTCGCACCAACAGTGTACAAGGGTTCCCTTTTCTCCACATCCTTACTCATACTTGTTATCTCTTGTCTTCTTGGTGACAGCCGTTCTAACAGATGTGAGGTGATATGTCATTGCAGTTTTGATTTGTGGCTCTCTGATGATACTGAGCAGCTTTTCATGTACCTTTTGGCCATTTGGATATCTTCTTTGGAAAAATGTCTATTTAGTTCCTCTGCCCATTTTTTAATCAGATTTTTTTATTTTTAATTAAAATTTATTTTGAGATAATTGTAGATTCACATGTAGTTGTTTATGTATATAGATTTTGTTATTAAGTTTTATGAGATCTTTATATACTTAGATATTAACCCCTTATCCAATATATAGTTTTCAAATATTTTCTCCCATGCCATAGATTTCCTTTTCATTTCACTGATTTTTTTTTTTTTTTACTGTGCAGAAGCTTTTCAGTTTGATGTAGCCCCACTCGTTGATTTTTGCTTTCATTGCTTGTGCTTTTGGTGTCACATCCAAAAAATCATTGTGAAGACCAGTGTCAAGGAACTTCTTCCCTATGTTTTCTTCTCAGAGTTTCATGGTATCAGATCATATGTTTAAGTCTTGAATCTATTTTGTGTTAATTTTCTTCTCCTTTTTCTAACATAAATATTTAAAGCTGTACATTTCCCTCTAGATACTATTTTAGCTGCATCTCACACATTTTGATATGTTCTATTTTTAATCATTCTGTTAAAAAGGTTTTCTGATTTTACTATTGACACATGGATTGTTTTAGAAGTGGGATCTTATTGCCAAGGGCTTGGACGATCTTCTAGAAGACATTGTTATTAATTTCAGTTTTGATTCCAGTCTGGCCAAGAACATACTCTGTAAGATCCTAATCTTTTAATATGCATTAGACTCATTTTGTGGAAATGCATGTAGTCTACCTTGGTGAATGCTCCTTACACATTTGAAAAGAGTGTGTATTCTGCTGTTATCAGTTGGCTTTAAGTTCTGTAAGTGTCAAGCAGAAGTTGGTTGATAGTGTTGATAGTAGATGATAATTCTATCAACTACAGATAGTTAAAAATTGTTAAAATTGTGTTAAAATCGCCAGCTATGATTGTGGATTTCTCTCCTTTTTCTTTTCGTTTTGATGGGTTTTGCTTCAAGTGTTTTAAAACTTTGTGATTATATACATACTAATTTAAGATTGTTATGTCTTAACAAATTGATGCTTTCATTGTTTAGAAGTGTCCCCTTTTATCTCTGGCAGTACTCTTTATCTTGACATATGCTTTGATATTAATATAACCACACCAGGTCTGTTATGCCTAGTTTTTTCATGGTGCGTCTTTTCCTATCCTTTTGCTTTCAACTTATCTGTGCCTTTGTGTTTAAAATGCATCTCTTAGGAACAGCATATAGTTGGGTGTTGTTTTTTAATCCAGTTTGACAATCCTTGCCTTTTAATTGGAGTGTTCAGTCCATTTTTATTAAATATAAATATTTATAGAGTTGGGTTTAAGTCCAACAGTTTGCTGTTTATTTTCTCTTTGTCACATTTGTTTTTTGTTCTTCTGTTGGAACTTTCCTAAACTAAGCTAAGGGCAGATCAGCTTAATCAAATTAGGGATTGAAATTATTAGAAACCTCAGTCCTTGGGAGGGATGTTCTATTTTTCATTTACTGTTACCCCTGAGTGGCAGCCCTTCTTATTGTCTAACTAAAAGCCTTGCGTATTTCTCAAAGCCCCTCCTTTTTGGAGGACTGTGAACCCCACTTTATTTCCCTCTAGTCCTATGAGAATCCCCAAAGCCCTACTCATCCTGTTAGGCTCAGCTTTTGCTTTTGGAATCAACAGTCGAACAGAGCAGTAAAGGAGCCCCATTTTCTGGGCTCACTTCCCCTGGCTTTGCCAGACCGTGGCCCCGTAAATTCTCTTTACCTTGGTAGCTTTCTGATGGCTTCAGATAGGCATTCTTTTTATTTTTCCAGGTTTTCTTATGGTCCTCGGCAGTTGTGTTGGTTGGTTCAACACAACCTAGTCAGTCATTGCTAATAGAAAAACTCACTATTATTATTTATTTAAAAAACCTATTCCAGAGATGTCGTGGCCTCATCTGGAAGTCTACCCTATACAACTTACTGCTGTCTAATTTGGGTAAGTCATGGCCCTGCCCTGAGACCTGGGTTGCACCTCTGGCTGGGCTCTCAGAAATACCTTGTCCCTCACATGCTTTGCGGGGCCTTGCAGGGGTTAACTCTGAGAAGAGTTTTGTTGTTGTTCTTGCTTGTCTGATACTTTTTATCGATTCTGTGGAATGAACTTGCTTCATCAGTCATCATGTAATTAAGCTTCTGAGACAGTTAACAATTTTTATTATCAGGAAGGGTCAGTTCATTGGATTCAATCAGGCTGTGCTCTCAACAGCAAAACTAAATTCTGCTCTGTGCCCATCTCTCTTCACAAATATCATTTATTTTTATCTTAATTTATCTTAGCATAATATAGATTTACCCAAGCCTCTAGTGACATTTTCAGAACATGATTTTAAGTGTCACCTGTTACCTTGTACCATCAGCTTGTTGTATTTATGTTGTTTTCTCAGGGTTGGAAAGAGTGACATGTCATGATTGATTAATTGATTAAGAATTTGATTTGGGGAGCCTTACACTAGAAATATATAAGGAACTTTTGCTTTTAATCATCCTAACCTAACCATTTATCACGTTATGGACTGAAATTTTAATTTCTTTTTAATTAAAAAAAAGAGAAAGGAATGTAATGTAAGGAAGTAGCCAATGAAAATAGAACCCAGAAGGAAGGATGGGAGGGAGAAGCTAGCTGGGAGCGGGGAGGACGAGATCTGAAGAGACTTTGGGAAATAAAATTTGTCACAGAAAGGGCAATGGGCTAGGAGTTAGGAGACCTGGGTTCTAGGCTCAGGGCTTCTCCTAACTAGCTGTTAAGCTTTGGGTAGGTCACTTCTGCCAATAGAAAGCTCAGGAAGGTGAGAGCAGGGAGGAGAACAGTTCTGAGCCAGGTCCATGACGAAGGGAGGTGGAGTAGCTCATTCCCCAGCTAACTCTGAGGGGACTTTCAAACAGTAGCTATTGCATGCCTTCTTGGAATGTACTCTAAAATCAACCTCCAGTAACTTCCTACTGCTAGTCTTCAGGTTTATATTTGTGAAATGAGGAAATTGAAGTCAATCATCTTTAAGGCCCCTTCTAAGCCCTAAAATTTCAAGATTTTTTTTTTTTTTTTTTGGTGAGGAAGATTGGCCCTGAGCTAACATCTGTTGCCAATCTTCCTCTTTTTTTCCCCCCAAAGCCCCAGTAAATGGTTCTATATCCTAGGTGTAGGTCATTCTAGTTCCTCTATTGTGTGATGCTGCCACAGCATGGCTTGATGAGTGGTGTGTAGGTCTGTGCCCAGGATCTGAACCAGTGAACCCCAGGGCACCAAAGCAGAGTATGAGAACTTAACCACTCGGCCACGGGGCCAGCCCCTCATGATTTTGAAAGAGATTTTTAAGGCTTAACTCAGCTTTAGGAGCTCTGGGAACTTTCCGAAATTGATGCAAAATTTTGTGTGTTTGCGTGTGTGTGTACGGATGTGCATTTTTCTGAGGAGAGGATTCTTAATGTTGTTATGCCATTCTGGGATGTTCCATGAATACAAAAATATCAAGAAACAAATCGGTAATTAATTTAATTATAGTAATTCATTTAATCGCAATAATCTGACAAACGTCTTACTGAATATCTTTTATGTGTTCCTATGAGCACGTAGATGAATAAGATGCTTTTTTGAGAAATGTTTAGTCAATAAATCATCAACCAATGACATCAACAGTGTGAATGACACTGACAGCCTGCTCTCGTGGAATATACAGACCAGTTGGTAAACTAGGGATCAGATTTTTCCTAGGATAAATATGCCACAGGGGGGTTGAGAAGTGGGAAATATATATCGTTATTCACTTCAGATCAGAACCTGTACAAATGGCCCTATCTCCTCTCCTTTTCTGCTTTATATATTAAACTGAACCAAGGGTATAAAGAAGCATCTAGACGAATCATGTGCACACCATGCTTCCTGAATACAGAGAGAGAAGAGAAATGGTAACTGTAGGATTTCTCTAAAGGAGAGCTGTGTGAGTTTTGAAAATTGATTTCTGGGCTTTTGGCGATGTTCAGAGACTGGTTTCCTGGAGTGAGTTCCTGCTGGGAATTGAAAAGAATTGAGAGCATACGCTCAGACTTCTCACTCAAGATAATGGATTGAGCATGGGGAAAATGCCCTCCTTTCAAAAGCATATAGAAATAATCAAAATATATTTAAAATACTCAAAGGACATAAATTAATTAAAATATTCAAAAGCACATCGAATTAGTAAAAATAAAAAGTAAAGATACGTAACAGCATCCTAAAATAAAATCAGAAAATCTCTATAAACCTTTCAATAGGGACAAATCTGAAAAAGCAGTAAACCATTGGCAATGTGTGTGTGAGATTGGGGGACACTAACGATCTCTAAGAGTTAAAGGGATGAGTAAAATCCTTTGATTATTGAGTAAGAACAGGGATCATGAAGCAAAAATAGACAGTTAATTTGTCCTTTTAACAAAGACAATGTTCTGGAGATGGCTGAACAGTTAATCAGTGAGCTGTATGATTAAATGTGAAGAGATAAAGAGGTAGAAAAGATGAGAGGAAAGATCAGAATGGAGAGAACAGAACAAGAAGATACAACATGCCTTTCATAAGAATTAAAAAGAATAAAATACAGTTCCGGTGAGGTGACATTTGCAGACATTGCCTGAGAAATTCCCGTAACTGAAGAAAGACTTCAGCTCTCAAATGAAAAAAATCTACCAACTGGAATAAAAAACAAAAAAAAACCAAAGAAAGTCCCAAACAAGGAAAACAAAATGAAACCTGGACACAAGGTAGCAGTGTTTCAGAATAATGAGTCAATAAAAAGAAAAAATTAACAGCAACCCCAGAGGAGAGGCAGAACACCTCCAGAGAGGTAAGAATCGTGGTGATAGGAGCTTCTCGGCAGCCACATCAGATGTCCGGAGACAACAGAGGATCAGCCTCAAAGTGTTGAGGAAACAGACCTTTGAACCTACAACTCTTTACCCGGCCAAGTGTAAGTGGGGCTGCCGGAGTGATCTATTTTAACAAGCCTTCCGGGTGATTCTGAGGCACACTGAAGTTTGAGAACCACCGGGCTGGAGCGTTTTCTTGATCAACATCCTGGGGAGAGCTTCTCCATTCTGAATGACTCACTGTTAACTCCTTTCTTCCTGCAAATACCTGGAATTTGGCTTGCCTAATTTTGCCCATTTTTACCAACACATGGAGTGGGTTATATAACAGGGAAACGATCTTAACCTGAAAGAATGGAATTACCATGGGGTTGGGTTTCAGATACTCAAGAGACAGGATGAAGTAGGACAGGAGGGGCTCAGCCAAGATGTGGTATTTGGGGGAGCTGGGTGATTTTCCAGCACCCACCACATGACATGGGGTGTTGCCTACTTGGGAAGCAGATCTGGTCCATGGGAAAGTGTCATCCTTGTCTGCCGTCAGCCTCAGTCCTCGAGGAGTAGAGGTTCCTCTGCCTGTGTGTGTGTGTGTGTCTATGTGTGCTTGATTATCTCCTTGCTCCAAGACAGAGCTTGAACTGGAGTTTTGTAAAACTCGGATATGAAGTGGGTGGGACCCACCTGCTCTGTTTTTCAAAGGGTTTATTTTCAGCCTCTCCAGTGGATGTCCCACAGAAGCTCTTTACAGAAGATCTTTTCTCCCTGCCAGTTCTAGTGTTTACTATCTGGTTTTTCTAGGTCTGAGTCCTGACTGAAGGACTTTTGTCATTTTTAAAGTGTTTATTTTTCCCTATGGGTAAAAGGAAAGAAAAGTAGGAGTCTTTATCAGTCGGCAGTGAAGAAGTGGTTGGAAACTTCGCTTTTCAATCCTAGCGGATTTGTCTCATTGTGGTCCCATTAGGTTTCAGACCCCAGAACTGAGAGAGGGGTGCAGGGTGGTCCGGGAGCCTGCACATCACTGTATACTATCCTCTCAGACTCAGACCCAGGTCAGAGACTGCCTTATTCACCGCCAGCTCCAAGCATGGAGATGATGGAGTTGACCACGAAGTGCTTTGTGGATAAATAATGGATGAATAAATTTCTTTCTTTTCTAGTTGAATTGGTTTCTGTGTTTCTTGGCACCTAAGGCAAAATGTCAATCCCTTGATATGTTGTTGCAGGAGAGCATAGCAACGTTATTGCAAGACTTTAAGCTTAGCAAGAACGAATTACAAAATGGGTGACTGAGAAATATGCAACTTGCTGACTCTCATAAATTACTGTATTAGATTGTTTGTGCTTTGGAATCAAAGGCAGGAAGGTAGTATCTTATCAAACCTGAAGGCAAGGGGCTTAAGAACGCTGGACCCTTGCAGGAACGGAACGCAGTCTGCATAACTTGCCAGATTGTTTGTTCCCAGGATACTCCCTCGGAGAATGGCCTTGTGTAGGGCCGGGGTACATTGAAGGGGGGAAGATTAGAACTGCTGAGCTTTGACTTGCATATTCCTGCTGGCATGAGTTCCTGCTATGCTTGTACTTCTTGGCCTGCAAGTAAATACATGGCGATCAGAGGGATGTCAGCTCAGTCCTTGAGGTTGATGGTCCCCTGTCCCATTAAATAATATAGAGTGCGTTGTGTTTATTATATAGACTGTGTTCTGTCTATTAATTCCATCCGCCCCTTCATCTGGCTGCCTAGCTGGTCTCGGCAGCAACATGTCGTTGCAAACATTTGGACAGTATCCCACAGTATGCAGGGCACTTTCACGCTCCGTTTTTGATAGAGACCCGCCAGGGGACTCTGAAGTTTGGAGGAAAACTGCCTCCTAGCTCTACTCTTAGGATGAAGAACCTGAGTCTTGGGGACATTTAAGGCCATACATTCAGGAAGTAGCTGAATTGAGACCAAAAATCCATCTCTTTAGATTTTCCCCTCAGTTAGGCAGGTAATAGAGTAAATTGTATCTTCAGCCATGTTTGCTCAAAAGATGGGAAATGCTACTTAAACGGAGGGCATAACATTAAATCACAATTTCAATTCAGAGAAGGTGCTTGGGGAGGAATAGGATAATATAGTCTGTGTTTTGGGAGAATCCAGATTAATATTTACAGTGCATGATGACTGAGAAAGGGAGAGAAGTGGAACAGATAATTTTTAAAAATTGCAGATAATTCTTAAAAAATACCACTGGATAATCCAAAGGTCATCCAGGATAAATCTCGAACACAGTTCTCATTTTTCTCATTCATTGTTCTGCTTCAGTTGACAAATTAACTTTGCCTCTCAGAGGACACCTCATCTGGGGTATAGGAGAAAAGGATCAAAGGATCGCATTTTAAAAATGGGCTTCACACATAGACACAGAGACCGGATTGGTGGTTACCAGAGGGGAAGGAGGTGGGAGGAGGGTGATGGTGGTAAAGGGGCCCATGTGTACGGTGACAGATGGCAACTGGACTTTTGGTGGGGAATACGTTGTGGTCTATACAGAAGTTGAAACATAGTGACGTACACCTTAAATTTATATAATGTTATAAACCAATGTGACCTCGATAAAATAAATGGGTTTTATTATTTAAATTACTGGTCTTTTTTTATTCCTTTTGCTTAAATATAATTTAGTTCTTTTTTCTGATTACCATGCTACAAATGTTATTGCGGAAAATTTGGAAAAAGTAGAAAAGCATAAAGACCATAAAAATCACCCATAGTCCTACCACACAGGAGTACTGTTAAGGTGGTAGTGTATTTACATGCCAAATTTTATCCCACAGCCCACAGCCAACCCACTGATTACACACTGGGCTGAGTTCTCATCAGCCTAGGGGTGCACTGGAGCCTCTGTTGGGAGAAATTCTTCTCTTCCTCTCTCCACATATCTGTTCCCTCTTTAGAGAGAACACATTTGCTGGAGCTTGAGGGAAGTATGAAGTGCCCAACTTGTCCTGATTTGTCAAGGACTTTCCAGTTTCCACATTGAAAGCCCCACATCTCGGGAATGCTTAAGTCCCAGGCAAACTGGGATGGTGGGTTTATCTCTGTCTCCTCCTCCCACCCCATTAGCTGAAAGGAAGAGCACTGACTCATCCATTGGAGAGCCGGTGAGAGGCTGGCACTCAGCAGCCTCACTGCTCTGTTGGGCAAGATTAATGTGCTAAAGGCACTGCTCATTCATCTCGGGGCTCTTGCTTCTTGTGGGGTCTGTCCAGCCTCCTGTACCCAAGGTTCCCACCCTCCTCTAAGAGCCTCTGCGCTGGCACTTCCTAAGTAGGAGTTTCTCTGGATTCTGACTCCCACACTACACCTTGGCTCCTCTTCCTCTTTCCGGTCTCCCCATATTCCATCCTTTTGTCTCTGTCCCTGTCTGGGAACCCTGCAGATTCAGAGTCCAGTTGGATGGTCTTCCTGACTTTGGTTTTGATCTCTACTCAAATTTCTATGGGTCTTTTTTCCAGCCCCCCCCCCCCACCCCCCGCCACCTCCTGGTCTCTGCTCATGCAGCAAATGTCCAGGACCACCAAAGTCAACAGCCCCTGGCACCAGAGAATCCAGCAGAAGCCCATCTCTGGCAGCCTTCTCAGCCTGCCTGTCCTCAGAGCAGAGAGCAAGGAATTTGCTTGGTTCCCAAGGCAACCATCCCCAGGTCCGGAGGGGAAGCTGTTGAGGAACAGAGTAGTAGGTTGGCCAACTCTTTCGTCCCACTGGGGATGTTGAGGCTTGAAAGGTGCGTCCCAAAGGAAAGGTAAAAGTGGAACCAGCTCATGAGATCGAATAACAAGAGACATTTTCCTGCCTTTCTACAATGCAGACAGCAGTTTCATATCTACAGTCTCCGTGTTCACACCAAAGCCCTGTGGGAGGGATAGCATGGTCAGCCCCACGGGGAAGAGGTGATCAGGGCAAAAGAGCATCAGCTTTGAGGCCCAGCAGTTCAGGATTCAGATTCTGGCCGAGCTACTCACTAGCGAAGTAACTCTGGCCAGTGACTAAACCTCTCACCTGGAGAAAATGCCTCTGCACAGGGTTAAGAAGATTAGATTATGTAATGTATTAATACTCCCAGCAGAGTGAAGGCCCATTAGGTAATAGCTGTTACTATTATTTTTTGGACAAAGAAACTGAATCTTTAAGAGTTGATGTCACTTGTCTAAAGTCACATAGCCAACTGGTAGCTAAGGTGGAACTCAAACCCTTGTTACTGATGTCTTATATTCTTAAAAAGAAAGAAGAAAAGGAAGGAAGGAAAGAAGGAACAAACAAGTCATGAAGACATGTGGGTTTTAAACTCCTGAGAAAAGCTACCAGTATCCAGAAGATTATCGTCCAAGACCCCAGCCACAGGTCTAGGTTTAAGAGCCTTCATTGAGGGCTCACATTCTGCCAAGAATCTGACTTTCTTATCACATCTGTCCTTATGGCTGACCTCCCGGTTTGGGACTATTGCCCCCATCTTACATCGCAGAAGGAAGGCAAGTGTTTGAACCCGGATTTAGATCAGGTTTCTGTGCCATCGATGCCCAGGCTAATGGTCGGGCTCAGGGCCTCTCCCCAAAGCCACGAGTCTCGTCCTGGCAGGGTTTAGGATCCAAAGCAACAAAATGATGGAGACAGAACCCTGGTCCCCACGTGGAGCCAGGAGGCCAGGAGAAGTGGGGAGAACTGCTTTGGAAGGCCTTGACCCTGTGGAGGACACACTCCTGACCTTCCTCCCTCTTGTTTGTGGTTCTTTATTCATTCTTTTCTGCAGTCTCTGATTTAGAGGATCCAGGCCTGGGGAAAGTGCCTAAATATGGCTGCCAATTTGGGGCCCTGCATCTCACGCTCCGGATCTGCTGAGGGGGATTTGAACTGAAGCCCCACCAGACAGTTCCACAGCCCCCTCTGCTCCTGGCTTCAATCAGACTGTCTGAATTTCGCTGTTGCCACCCTCCCTCACATTTTCCAAAGCAGCGTTTCCCCACTGAGGAGTGACATCAATGATACTAGGGAGTTGAATGGTCAGTTGCCACTTGTTCTTGTATATTCATTCGCAGAAGAAAGAGCTTTAGAACAATGACAAACCATGGGCTTTGTGGCCGGAGAGAACCAGATGTGAATTGTGATTCTGCCACCACTATTAGCTGTGTGACTTTGTAAAAGTTACCTAACCTCTCTGACCATCTGTAACATAGGAATAATCAGGGAAGAGGGGCTGAAGCCAGGGAAGACCACACCATGGTGCCACCACCAGGCACTACATCCCAGGACCTGATTCTTGGTTCCGAAGGCCCAGGGATGCAGTTGTCTGTGTCAGGTGATGAGGCCTTGGAGACTGTCTCATGCTACTTAAAGTGCATGCCAGACTGAGGCAAACAACAGAATCCTGACTTATTAGTTTACAACGAAAAATAGACCTGTCACATGGACTAGAATGCTTGCATTAGCGTGGTCAACAAGTCACTTGGGAAGTCAAATCTCCCGCAGAACGTTACTCTGCTGGGTGTAAAGCAGAGAAGACAACCTTTGGATAATTTGGGGATAAGGTGACTGCATTAATTTAATAACCATTTGTGAGGCCCACTCTATGCCTGTTATGGGCTGACTTGTGTCCCCTCCCATCCATATGTTGAAGCCTTAACCCCAGTAGCTCTGGTGACTGTGCTTGGAGACAGGGCCTTTAAAGAGGTGATTAAGTTAAAACATGGTCATGAGGGTGGGCCCTGATCCAATGTGACTGGTGTGCTTATGAGAGGAGGCGTTCAGGACACAGACATGCACAGGGGAAGACCTTGGGAGGACACAGCAAGAAGACGGCCGTCTACAACCCAAGGAGAGAGACCGCAGAAGGAACCAATCCTGCCGAAACCTCGATCTTGGACGTCCAGACTCCAGAACTGAGAAAATACATTCCTGTTGGTTAAGCACCCCTGTCTGTGGTACTTGGTTATGGAACCCGAGCAGATTAAGTACAATCCTGGACACTGGTGTCGAGACTATGTGTGTGCGTAAGGTGACATTTATGCTCTTGGAACTGAGGGAGGAATGAGCCCAAAGCAAGAAGACCAGAGAGTCTCTCTGAGGAGGTGACCCAGGAGCTGAGACTGGAAGAATGAGAATGAGCCAGTCAGGGAAGGAGTCTAGAGACAAATGTTCCTGGAGGCTAAGATGCAACCGCAAAGGCCCTGGGACTGCAAGGCTCTGGTCGAGGTCAAGGAAGACAAAGTAAGACTGGAGCAAATGAGCAGTGGAGAGGGACTGTGGGAGGGGTCCCCAAGGGTGCAGGGCCAGTGCACACAGAGCTGTGAGCCAGCATATAGAGCTCAGACTTTCTCCTCGGAGCAATGAGGAGTCACGGAAAGGGTTGAAGCCGGGCAGCTACCTGATCTGCCCTACATGTTTAAAAGATCACCCTGGCTGCCAAGAGGGCACGAGGTGTGAGGTCACTGCTGTAGCCCAGGCAGGCGATGATGGCAGCAGAGGAATTGGAGAAGAATGTGGATCTATTTTGGGGGTCTGCTCCAATTGACAGGAATTGCTGAAGGATGGAATTTGGAGGGTATGGGAAAGAGTAGAATCAGTTAAATTTCTCAGGATGTTGGCAGATGTGTACACAGCAATGTGATGTGTCTAGATGAGGAATTGGAGAGATGAATAGATTTGGGGATGGAAGACAGAGAAATCAAAGGTTCTGTATGATTTCTGTTAAGCACAGAGATAATTTTGCCAGCGGGACCTGAATATGTAAAGTCAGTGAGCAAGTCTTCCTGAAGAACTCTGAGTACTCAGACCAGGCTTTAGATCTACCTGACTCAAACTAGCTTAACACAAAATACATTGGCTAAAGTAACTGAGAAGCTCCAGGGTAGGTGTGTGCTTCAGGCACAGCTGGATCCAGTTCTCTCCTATCTTTCTCTTTGTCTCTCAGCTCTGAGGTGCTTTCCTCTGGGCTGATTTTATCCTCAGGCAGGCACTTACTATAGATTTTCCTTCTATTAAAAAAAAAAAGTGAGGGCCAGTGGTAGTCCCAGGAATGACTCTTATTGACTTGCTTGGGTCACATGAACAACTCTGAATGAATCACTATGCCCTTGGATTTAAACACTCACTGGCTGAGTCTGGGATTCATGTCTGAGGGGAGGGAGGTACAGTTTTCTCCACCTAAAACCACATGGACTGAAGATGGGAAAGAGGTGCTTCCCCAAAAGAAAGTGACTCAGAGCAGATACATACAAGAGCAGGGGATGATGACCACATCACCACTGTGCCTTGCTTAAAGATTGACTGCATTTTGTTTCAGCCCAGAGGTCCTGTTACCGAACCAGGTTCATTTCTGCCCTCTGCCCAGAAAGCCAAACACCAAGGCGATGAGATTGCAGCAGAGAGAGAGTTTACTCACAAGGCAGCCATGTGAGGAAGCGAGAGCATGAGCCTCAAATCCACTTGCCAGAAAATAAGGACTCAGGGATGTTTATGGGATAGGGGACAAGGTGGTCTGAAATGTGCAGAGAGGTGATTGGAGGTGAGGAGAGGTGAGATAATCAATGATCTGCACAAGCGTAGTCAGACTTCTATGCCTCTTCACAGGATCCATGTTCACAAAATGGCGGCGTTGGCATGATCTGAGGGTGGAGTTTCTAGCCTCTTGATGTCAAAAAGTCGCCTATCGGACATCTGTGAGGGCCCAATTGATGAGTTAGCGGTCCCAACCAGCCTGGAGTGGACAAGAAGTTCTAATTCCTGAAGAACAGCTCACACACCCATCACCATGGTGACCCAGGCTCCAAGGAGATGTTGCCTATAGGAGCCTAGTGGGAGTCAGCATACTGCCTAACCAGCACAGGTAACAATGGGCGGGTTAAACAGCTCGAAGCTATAACCAGTAATTGCAAAAAGGAAAAAACCTTTAGTTACTAGCTACTTAATCTTCAGCGGCTAACTCTCTGGCAGTTTTAGTCCCACCCGTTTCTGAGCGGTGGTGGCTGAGGCTGACCTGTTTCCCAGGGCGACCAGTTTTCTCCAGTGGAGGATTTCACAGTTTAATTCTTGAGGGTCAATTTTATCTCCTTTATTGCTGTTTTCTAGAAGGAAGTGGGATATCTGTAAATGAAGAATCTGGCCCTCTGCAGGCCCACGGTAGGCCCTCCATAGAGGGCAGTGATAATTACAATAATTTATTCAGCCAGGGTCTACTGACTTGCTGTCACATGCGAGACTCTGCCCTGGGTACTTGGGATTCGCATCGTCAGCTTGAGCCTCAGCTGGGGGTCCATCTTATCAAGGCATGTCTGGCCAATCATGGCTACCCCTGCACCAGTTCTTCCTCAGGGGACGGAGAAGGCTCCAGGGAGAGAACACAACTGGACGAGGAGGGGCAGCTCCAAGAGCTTGACCAGTATCACAGCGTCCTCAGAGGGGTCTGGGTGTGAGCGCCGTGCAGGCCTCCCCGTGGGCTTGTCTCTCAGCCCAGCTCCAAGGGCTGACACCCGCATCCTCCAGAGAGACGGGAATGTAGACAGGCTGCTCCTCTGCCAGGATCCCTGTGGGCTCTGGGACGGGGCAGCCCTCTCCCAGGGCCCCTCCTGGAGCACACAGCGAGTGGGGAGAGGGCCACTGTCCCCTCCCAGCTGGGCCACAGCCCAGCTCTGGCACAGAGGCGTGCTCAGCTCTGATAGGAGGGATGGCAGCCCTGGGAAATGGCAGTGGTTTCAGCTGAAAACACAGGCTTGAAGTCACTTTGCTGAAAATGAATTCACTGAAAGCTAATTTACTAAAAGCCAGTTCACCAAATGACCAAGTCCCAGAATAACTGGGGGATTTTTATGAAGTTTTAGTTTCCCCCTTTCTCCCGCCCCCGCTCTGGCCTCTGCTCGCAGGTGAGCGGTGCTGCTGGGCAGGGAGGGGATGTTCTTAAACGCGAGCTACCATAGTCTCCATTCTTGTGGACCTCTGTCCTCCCTTTGCTCCCAAATCTGGCCCATCCCTGCCCTTGCTCATTAGTTTGACTCAAATGGGTGTGTTTCCCCTTAAAAGCAATTTAATATCATCTGTAGTTTCGGAGACATGTGCCTTGCTATTCTGTACCAGTTAGGACTGCTGTTGACTGCAAGCCACAGAAAACTAACAGGTTAGGGGTTGCTTTTTCCTGTGTCTGAAGGGGACCAGTGCATGGCTAAGGCTCCTTCACCCTTCTTGATGCGCTATCATTGGCCTTGGCTTCAGTCCTCCTGTGGAGAGATGGCTGCTGCACCTCCAAGCCTCACATCTATAGTCCAGGAAGGGGTCAGAGGATAGCATAAAAGGAAAGAGCTGTGCCACTCCTTTTGTCAGATAAACCAGAGCATTTCAAAAGTCCCAGCTAGCAGACTTCTTAATATCTGTCATTGGCCATCACATGGCCACCCCAGTCTCTTCCTCTGCCCACATAGCGTTCCTGCTCCTACAGCCGGAGGTGAAACCATGGTGGGTGAACTGTCTTAGGACTGCTTTAAGGTTTTATTTAAAAGCTTTTGGGGCTGAGTGAGGGAATAAGACTTTCCAGGGGCAAAATCCTATAGATCAAATTGGATCAACAGAGTCCTGACTTTGGGGTTTTTACTGTCACCGTAATCCCATTTCTGCTCATCAGTCAATAGGACCAGAGGAAACCCGCTATGCAGGGATGAATAAGGCATGGTGACAAGTATGTATTGATTCTACAGCCAGATAAAATGCATCCAGATCACAGGGTAGGTATGAACAAAGCGCCCTGGGGCTTTGCAGAGGAAAGGAAGCCCGCTCCCCGCCCCCACCCCCGGAGGACTGATATGAGCAGAGCGTCATGTATGTCTAATGCTTATTTTTAAGACTGATGTCAAGACATTGTAAATTGACATCAGCGCAAACTGAACTTCTGCTTAGTGGCCACTGTTGCCCCCTCTGCATGCCTGGACCCTAACTGCTAAGACTCCAGCTGTGCTTCTGGAATGCCAAAGGAAGAAAAGGAGGCTTGGGTATTTCCTAAGAGCCCCACGGGAATTCTTAGGAGCTGTAAGTGGTTCTCACCATGGAGCTCAGGAAAGCCATAAAAATGACTCACCACAATCTGAATTTTGCTGTTTTATTGAAAATAAGTTGGCTTACACTTAGCAAGCAGTTTCGTTAAATCATCATAAACATCACAAAAACCGGTAGGCAGAAAATTGGATAATTCTTTAGGGAGAAAAGAGTCTATATCCAGCTTATTATCATGAAATAGCTGTTGTGTGGGGAATAAGCATGGTTTTAAAATGAAACAGAACTTCCTTATAATTAGCTATGGCACCCTAATTTTTTGATCTGTAAATGGGGAATAATCATACCCACACGTAGAAAGCGTTACTATTATTCACCAACATCTGACTCTCCTCTACGTCTGAGCACATGAGGGGATTGCTCTCTTGAGGGTGGACGTGTCCACGTGACTTGTTTTGGCCAATGAAATGTGAGTGGAAGCATCCTGTGTTCCTATTTCTATTACTTATTGGAATCCTTGTACTGGTCATAATATTCAAACTGATTGTTGTTTTCTTTACTCAGTGTTGTAAGAGTAGCATACGGTTGATCTGTCTTATAACCCTGGACAAATTTCCTTTTCTGATAGAGTCTATGACTAAGAATTCATTTCAGACTAATTCTTTCAAAAATGCTGAGTTATCATCATTACTGTACTTGTTCTATAATCACATACAATGTAAATGCAAGGTGTCATAGAAAAGCGCATATATGATGTTTGTGCAACAATCTAAATTAATTATATAACATATGAAATGCTTCCTCTGTTAATAAATATACTTCCATGCTTGTCCACTATTTCTCCCCAATGTGGATGACTAGGCAAATAATGAGATAAAAGCCTAGCACCGAGGGACATGATAGACCCAGGGCAGGCAGCAACCACCCAGGCGCCGAGGGACAATATTTTGATCATCAATGCTTTCTATCAAAAGATTAGAGATCAAAAGGGGAAAACGACAAATAAAAATGGCAAGCAATAGGATATATTGGAGAATATGAGGAAGCCATTTGGTATAAACCTAATTCGGCCTGACCTTGTCTTTCCAAAAGGGCCTGACCGAGGCTGTTGAGCATGCATTGTATATCTGCTTCAGATATTCCCTATGGCAAGAACAAAGGCCCTTGAGATAAAGGTGCAACTTCCCTCCCCCTCCCAACATTGGCATCTCCTTAAGGATTAAGCATCTTTCCCTAGGCTAGGAACCCATTGCTGCGCTTACCTGTGACCGCCCAGCTCGAGACAATAGACTTGTCTCCTGCTACGCCCTCTAAGATAGCAGACCCACTACCTGCTGTGTTCATCAAGTGCTGTGCAGACAGGGCAATCTTGTGACTATTGTGGGAGGGACATTTCAATCATATGTGAAACGTCCTGTATGGAGGTATATAACCACTCTGTACACCTCACTTCTTTGGTGCCCTTTCTTCTGGGAAGAAAGGCCCCGGGCCATGGTCCTCAGATTTCAGCTCAGAATAAACTCACCCAAATTTTCATTTATAGATTGGCTATGGATTATTTTTGTTGACACTTCCAAGTGGAAGCATTTAATACTCAGTGTTGGAGCCTCACTCTTCTATTTTCCTGACCCAGCAAATGTGGAATTAGTGTTGATATGGGTAGTGCATATGGTAAAGCAGCCCAGAACCTGGGCCAAAATGTGGATAGCTGCTCAGACCCAGAAACAAATCTGTAAGTGAGAAAAACTACTAGGACAAACCTCTGAGATTTGGGGAGTTGTTTGTGACTACAATATATCCTAGCCTGACCATAGACTCTTCATAGGGTCATCACAGGGATTAAAGAAAATTATGAAAATACCTAGTCTTCTGGCTGCAATAAAGAGCTGTTGCTAATAGTGGAATGTGTTAGCGAAGTGCAGGAAAACATTGAAAAGGTGAGGTTTTCAACAAACAGTGCTGGGAAAACTGGTTATCCACAAAAGAATGGTAAAGAATGAAGTTGGAACCTTACCTTATACCATAAACAAAAATTAACTCAAAATGTATCAGACTTAAATATAAGAGCTAAAACTATAAATCTCTTAGAAGAAAAGATAGAGGAAACGCTTCGTGACGTTAGATTTGGTAGTGATTTCTTGGATATAAGACCAAAGGCATAGGCAACAAAAGAAAAAAAAGACAAATTGTACTTCATCAAAATTTTTAAAAATTGCGTATCAAGGGACACTATCAACAGAGTAAAGAGGCAAGCCACAGAATGAGAGAAATGTTTGCAAATCACATATCTGATAAGGGATCAATATCCAGAATATACAGAGAACTCTTGAAATTCAACAACAGAAAAACAACCCAACTTAAAAATGAGCAAAGGACTTGAGTGGACATTTCTCCAAAGAAGATACACAAATGACCAATAAGTATATGAAAAGGTGCTCAGCATCACTAATCATTAGAGAAATGCAGATCAAAACAGTGAGATACCACTTCACACTCACTAGGATGGCTATTAAGAAAAAAAGAAAAACCTTGGAAAAATAACAAGCGTTTGGTGAGGATGTGGAGAAATTGGAACCTTTGTGCACAGCTGATGGAAATATAAAATGGTGCAGTTGCTATGGAAAACAATATGGCAGTTCCTCAAAAATTAAAAACAGCATTACCGTATGATGCAGCGATTCCACTTCTGGTGTATACCCCCAAACTGAAAGTAGGGTCTCGAAGAGATATTTGTACCCTCGTTTATAGCAGCATTTTCACAATAGCCAAAAGGTGGAAGCAACCCAAGTGTCCACTGATGGATGAATGAGTAAACAAAATGTGGGACATACATACAATGGAATATTTATTCAGACTTAAAAAGGAAGGAAATTCTGACACATGCTACAACGTGGATAAACCTTGAAGATGTTACGCTAAGTGAAATAAGCCCATCTCGAAAGGCAAATACTGTGTGATTCCACTCATATGGGTTACTTAGGATAGTCAGGCTCATAGAGACGGAAAGTAGAATGGTGGTTCCCAGGGGCTGGGGGAGGAGGAATGGGCAGTTAGTGTTTAATGGGTACAGAGCTTCAGTTTTGCAAGATGAAAAAAAGTTCTGAAGATGGATGGTGGGTGATGGTTGTACAGCAGTGTGTCTGTTCTTAATGCCACTGAACTGTACACTTAAAAAGGTTAAAATGGTAAATTTTATGTTATGTATAATTGACTAAAATTACGAATAAGTAAATTATTTTTAAAAAGTGAGACTTAAGAGCAGCTCAGGAAGAAAAGAGAGAACTTTCGCTTGGAAATTCTAGCTGCTTGATTTGGTCCACAAATGCAGAGGCGCCTCATGACACCTCATGAAATTCTTCATGGATTTCAACTCCAACTTGGAGGAAGAGAATATGTTTTCATGACGGAACTACTGATACCTGGACCTTTATTGGTCTGAGATAAAGAGACTCAGTTAAGGTACTGGAAGAAACTGGCTCCTCTTCTGTAAGGTCAAAGAAAGTGTCTATGTATCACTAGGACTTGGTTCCACTGCAAATGACAATGAAAACAGCCACCACCACTCCAGATAATGGTGGCTTTAGAAAGACAGAGGTTCATTTTGCTTCCATGTAGAAAAGTCCAGAGATGGTCCATCCAGGAATGGTTTGGTGACTGCACCATCTGCTTGGATTTGTGCCCCTTCTATCTTTCTGCCCCACTGTTGTTTGTGGTGGCTTCCATAGTCAAGGTTGCCTCATGATCCAAGATAACTGATGGAGCCCCACTCATCACATCCGCAGTTCAGGTGGGATGAAGGTGGAAGAGGAAAGGGCACGTAGGATCTGTCAGTTGGGTGAACCCCCTTTAAAGAGATTTCCTGCAAGCCTGGCCACTGAGCTATGCTCACACAGCCTCGGCCACCTCCGATATCGAGAGACTGAAAGATATGCTCTTTGAGCTCAGCACATTACTGCCCCCAGTATAGCTGGGCTTCTATCACCGAGAAGAAAGGGAAAAAGAGGTATTTGGCATGCAGCTAGCAGTTTCTGGGATGATCAAGTGACTTCTTTTTCTACACAAAATGAATTTTAAATCTAAATTCTATGCCTGACTTACAAAGAGCTCAGTTAAATGTCTACACTCCAGAGGTTGTTTTCTGCATTGAGGTGGGGGGATTCTCCCTACAAGAAGTAGCAAAATGACAAAAGAACGTCAAAAAGATCTGGGTAGCATGAATGAGAGATGCCGGTTACATTATCTCATCATCAAACACAGTTGTTCAGGTTAAAAAAAGAGACTCAAAATGCACACCCACAGTGTTGTGTAAACACATTTGAAATGTTTCAGGGGTTGTGGCTGAATCCCTAGGGCATGATGAACCTTAAACAAATCATTGAGGCATCTTCTGACTGGAGGTAGCCCCGCCCACCATAAATCAATCATCATGCAGTTAGGGGCAGAGACAGGGGTCTGGGCTCGGATCTCAGATCTGTTACAAACGAGCTGGGTGATCTTGGAAGTCCCTGGAACTATTTCTTTGTCTACAATATGGGGCTGTGGGGAAAACTAGTGAGAAAATATATGTATTACTTTGTAATCTATGACAGCACTCCACAAACATTAGTTGTCAGTTACTTAAATAGTAAGTGATCGTTAATTTGAATACTATGGTATTGAAGACAGTACACTAGACACTTTATAGATGTTTCTCTGCCTCTGTCCCCAGTAGAGGACCACCGCTCACCACCACACACAATCCTATGGGATGAGTATTATCTTATACATCCTAAAGATAAAATTCAGAGTTCTTGAGTAACTCGCTCAAGGTCATGCAGCTGGCGTCTATGCCCAAGTTTCTATGCTGTTATCTCAGTCTCCAAAGCCCAATTTCTTTCCACTAGTACAACGATTCAGAGAAAAATAGAGGGCTCTTTTCTCAAATTGCTCTTTATCAACTAAGGAGAGCAGAGACACGTGTTTTCTCTTGATGTGGAAGGAACTACCGCGGCATTAAAGGAAAGATGAACTGAAGAACTTACTTGGAAACTCACGAGGCAGAGATGTGGGAGGAAATGGCAGACTCCTTTCACACACACAGCAGCTCCGCGCGTGCCTCACCACTGCGCTGAGGGGATAATGAGTCAGGGAAGGGTGAAACGGATCCTTCCTTTGTCCTGAGACAATTGTCATTTGAGAGGCTGAGCAAAAGGGGAAACCTCTTGTTCCAGAGAGAAAAGCATCTGTGGAGCCTCCTTCTTTCTTGTACCATAATCATCCCAGCAACTTTCAAAGCTCTACTGAAATGAGTTCCAAATTGGGCTGAATTACAATGTCTGTGTGATGCTCAGTGCGGTAGACTGAATAATGCCTCTTTCTGCCAAAAAAAAAAAAAAAAAAACCAAACAAAATCTAATCCCCAGAATATGTAAATACGTCACTTTACAAGGAAAAGGGTCTTTGTGGTTGTGATTAAGTTAAGGACCTTGAGATGGGGAGATTATCCTGGATCATCTGGTGGGTTCCACGCAATCATACGGGCCATTAGAAGCAAGAACTTTTCCAACTGTAGCCAGAGGGAGCCGTGACTACAAAGGAAAGGCACAGAGAGATGTAATGTCGGCTTCAAAGAGGGAGGATGGGACCATGAGCCAAGGCGCGCAGGCAGCTCTAGAAGCTGGAAAAGGCGAGGAAGCTGATCCTCCCCTTGAGCTCCAGGAGGGAAGGCAGCTCTGTTGACGCCTTGATTTTAGCCCGCTGAGATCCATGTTGGACTTCTGACCTACCAGACTAAAAAATGACAAATTTGTATTGTTTAAATCCAGAGCGTGCATTGTCAGCAGCCATAGAAAACAAACAAACTTGGGAGTATTACTGGCTGAAAAGTTTCTTAGTCCGTGTGCCAGAACATTTCTAAAACACGAATCTGATCCTCTTTGCTCACTTCCTACATCCAATTAGACTCCACGTTCTGTTGATCTTCCCACAGAAATGATACTTGGGACACTAGCTACTCTCCTCGGAGGACTGGCTTCATGCTGGCACACGCTAGACACTTTACATACCTTTTCTCCAGTCTTCACAACTCTTGCCAAGGAGGTAATAATTCCTTCTCATCAGATGAGAAATTTGAGACTTGGAGAGGTTAAGTGACCTGCCCAGATGGAAACGATGCAGCCAGGATTCAAACTTGCTTGTCCTCCCTGGTAGGCATCTCAGGTGTGGGGGGTGCAGGCGTGCAGGTGTGGGGGGCCTTTACCAACGTTCTGGAATCTGCCTCTTCCTCTCCATCCCTATGGTCATGGCCCTGGCACGGGTTCTCATCCCCCACCACAGTTTTGACCACTGCTTCCTAAGATGTCCCTCTGCCTCTGGATATCATCCCCATCGATCCATCCTGCACCATAGGCAGAGCAACTTCTCTAGTACACAGACCCGTTCTTGCCACTTCTCTGCTTAAACTCTCCCAAGGGTCCCCACTTTCTGCTGCATAAAGTCAACCTTCTTACCATAGCATTCAAAGCCCTTCACAATCTGTCTCTGAGTTCAACCCATCCCTTCAGACTCTCCATGCTACAGACCCATCAACACGTAGCTTTGCACCAGAATATACCAGGGACTTTTCATCACTTATTTAATATGAATCTTCTCATAGGACAGACAGGGAAACTGTAGATCAGAGATGTAAAGTTAGCTGCCTTACGTCACACAGCTTGTATGAAGCAGAGTCAATACCAGATTCCAAATTCTTCATTATGCTACAGTATAAAAAAGGTAAACTCTGATCCCTTCATTTCCCTCCTCTGCTGCCATTATTGAGTGAAAACAACCATCCTTTCTGGTGGGGAGGACTGCTATACCTCTGATCTGTTCTCCACATGGAATAAAAATCTAATCAGGCCTCTCCACTGCTTAAAAATCCTTCACTATCCATTGTCCTTAAAATAAAGACCCAAACCCTAAAGATGTGGCCCTTACATGACTTTCCAGGCCCATCTCAGGACCCTCTGCCTCTTGCTATGATGTTCACCCTCTTTCAGACCCCTCGAGTTACCTCACCCCCTCCCACCTCAGGGCCTTTGCACATGCTGTCTTCTCTGTCTGGCGTACTCTTGTTCTTCTCCATCTTCCTTCCTTATCTGTCATCTCCTTTCAGCCATTACTTCCCCAGGAAGACTTCCTGACTGCCAGACTGGCAGTGGGCCCTCTGTGAGAGGCTCTTTCTGCTCCTAGTACTATGCCCCTATTGGGTCCATCAGTCTGTGATTATCTGTGTGTGTGATTATTTGATTAATGTCTTCTCTTCATCAAACTCTATGTTCCCTTAGAGCAGAGACTTACTTTTTCCGATTGTGTACTTTTGTGTCCCCAGTGTTGATTATAGCCCCTGGAACAGGGACGGAGCTCAATAATTATCTGTCGGATGAGTAAACACCAACTGGCCCTGGCTGTGAAGTCGATCCCATGATTTCCATTTATGTGTCTTTCAAGGGAAAGAGCAAGAAAGACATCAAATGTTTCAACTACTGGAGACACAGAATTGGACATCCTATCCTGTGGGTTGTCTACTCTTGTTGTTGCTGGTATTTTGTTTTTGCTTAATTTGGGGGAAAGGATTCAAATGTTGTAAAAAACATAAACAAAACCACTTGAAATGGATTCACGCTATAAGAAAAACTCTAATCTGTCAAACGAATAAATTTAAATTAATTTTATTTAAGAACACAAGCAGGAACTCATGACAACTTCTTGGGAAACGGGTTTTCTGCTTTTCAAATGTTTTTATTTTTAAACTGTAATATCTTTAGGGCCAAGGCTGCAAAATTAAGCTGAGAACATTATTTTATTTTTTTACATGCAGGACGGCCCATAAGCAATAACCTATGTATAGAACGGCAGATACAGCCAATTCCAAAATTGTCTTTGCTTACCACTTCCTCTCACACATTTCTGATGATGCCATCTGATCTAAAAGCGTTTCAGTTCTGCTAAAGGATTTTCACCATTCGGACATCTTTCGACATCAAAGCAAAGCCGATGAGCTCTATAACTCTGAAGGATTTTCAATTTTTAGCTTGTTCTTATTGTGGATTCGAACAATGTGCATTGTTTTGTCAAGAATTGACTTGTTATTTTACTGTCCAGAATCCAGCAGAAAGTATAATATTTTACTTCCAAATCTATCCTAAAATAACGCTGTTCTCTTCCTTTTTTTTTTCTTAAATCTCACCATGCAACACATTTCTTACTCAGCGGTCTCCTTGAATGATCTATAATTTGAAGAGAAAACATTGTAAAGAGCTAGTGGAGCACAAAATCCATGGTGACAGGGGCCATGTTTGTGTTACCTCTGCCGTATCCCCACTGCCCAGCGCACAGGAGATACTTAATAAATATTCTTAAATGAACCCATTGAAACATATTTATTTATTAAACATTTTACATTAGAAGTAATACATATTTATTTTAGAACTTTTAGAAGAAATAGAAAAACGAGAAGGAAAAGAAAAGATACTGCTACTTAAAGATAATCACTATTAACATTTTGGCATATTCCTCCAGACATTTCATCCATCCATGTATATATATTTTCTTTTTTACATCAAACTGTACATAGTTTTCTAACCTATATATTTTTTACTTACAGTGCATTCAATATATATATTTCACATCCTCAAGTATTTTTGACTACATCATTATTGCTGGCTATGTTATTCCACGGTAAGAATTAACCCAAGTTTATGTAACTAATTTCACTAGGAAACATTGCCAAGGCTATAAATGCTGTATTTCCCAGAACTTCAGGAAAACAGAGCATTATGGTTACTGGAGTGTAAGCATCTAGGGCTACAATCAGTGGAAAACACTAAGTCTAAAATCACGCAGAACATGCTTCAGTCTTTCTTTGATGAATCAGGAACATTCTAGAATGACTTTCTTTGTGGAATTAAACATCTTTCATTTTAGGAGATACATATGTGCCAGGCTATCTGAAGAAAACAGTAGGCATGGTGCTACTGGTGTCAAGAAGGGAATCCCAATCCAGCAGCTCCAGGATCGCCAAATGGCCCCTCATGATAGGAAGAAGTGGTTGCCATATTTATTTGTGTATGAGGCCAAACATCCCAATTCCTTTGTTTCCTTATTTTAACCGACAACACCGGCCCCTCACTTCCACTCCCTCCCGGATTGAAACTGTAGGTTTCAGGGGTGGCACATTGAGACTGCACTACTTTGAAGATTAAAGGTTTACTTTCAGGAAAAAGTGACCCCATCTGATGAGTGCATGGAATATCATTTCTAAGACTGCCTTTGAAATTAATGTGTGCTTGAGACGCATGATAGAGCCTGCCACACATGGCGGTATGCTAAGTGTTGAATAGTGCCAGGAATGGTCATTCGTATCACGGTCTGTGGGAACCCACTTTTGGTGGGGCCTATATTCTCTGGCTTAAGAGAATTCCTGCTGGTACCATGGAGCTCCACACTTACCCCATGCACAAATACACAAAATTACATTTCATATTTACAAAATTCCCACTTGGAAATTTCCACAGAGCATAAATACAAATGGATTTCTCCAGAATTCACTCCTACTACTGCACACGGTCTACAAGTGTTGATTTTAATAGAAAACCAGCAACATCTCATCTCTATATGGGAATTTCAACAATGAAGTATTTTAGGTGACTTTTATGACGTTTTCTCCAAGGAGAGTTTCGCAGCCTAAATTAGTGAATGTGTTCTGTAAACTGTAAGGATTAAGCAAGGTTAAGATATATGGGACAGGTTAAATGTCTAGTAATTTGCTAAAATGTTTTCAGTTTTATTTGCTGTAAAAATTTTATTTTAAAGAGAGTACATCCAATAAAATCTCAGACCCAGAATTAAACCTCTCAGAATAAAACCAGTTACAGAAAGAAAGCATTCGCCTAAATCAATTTGAGGTCATCATTGATTACTCTCAGGCAAAAGAGTCATTATTTCATGCTGTTGATGGGGAAAAACGTGATTTAAGGCTTATAAGTTTGTCCGGGGTTGGGGTAGGGAGGGAATGCTCCTTTCCGTCTCCTCCAAGAAGAGCTGACCTATCCTTAGACACAGGGCCTTTGGGTTTCTCTCCTCAGCACCCAGCACCGTGCCTGCACAGAGCACATGCTCGCATATTTACAGATGAGCAAGAAGAGGAGCGGTAGAAAGGGGAGGTCCAGGTCCTCCACCAACCTCATGAGCCCACAACGATCCTTCGGCTGATAGCTCCCGGCAAGGTGTAGATGAAGAGGACCAGAAAGATGATGAGGATGATCAGAATGAAAGCGATGATGATGTATTTCTTGTAGTTCTTCCAGATGAGGTGGTACAGGCACTTGAAGGGGCTCATGAACCAGGAGAAGGAGGTGTTTGGGCGGCTGAGAGGGAAGCAAGAGAAGATCAGACAAGGGGCTACGTTGTCAACGTTTAGGATTCTCAGCACTTCAGGAAGTATCTCTGACTCCCACTTTCTGGAGGTTCACTAAGAGAGGCCTGAGAACAGTAAAAGACTGTATTGCCTTGAAGCGGGAGCAAGCTAACATTTTGGGCCGTAACGATTCCTCATCATTTTAAAGGTTGGTCTAGAGGAGGGCAAGAGTAAAGTTAGCACCCAGCCACAGGTCTGAGTGCCCTCTGTCTGTCTAACCCCAACCAGCTCAAGCCTCACCTCTTCCATGAAGCCTGCCCTGACCATCCCAGTCCATGATAATTCCCCTCATTCTGAGTTCCTATCTCCCTTACCACTTGACCCAGCACATTTTTGAACCTAACGTATTTGTCTTCTACACTCTGATAACTATTTTATGAGTCTGTGTGTTCTCCCTAAACAGACTGAAAGCTTCTGGAAGGCAGTGTTTATGTCTTGTATTTCTTCAGTGTTCTTCAAAGTGTTTTTTTCAGTAGGTACACACTGTAGGAATTTAATAAGTAATTTTGAATTAATGAATAGCTAAACAGCCATTGTGCTCCTATCACTAAGATAGATGAAAGGTGGGTACAGAGAAGGGACCACTCATCTTGAGACACTGAGGGTCTGGGAAGGGATAAGACACATACAATTGGAAAGAGTATTTTGGATACATCTTTCATATCTATATATGTTTACATTTTAATTGCTATGTAACCGTGGATTAAATTGAATAGACTAACCCTTTCTGCTAGTAATTTTACTTCTAGGAATTTATTTTAAGGTAATAATTTATAAAGGGAAAAGATTTTCATCATATTATAATAATGGAAAAAAGTAGAAGTAAATTAAATATCCAATTATGGATGGCAACCAAGTCAATTATGGGCATCAAGGCTATGGAATATTCCACGGCCTTGGACAACTATTGCAACTATGGCAACAAAGCCAAACTTTTCAGCAAAGGATAAATGAAATATTAAAATAATTTTGTATGTATGACTAGAGAACAAGCAGGAAAAAAATTCTTGTGAATTTCATATTCACATGAAAAAATAATCAGAAAAAATATACGAAATTGTTCTAGAAATGTTTCTGCAGTAGTATTACAGAAAAGTGCCCTCCCCATTCGCCAAACACTCTGTAATGTTTTTAGAATATTTTTCAATGATAGAAGCAAAAAGGTACATAGATCGGAGGGCACCTATTGGCTGCCTCCTCGCCTCTCAGTTCTCCCAGAGGAATCCTCTAGAGAAATGCCCCGCGTCCTCTGATACGGGGACCCCACAGAGCCTCTCCCAGTTCTAATGCCCCCCACCATGAGTCCACTCACTTGGGCTTGGGCAGTGGTTCTGGCTCCTTTCGGGCTTTGCCAACAGGATTTTTCTCAGCTTCTTCTGCAGTAACCAGGTGAAACTCGGCTTCAACCTTGCCCTGCACAATGATGAAAGTTTCAGTTTCTAGTTACAAAGACCTGCCTGGGGCAATGCCAACATTCTAGAAGAAGTGTTACCATGTGGGAGAGTGCCAGGAAGTACTTTGACTATCCTGCTGGTTTATTTTGAGAAATATTGTTAGCTTTTTGTCCTGGGAGAAGCCATTTTTATGATGAACAATAAAAGCCCTGAAATGATGCTATTGTTGAGTTTTGTGAAAGGAGTGTGTCCCACATGGACACTGACACACACACATATTCGGTCACATGTACTATTTCACTTGTAATCATTGAATATCCGAAGAAATAGTATTAATTACAGAAACCTTACAGTAATTAGAAAGGGGACTAATTACCTGAGTGGCAGAACCCTTTTGAATCTGCCACCATCTTCCTTCTCTCTCAACAATTCTCAAGAAGAAATCAGTGGGTATGGCCCTACATTTGCCAAATGGCTCTTCTGTCATCCTTCATGTTTTTGTTGTCCCCACTAATTGTTTTAGAATCAGGCTTTTATTTTAGCACTTTCTCTCTCCTTCTCCTCCCTCAATAAGAAATAGCCCCTTTAGCTTGAACACTGTGTCATGTGCTTCTTCAGGGCACTGTGCTGGAGTTAGTGGCAGTGATGTTTAAGTCTTGGGTTATCAAAGGATGAGATAGGACCTCTGCAGAAGGTAAGAGTTATTCTGCCTTGTTCATTCATTCATTCACTTCTTTGGGGGACCCTCTGTATGTCAGGCACTGTACTAGGCTCTGAGGACTTAACAATGATTAAGAAAAACATGATCCCTGATCTCCCGGAACTCCCGTTCTTGGTGGCGGAGATGCCTGTCTCTTGATTTTGTGGATTGAGATTCAAGGTGATAGGAAGGACACAGAACTGGTACAAGACTAGAGCATCCTCAAAGTATTTTAGCACCTATGTTCACTGTTAAAGCTTGTCTTTCTGAATCACACGTGGATGGGGCAGTACCAGACTTCTGAGGCATGGCTGACTTCTTACCCCAGCAAAAAGATCTGAGATTCTGATGAGCCAATAGTCTAATGTTAACTTACCTATTCACCCTGAAAAAGCCAGAACCCTGAATAAGTAGGTTTGGTTGCTGGCAGCCATGAAAATGTAGTCATGGGAGAAATTAGAGAAGCAGAGTATTTGGGGTGAGGTTGAAGCCAGAGAAGAGAGACAGTGGCATGGCCGTCTGAATTAGTAAAGACGTGTAGTGGGTTTCTATTCAGGCGAAGTCATGAGTTCCAGGTGTTCTCATCCATTCTTTAGACTAGAACCCTGGCCTAACTCGGAACACATTAAATGTCCTATGATCCACAAATGTTCCTTAAAAATATGTATATATGCAGCCTTTTATTCCCATTGAGAAATCTTGGCCTTATAGGAAATGACTTGCATATATAGGCACTCAGAAAGTACTGGAAAATTGGGAAAGAAGGAATATAAAGCTTTTGTTGATTCCAGTCATTCCTCTACATATCAACAGTGGAGTAATAGTATTATAACTCTAACTGTAATTGCAATGCCTATTGAATGCCCATTTTGTCCCAGGTTTGTTCTACCTAACTATCTATCTATCTATCTATCTATCTATCTATCTATCTATCTATATCAATCACAGCAATAGGCAAAGTAGATCTTTTTATAGTTGGAGAAATGCAGCCATAGAGGTCATATAAATTTTCCAAGGTCACTCAGCCTATAAGCCAACAAACTGGAATTTGGACTGAGGTCCGTATGTTGCCCAAGTTCATGCTCTTTCTATTATAGCAGGCTGCCTCCCAACTTATTCATTCATTTGCCAGATAATTGGACCAGAAGTTTACAAGGACCTTCCCAACTCTAACATGACATGATTCTATGACTGTCTTCATAATCACCACCTAAAGGCACTTGTCTTCTTGGACCTCAGTTTCCTCATCTGTCAAATGGCCAGATGTTCTTTAAAGCAACTCAGGCTCTAACTTCTAGGCATCCTGAAAGGTAGAGTTAAAGCCCAAGGAGCCCCTGAAAGACTTGATGGCTGGAAGAAACCCAAGAAGCCAGCCCACAACTCATGGCAGAGGAGCTTCCAATATGCAAAAAGGGCTTATTTCCAGAGGGCTTTCAGACATGACGAGCTCTACTGAGCAGTATATACTAAGACCTTCATCCAACTCCTCTAGACTTGAAGGAGAGTCACTTTAAGAGTTGCTAACCAGTTGCTGGGCTCCAGAATGTTTGGAAGAGAGGACAAAATCAACAGAGAACAAGTTAGGACCAGGGAGAAAAGATCAGAGTTGCCTGTTTGTTTTCCACTGCTTAATAATAAGCTCAGTTTATGCTGGATAACTTGCATGGTGCTTCTCACATGCATGAGTCCATTTAAACCTTTTGACAACCTGGCAAAGTAGACAACGTTTCTATTCCCATTCTCCAGCTGAGGAAACCAAGGCTTGATCGTGTTTGTTAACTTGCGTTACAAAATCAGGACTTGCACCCAGGTCCCCTGACACCAAATCCCATCCTCTGCTATTTTATGTGTCCAAGTTTCCCCTTTTGTGGAAGAAAAGAAGCAGGCTATTTAATTGACCATGAATGAATATGCCCATAACTGCGGGCCCTCTAGGACCAGTTCAACTGAACCCATCTTATCAACAGAGTAATTAAGAGTGTTTTTTTCAGGAACCGAGAATGATCCTTTGTCTAGTTTCCAAGCTGGTTGAGACCATCAACCCATCAACTGGGCCTGCACAAATCCCCAATAAATGACCCTTCTGACATCAAGGGGCTGAAAACTGCACCTCAAATCATGCTAATGCCACCGCTTTGTGAACATGCGCCCTATAAACAGCCACGAAGCTTGACTCCACGTGCATATCATCAATGACCTCACCTCTCCTCACCTCCAACCATCTGTCTCCACACTTCAGACAGCCCTGCCCTTCATCCATAAATTTTGGCCCAAGCCCTGGATCAAGGAGACAGATGTGAGAGCTTTTGCCCCGTCTCCTTGCAATAAAGCTTTTTTCTTTTCCAAAAAGCCAATGCTGTAATAATTGGCTCTTTATGTGCATCAGGCAAAAGAACCCCAATTTTGTGCTGTAACGTGCCTTTTCTGAAATGTTCAAGAGAAGCCCCATAATCATTGTCACAGCTGGCTCTGCCATTAGAATATGTTTTTGACTTCCATCTAAGGGCTGGCCTTGGATGGCTTAAGGAATGTTTTAGCATAGCCTAGCATAGCATAAGAATTGAGTGACTAGGATTTGGTGCAGATAGATTTGCATTATGAAATCAGGGGTAAGTTACCTGCCCTCTTTCAGTCTCACTGTTTTGAAGATGTTAATAGCATGTCACCCATAAGGTTGCTTTGAAAAATAAATGAAATAACACATGTACAGTGCTCAATCCAGTTTTGACATGTTTTGATAAATGCTGCTCCTCATTCCATGTCTCTCCACACAGAGGGTTCCGTGCTCTATTTCAGTCATCAGTATTCAACCGAGCACCAAGTAGATGGCTTAAGCTAATAATATGCTCCAAAAGTAATTTTAAATCAGAGCCGCTAGAAGAAAACGGACAGTTTGAGAGACTATCTATTAACCTAATGACATCTAAGGATGGAAGAAAATGAAGAAAGTTCCTGAAAAGACTAGATTTGTTGTATTGTGTATGTTATTTACAGGCTTCAAACTTTGCCGAGCCTAGAGAGTGGATGCCAGGGCAGGCTGAGAAGTGATTGCATTCAGGTGGGACGTGCCTTCTTCAGCAATAATTATTGCTTATTAAAACACAACCCTCACTGGTATGAGATGAGGCATTCTCATACATTAATAGTGGGAACGTGTGCCAGCAAAATCCTTTAGGAAGAGGAATATACACATACATACATATATACATACATATACATACACATTTATATACATCCATGCATATATATGTACGTGTGAGTGTGTGTGCATTATCTTGCTTAGTCGTACTCTGGACCTAAGAGTTCCATTTCTAGGTAGCTAAATTAAAGAAATAATTCAAAACTCAGGAAAAGCTTTAAGCACAAAGCATAGTCATTATTCTTTCGGATGTTCGATTTGTCCTATGTGTTACAACGAGAGTCCCAGACTCAACTTGCATTTTATCTGCCTTAGACCTGGCATCAGCCATTTCTCCAAAGATGCCTGGTTTCGTTTAGTAGAAACCGGTATTTAGAAACCAGGATCTGGGTGCAGGCGTCGTCTTTGCTACTGGGTGATTTTACTTCTAGGTCCTTTCAGTGAACAGAGTTGGAAAAAATCTTTTTAAATTCATGAGTCCATGGTCATACCAGGAAAAAAAAATACAACAGGAAAAAAATCTCATTTACCACCATTAAAGGTGACTCTTACATCAATCCTTGATTCAAAAATTTGGTAGTTAATGGAGAGAATTAAGCACTTATCTAGTCTTTTTTTTTAGGGGAGGTGGTGACTCTAATATATTTCCATTTGATGAGCGAAAACTCTTCTTAACACATGAATGTCAACTAATAAGTGGAAAAAGAATGAGAGAATTAGATAGATAATGAATAGATAATGAATAGATGGAAAGGTGGATAGATAGATAGATATGGATGGATGGATGAAAAGAAAGAAGAAAAGGATAGAAAAATCATTTGCATCACCAATGAAATAATTAAATTAATCAAGGTCACCATTGGGTGAAAGGCAGTGGTAGAACAGGAATTTCCCACACTGCCAAAGTATCACCCCACTGGTTACTTGCTAATAGCAAAGGAGAAAATGTACCTCTACAATGAAGAGATCTCATGGTGGCCAACGTGCACAAGAGAGCAAACACAGCATCACTAATAATGAGGCCCTCTGAGGGCATGTGCCTCCTGACATGAGGGTATCCTTTTTAAAGATGGAGAAATGAATTGGGTGTGGCTATCAGATTATATTAGGCAATAATTCTGAGCTTCTTCTATGTGGCGATGGCATTCTGGTTATGTAGAAGAAGGTCCATATTCTTAGGAAATGTATGCTGAAGTATTTAGAGGTGACGTATCAGAATGTCTACAACTTACTCTTGAGTGATTCAACCAATATGTGTGTGTGTAGGGGGAGCGGCTATATCCATACACTCACATATACAGACAAAACAAATATAGCGAAATATTAACAAGTGTTGAATCTAGGTGAGAGATATACGGCTGATCATTGTCCTATTTGTTCACCTTTTCTGCCTGCTCCAATTTTTTAAATGAATAAATGATGAGGACAAACACAAGGATTAAGCTGTAGCATTTCTATTTTGAGAATACAAAGTTAATAATAACATTGATAATATAATGTAGGGGAGTACTCACCATAACACTGAGTAAAACAAAACTAATAAGCCATTATTTTTAATATGGAATGATCACTACTATGAAAATCTACAAAACAAAATCTACAAAAAGTGGGAATAACCAAGACAATAACAATAGTTTTCTCTGGGAGGTGTGCATATGGGTGCTATTTCTTCCTTTCCACGCTTTTGTGGAAATTTCAAGTTTCCTAAAAATGCGTATTATATGCTCTGCCTGAAAAATAATCTTCATATGAAAATACCTCCCTGCTCTGCTCCCGGAGAATCTGAATTTGTCACATGCTATTTAGATGATCTGTCTGTCTACCAGCCTCCTCAGCTAAGCTGTGAACTTCTGGATGGCAGGAAGGTGATTTATTTATTGTTGAACCTTTAGTGTGTAGCATATGAGTGTGCAGCCATAGTAAATGCTGAAAATTATTTTTCACACTAAACTGAAGGCACAGAAACCTCCCTTTTAATTTTAGTTGTTGATGCCCTTAGGACTTACCTGGGCTACCTAACTGTCAAATTGTGGGATTAATCTGCAAAAGAAACTTCCTGATCTCCAACTCCTAAGAGGATGATTTTTTAAAAGTTGCTTTTAGTAGATAACGCATATAAAATGCATAGGTCAATGGGTCTCTTCAAGAACATGGTCAATACTTATGCCCTCTCCTTCTACCAAGGGTACTCACTTGTTTGCATCCCACTGGAGCTGTTTCTCACTCACTATGAAGATAGCCACATTCCACACTGGGAGCTGTGGGATCCAAATGTTCAAAGTACACTGCTCGGGTGTACAGATAAGCAGCTTTAAAAATAAGCCTCACAGCTGGCAGTGCCCATAAACACATCCCTTCTGGCTGCTGGTGATGGGAACAAGAAGATAATGACGTTCGGCCTGCTGGCTTCAAGGAACCGGGAGGGGCATTCACACAGAGTTGGAATCAGAGAATGCTTTTGCTGGAAATGTACCTTGGAGGCACCCAGTCCAACCCACTCACTCTACAGAGGTGGGAACTGGGTCTTGAAGAGGGGAAGTGCCTTAGGAAGTGGCAGGCGTGAGGCAGAGGTTTTCCATCACACCATTTTACTCTGAGATCATCCAACTTCCTACCACGTTGGAAGAAGGCTTTCCCCACTTCCCTTCTGGAAACCATTCAATGGCTTCCCACTGCTCTGAGAATGAAATCCAAACTCTTCAACATGGCGTCCGCGATCTGCATGATTTGGCTCTGGTTTTCTCGCCACTTCACTGGCACCGGCCTCATTCACCATGCTCTGTTGTGGGAGCTTTTTCTTTGTATTTTAGTTCCTCCAAAGGACAAAACTCATTCTCACTTCAAGACCTTTCCTTCTGGTGTTTGCTCTGCAGCAAATGCTCTTCCTCCCGTTTTTTTCCTGATGGCTTGCTACTTTTCATCCTTCAGGTCTCAATTTAAATTTTCCCAGCCACAGAAAGTCCTGCAAGCATCACGTGGAGCGGAAATATCTACCTTGGATGTGCTTTAATTCAGCACTTTGTTGCCTTCCCAGCTCTTGTTTTAAGCATTTGCTTTCTTGGTGTGTGTGCGGGTGGCTCTCTGTGCATTTGTGCGTGCCTGTCTTTGACACTGGACTGTAAGCTCCATGCTGGCAGACACTATATCTGTATCACTCATATTTTATTCCCAAAGCCCTTCATTTAATAGATGCACAGTAAATATTTGTTGAATGAAATGGAGAAATAAATAAATGACATGGAAAATAAAAAGTCAACTAGCATCAAATGGAATAATAGGAGGGGTCTGAACATATTGGTAAACCCTACAGGGCTTAAAAATGTAATGGATGGCTGCTATCATGTAACCATGCATACATAATTGCTGCCGATTATTTTATAGAAACAGGAATTACGCCAAAAGATAGGAATTTGGATTTCGGGACTTGGCAATCCCCATTTCCCTGACGTCATATTACATTCTGGCAACTCTGACCAGTAGGTGGCCAGACTTCCACATGGGGCCATTTTGTGCCTCCATGCTGTGCTCAACATGGTTCCTCTTCTTGGAGTAGACATCTGCCCTCTTCTTCATCTAGAAAATGCCTTTTCATCATGCTTTTTTCTTGAAAAACTTATGGTCTGCCCTCAGAGAGAATTAGATCTCTCCTCCTCTCTCTGCCTTCCTGTGTCATTTATACTGTCTCATGCATGACTGGACAGTTGATACATCTGTGTCTCTCTCTGAACTCTGAGCTGGTGGAGGGTAGAGGCCATGTGACTTCATTCCTGAATTCATCTATTCATCAACCAATTCATTGATGGAGCATCTGTTATGTGCTAAGCCGTGAAGCCTGAAACCAAGTATGAGGCCGTCATGTAGTGAACTTCAGTAAGTGCTGGGAGGACTGGGAAGAATGAGCCTGCCTGGAGCCTTGTTCTCTATACCCAATCTCACCAATCAGAGGGGATTCAATTGAGAATGGAGAGAGGAGAAAAACTCCCAGAAAACTTAATAAAACTAGATACCGTGGAGTCAGGCCAGCAGCTGCTAATCACCCACTCAGATTCAAAGGCAATCAATGTCTGGCACTCACTGGGTGCCCAGAGTGAGAGAGAAATAGGTCTCTATCCAGACCTGCTACCAGCAGGGTCCTGACCCAGGTGTGCTTTTGCCACCACACACAGGAGAAGAGGGGGCAACATGCTCGCCCCAAGAGCAGGACAGCAGCAGAGAAAGGAGGTCACCTATGAGTCTCAGTCCCTTTTCTCACTCTCACCAATCCCATAAGTCATTCCTTGTCCCTGACAGAGGAGTGATGAGGGGATTGAAAGAAAGGACAGAAGGAAGTTTCTTCCCAACTGTGAAAGGTCAGAATTCCTACAACGTGGGCCACACAGGATGGACCAAGATGGCGACGCAGGGAAGAGATAAATGGCCCTCCTTGCTGCCACCCTGTGGAAGAAGCTTCAAAAAGATGGATCACTTTTTCAATTGTCTCATATTTGAGGGTAAAGGAATGAGGTAGTTACGTTGAAATTGTACATTAGGACTTTATGCAGAATTTCAGAAAATGCTGAAAAAAAGATTAATATCAGGGGCATAATTTTTGTGCCCAAGAAGATAGAAAACCATCCTGACAGAGATAGGTATTAAATCAAGTGTGCTGAAATATGGAAGGCTTAATGCATTTGTAGAGTTTTCAAAGTCTCGCTTCTCAGCAAAACCTTTGCCTTAAAGCACTCTATGTCATTTCAAGACACGTACTTGAAACTCACAAAATAGCTCATTTAAAGAGCATCATGTCCCCTGCCTGCCCCCCACGCGTCTCCTAGAGCTGTCACTTACTGTGAGTTCTTTGCTTTTAGCAAAAGGCCACCAGCCCCGCACTCGCTTTTGCTGGAAGATGGAGATTTTACTCTCCTCACTTGCATTTTCAAACTTGGAGAGGTCACAGGCTTTGGCAGACTTGGCTGCTCGGGGGAAACTATTGAGGTTCATTTCCAGGGAGCCTGTGAACAGATGCCCGTAATAGTTACTGAAGGACTTTTAAAATCAGTCACCAACCTCACTGACCCATTCACGGATTGATTCATTCATCCATTCACTCTCTAGTCATTCAATCAGTACCACATTGGATGACTAGTGTGTGCTAGGTATTGGGGTACAAATATGACTGAGACGTGTTTAGGACCCTCAAAGCATCAAAAACGTGGTAGCGAGGAGAACACAAGGGCAAAGCTACAATATGTAACTTTCGAGACTTCAAGTCTTCAAGTTTTTGGTGTCATTGCTGCTGCCGTCTTCTCTGCTCCCTGAGAGCAGTCTGTATCCTGTGCCTGTCCTCTGAGCTTTCCCAGGCCTTAGCACAGATCAGCCAGCGAGAACCTCTTCCCCCCGCCGCCCCACCTCCCTCTTCGAGTCCACTAAACTCATCCAGGTCAGGGACGAAGTCTTCCTGTCTTTGTAGCTTCTCTCCCAGACAGAGGGAACCTAAGTGGGCTCTCAACGAGGCTTTTTCAATGAGCGAATATAAGGCGGCATACCATAATGCCAGGAGAGCACTATAGACCTCTCTTTAATAACCTCCCTATTACAAAAATAATCTTTGTTAATTGTGAACATTTAGAGAATGCACATAAGCAAGAAAATAAGCATGGAAAAATTTTCCGGAATTCTATTCCCAAAAATTGACCACTGTTCCACATATTACTTCTTATTTCTATGTCAGTCTTTCTCTCTCTCTGTCCCTTTGTCTCTTGGCTTATCTTTTCCTCCCATACATATAAATGTATATTTTACAGAGAGCAGATTTTTTCTCTATGCTCTTTTTTCACTTAATGCACCCTGCATAACTTTACAACTTATTAAATATTCTAATATTTTCTTTTAAAGATTTTTTAAATTTTTTTTCCTTTTTCTCCCCAAAGCCCCCCGGTACATAGTTGTATATTCTTCAGCGTGGGTCCTTCTAGTTGTGGCATGTGGGACACTGCCTCAGTGTGTTTTGATGAGCAGTGCCATGTCCGCACCCAGGATTCGAACCAACGAAACACTGGGCTGCCTGCAGCGCAGCGCGCGAACTTAACCACTCGGCCATGCGGCCAGCCCTGATATTCTAATATTTTTAAGGGCTGCATGGTAATCACTGATTGACTGCTTACTATGCATGAGGCTGTGCTTAGGTTTAAAATTATATTACCACATATATAGTTCCCAACATCCTCTGAGGTGTGTAATATTACTATCCCCATTTTACAACCGAGGAAAACTGAGGCACAGAGTGAAGCAGTAATTAGCTCAAAATTTAACAGCTTCTTAGTGGTGGAGCAAAGATCAATTTAAGTCTGTTTGAGTATGTATCGTCCACTGTATGGATGCACCATAACTTATTCAGCCAATCCCCTATTAATGGCTGTTTGGAGTGTTTCCAATATTTTGCCATCATAAATAGCACCAAAATGAGTACCCTTGTAGCTAAATCAAACCAAGCTCTCCAAAAGCTGGGACAAAACCTTTCACATTAATATGAGCTTGATGAAGTCACCAGCTTACCCAGAAAGTCATCTGAGGACAGCCTTTCAAAATCCCAAACCTGGAGGACCAGCACAACTGGCGTCTTACACTCCATCTTCTCTAAGGAAAAGATGTTCTCTCTCTTGGTGATGACCATTTGCTTCTCAGCCGGGAGGTACTGGAACGGAAACAGGAAGCGCCAGTTGAAGTTCCCCTCCCCAGTCAGGGAGTTGTAGTGGACATCTGTCTCCTGCCTGTCGTCTTCCAAACCCTTTATCCACCTGAATAGAGACAGAGAAAGAACTAAGCACTCAGAGTACCACATTCAGGCGTCAGTGTAATCAAGAGTGATTGAACTCGTCTCAATGCGGTCACAGATCATAGTTTTAAAATGATGATGTCGTTAGATTCAGATGGAAGTTTCCACTGAATCTGAAGGAGGAAAATAGGGTCAAAGGGTCTGAAAGGAAACAAGAATCTCATTCTAAGCCAGGCTGGGGAAGTGAAAGTGTAATCAGTTTCCTCTCACCCTGGAGCCTTCTTTGTAAGGGGTGCCAAGTGTAACTGAGTGTTAGAATGAGATGACCCACAACACTGAGGTCTCTAAAATTGGCCTGGTTTAGACCTGTGACATCAGGCCTGTAATTGCCCACCTCCTCTCTGGTTCTGGGCCTCAAAAACCCAGCAGACCTGTATCAGTGTGGCACAGAGGGTATAAGAGCTGCCTGCACCCATCTGGGTTCCAATCCTAGTTTTACCACTTACTAACTGTGCAGCCATAGACAAGTTATCTAACCTCTCTGTACCTTTGTTTCCCTGGAAAATGGAAGCAATGATAGTACCTAGTTAACAGGGTTGCTCTGAGGAATTATTTGAGATAATATCTGTAAAGTGCTTGGTGTATTCCAAAATATCGATAATGCTATTTCTTCTGGTCTTCCTCTTCCACCCCCAGCATAAAGTAAGCTACAATTAATAATTCTCCCCTAGTAATTTATCCATTAATTATTGAGAAAATAGGTACTTTCACTTCAAACTAATTGATAATGCCAAACCACTTGCTTTCTGAAAGCAGCCATCCTTCTCCCTAGGGCCAGGAAGGGTAAAGACCCTTCTCCTCCCAGAGGAGTGGGTATGGAAGCAATTATTTACTAAAGATGGTAGTCACTCAACCAATATATATTTGGTATCTGTTATGAGGCGAAGAGCAAGCAAGATGCTAGGGGAGTAATGGGGAGCAAATTGAGAAGATCCTTGGCTTCCTGGAGCTACAGTTATGGAAGGAAGGGGAGGGAGAGATTTGGGTGGGATGGCAGAAGTCACCAGACAGAGATGTGCAAAGGCCCTCTGGAAGAAGAAGTGATGACACATTCTAAGAAGGGAAAGAAGCTCAGTGTGGCTAGAGAGCAGAAAGTCAGGGGAATATTAATCCCCTGGGATGAGGCTGGAGAGACACAGGGGCTCGTCATATGGGATATATTAGGACATACTAGGGATTTAAACCTTTGTCCAGAGAAAATAAGATGTCATTAAAGGGTTTTAAGTACAGGATTGACACAATCAGATCGTGTTTTGAAAGGATGACTCATGTTTCAACAAAGAGAACAAATTACAGGAAACAAGAGCAAATGTGGAAAGATGAATTCGTATGGTATTACTATTTCAGTGGCCCCAGCAAGAGATGATAGAGGAAAAGATTACGGTGCTGGGGTGGTGAAGATGGAGAGAATGGGCCTGCCAATAGCTATTTGGGATGTAAAATGGACAAGATTTAATGGCATACTAGAAATGGGGGGCAGTGAGGAAGAAAGTTTCTTGTTTGGGGAAGGCAAAGAGATACCCAGATGAGGCTGCGATGAGTTCACTGCTTCTGAGATGAGTTTTATCTGAGGGTACGTGTTTAAATCACTTTTGTTTCTGATTCTCTACCACTTTTTCCTCCCTCACTAGGACTAAAAGGAAGCCTACAAGGGCATTTGTGTCATTGCCAAGATCTAAGAGAGAGACAAAAAATGCTTAGTTTCCTGGGTGCCAGGTTGGTATCGTTTTTATCAGTAGAACCATCAAAGGGGAAGGTTTAAACTTTAGCTTTTGTATTAGTCTTACAATCTTCTTAAGACTTAATCTTTCGTCAATAGCACTACATCTCTCTACTTCCTTCAGTGTAAAGGTATTTGGAATGTCCCTCAAAAAGTTTAGGTATCCAACATTTATCTGAAAGAGACGTTTGTGTAATAAGGTGTCCTTGCAAAAATATTTTCATAAGATAATTCTTATCAAGTAAGACAAATATTTGACTAAGAAAATGACTGTATCTAACAAGGTGAGATGAACTCTGTGGGATGTGGCTGGAGTATCTTCCATGAGGCAGAGGTTTGGTTAGGGGTTAAAGAGGTGAGGAGGGGAAGGAGGGGGAGGATGGAGTTTATGAATGACCTTACCCTTTAACGTAAATGTCACTTGATTTTTGTCCTGTGAAGATATTCTCATCCTCTAAAATGACATCTTCAGTGTTCCAGATGGTTACCCTCAATTCATACCTGGGATAAGGGAAGACAGCATTAGGTTGAAGACCTTGAAAGGTGAGTCAACTGGTGTCTATGTGATGTGAGTATTGCTTTGAGTCTATCAGCTTCCTCAAATTTACCAAGTTCAAAAATATCAACACTTAAGGTCTTGGTTCCATCAAAACCAAGTGTCCCAGCTGGAATCACCAAGGACATGAATTTCTCTGAGACTCTCCTTCCATTAACCAGCACTTTTCAGAATATTGAAGCTCAGTAGCCCCTGCCATAAAACAGGGGCCAACATTTCAACCACCACCATTTACCATCTCCACCAACCACCCCCTGCTGTAATTGGCCAGGTGGAAAGTGAGGTATGATTATCAGGTGGCAATTGCTCAATGTACTGTATCAGACACCAGATCAAATGTCATGATCTTTTAGTCTGATACCATGGTCTCTTCCCCTGAAGGTGGGGCTGCAGTTGACTTACCCTTTGGGTTGCCTTGGCGAAATGTCAACAGGAGGTCCAGGCTGAGGCATATCTTTGGGAAACATGTCCACCCACATCTGCAGGCGGCCCTTGTTAAGAAAAGAAGATCTCTTTTAGGTTTGGTGGGGGTACCATGGGCAACTGGCCATTCACAGTTTTAACAAATCCCTTTACTAGAAAAGGACATTAGGTAAATATAAACTAAACTAAAATAATATAGATAGTATCCATGTTATACATGTTTAGCATATTTGTTGACAAAAACAGAACTTACATTTTTATTAAGAGTTAGTTAGAGCATATATTAAGAACAAGGAAGGACAAGCAAACCCTTATGAGCGCCTACTATGTGGTAGACACAGTGCTATGAACTTGACCAGCATTGTCTCATTAATTCTCCCAATATCCCCACTGGGTGGATGTTATCATTCCTACTCGGCAGATGAGAAAACATCTTGCCCATGCTTATGTAGCAGAGTCTACATTTAACCCTTGTCTGTTGACTCTGGAGACCCTGCTTTTTCTATAAACTCTTAAAAATTGAAAAGATAACACTGTCAGAAGTATCATGCTTCATTGTTTCCAATGTAACTTAACATCCATTACCTCCGTTAATGCTCACCTCAGCCACATTTCCATGTTACACAAAAAGAAACTAAGGCTTAGAGAAGTCAAAGAAATGATCTGAAGCCCTGTGGCTAATGAGTGGCAGATAGGGCCTTCCATCCATTGCTTGGGACTCCATACATCAGAATTTATCTTGTTGCAAGGGACTTGAGGCCCCGTGTGGGGAGAAGGTCCAGGGCATCCCATGCTCAGCTCTGTTGCATACATTCTAAGTACTCCGTCAACTCAGGCAAGAAGGTAAATGATCAACAAGGGATGGGATGGTGAGGGGAGATTTTATATAAAGGACGTAGGGCTTCCAACGGAGTGGAAAGGATTTGTAGGATTTAGGTGAAGGAGGGGCTTTGGCTAGGATAAAAAAAGGGGGGATTTCCAGGGAAGGGGACAATGTAAGCAAAGACTTAGCATACTGGATGAGAAGAACCAATTCAATGGAGGATTACAATCCTAGGTTCTCTAAAGAGACATTAACATTCACCTTTAACCAAAAAGCCATATCTGAGAGACAAAATGAAAGATGCTATAACCAAAAGATTTCAAACATCTGGTAGTGAATTTCAGGAACCAATCATCAGCTTCTACATCTGTTAAAAGTTCATCCTTTCGAGACACATCCCTACATATGCGATCGCTAGGTTTACACCCCAACACAGCTGGGACAGCAGTGTGGAGGTTCCTGCCCCATCATAGCCAAGCTCATGTGCTTTGCCCAAGCTACACAATGAGTGAGTTCAAAGCTGAGACAGGACTAGGGACTCAAACTGTCTGGGTTAAATCCTAGCTCTATGACTTAACAGCTGAGTAACTTTGAGCTAGTTACTGAAACTCTCTGAACCTCAATTTCTTCATCTTAAAAGTAAGGATCATAATAACTACATCATGAGGCTGTATTAGGAATAAAGGTAAGGTGACTCACACACCCCTGCTTGTCTAGGAAAATCCTGGCGTGTGCCCTTTGCACCAGCTTAATTATTAGTAGTGTCCTCTTTCACTCTCAAAATGACCATAATTTGGATAAGCAATTCTATGGTCATTCTAATTAGATGAGATCATTTACGTAAAGGGCCTAGTACATAGAAGGCTCTTCATAAAATTTCTCTCCTCTTCTCTTCTAACTCGACCCAGATCTCTAGTTATTTTTTCCACATGGCTTCCTCTTGCCAGGTTTTCCAAGGTAAGCCATCACCTACTGCTTCTCAGGGAAATTTAGTGGGCTGTGTGGTTACTGATAGATTTTGGACAAGGTCTTGGGCATATCAGATGGGTTTTGAAGTTTCTCAAATGTCAGGATTCTTCTAGAAGAGTTTGATAATTCAAATCATAAAAAGGAAACAGAACTAAATTCCACACTAACTCTCGGGCAGTGTTTCTCAACCTCAACATTATTGACATTTGGGGCTGAATGATTCTTTGTAGTGGGGGGGCTGTCCTGTGCAGTGTGGGACGTTCAGTAGCATCCCTAACTTCTACCCACCAGATGCCAGTAGCATCCTCAACCATTTGAGAGAACCAAAAGTATTTCCAGACATTGCTAAACGTCCCCGGAAGGGAGAGAGGGGGCAAAATTGTCCCTGGTTGAGAACCATTACTCCAGGGCACACAAGATTAACTTTTAGGAAAAGTCACATTCCTTGAGGATGAACACTCCTATAGGGTCCCGAATTGTCTTAACCGCTACCTGCTCCATTCCTGGCTTATCCTTGTGGTACAGTGGCCGAGTTTCTATGTGCTCAGGAACCAGCCTACACCCAACCTCCGGGATATCCTCCCAAGAGCGTAAAACCTTCAGGGCCAAGTGCTCATAAGACTCCACCACCTCATCTGCACGGAAGAGAGAAAAATAAAGAGACTTGTCAGATGTGTGTTCCTCCAGGAGGACAGTGATGGGCTGTCAGATGCATTTTTAAACATTCTCTTAAAGGTTCATTTAAATATATTGAGGCAAAGGGAGAGAGAAAAGACAGCAAAAGAGAAAAAGGACAAAGAGAGAATGAAAAGAGGTAGAGGTAGAGTGGTGGAAAGGGAAAGATTTGCAAGTTAAGAGAGCAGGAAGTGAGAGGGGTCAGCAAGAAGACCCAGGGAGCACTCAGGGTCTTGGAGTACGGGACTCCACTCACCCTTGAATCAGATTCCTCCTGTCTATGAATCACAAGCTTGGCTTCAAGGTACCAGAGAGGATATGTTTCCTGGAGATATATAAAACTGTTTCCTAACACCATTGTGTGAGAGGGCCTGGGGAGTCATAGCAGTCCCAAACAAAGTGGTGAAAAAGGCACAATGCATTCATGGATGTCTTTTGTCTTTTCCCATCATCCCTTGGGATCTCCCTCCTACCAACACCTGCTTGCAGGAAAGGTTCTTTGATCCATCGTTTTACCAAAGAAGTTAATTCACGATAAAAACTACCTATAGAAACAATACTTGCAAAATAAGGCAAAAATTGTTGACAGAAGCAAATCTTTTTGACAAAGTTTAGAACGGCCAAATTTGACATAGGAAAGTTGAACCTCGTTGAAAAGAAATGGGCCACAAAAGAAATCTCCCAAGAGCAATAATTACAATCAGTAAAAGTTGATAGGGTTGAACAAGTAATCAATGAACTAAATCTTTGTCATAAAGTTTAGTCAGTCAAGAATTGATCCTGATGAACATAATTTCAGATTTTTGGTGGGGAAAAGATGGTAATTGTTTAGTCATGAAATGTAGAATATTGACCAAAGAACTAAATTGGCTTCGTAGAGTATATCATGAGAAAGTATTTTTCTCAACAGAAATTCATCAATATGTCATTAAGTTTTGTTGTTGTTGTTAGTGCTGTGGAGTCGATTCTGACTCCACTGAAACCTGACCACCACGGGTGACCCTGCTGGCATTTGAAACGCTGGTGGCGTAGCTTTCAGCATCACAGCAACACACAGCTGCCAAAGTATGACAGCTGACAGATGGGTGGTGTGGTTCCCTAACTGGAAAATGAACCTGGGTCGCTGAGGTAAGAGCGCTGAATCTTAACCGCTAGACCCAATGTCATTATATACGATGTCATTAATACACTAAGCATAAATAACTCTGCATGCAAGAACCTTCGAGAAATTCTTAGGGTCAAAATGACAGGGTAAAAAGAAATCTTGGCATCAAAGCGGTAGGATCAATGTAACAGTGTCAAAATATCCTGTACCATGTTCTTAATTGGGCTTTTTGCATCAGAAGTGCTGTGCCATATACAGGCAATTTTTAAGCATCAAATGGACAAGGGTAACAATATAATAATTATTCTGTTTCATTAAAGTGAAGTAAAGGTGGCTTTTTTCCTCACCTTAAATTTATGAAAGCCTCTCTGGGATCCTCCTGGTACGTCTCATGATGCTTATATGGAAAATCTACTTCTTGGTGTTGAAATGGGAGAATTGCTGGTATCAAATTATAAATTTGGGTAACTGGTAATTTGGGTTGTGTTCAATTATTTATTTTATATAATATTCATTCAAGATTATTGCCTACTTTCTGAAACAATTCTACTCATATGATTTATGCTGTAGAAACATCATAAATGTGCAAAAAATTGTGTAAGGAAGTTCATGGTAGCATTAAGTGTCACTACAAAAAAATGGACACAATGTAAATAAATGGCACAGCCATAAAGTAGAATATTATCACTGATCCTTTCAAAGATCAAAGAAGAACCATCATAATCTATTAGAAACAGAAAAGGCAGGATACAAAACTATATGTGGTATATCTACAGTTCTGTAAAAATGTGACACATTGCATACACACACGTACACTGTAAGGAAATATACCAGCATGCAGCATGCTTTTCTCTGAATTTGGGGATTATAAGTGATTTTCATTATCCTCCTTATTTTTGCATATTTTCTACCATGAGCACACCTTACTTTTACGATAGATGACCCACTGTCCCCAGCCACAAATACCACCAGAAGCAGGCTTTTCAAAAGAAGAGCCAGTCAGCAAGGTACATTGTGGGGAGTTACCGGTGTCCTCTTCGGTGAAGACAGTTTTTCCAGAAAACACCTGGTTTCCTATCTGTATTTTCCCAGGGAGAAAGTAGGGTCCATCCAGCTTGTTGTCTTTGCAGAGCTTGGTGAGGATTTCAGTGGGTTTGGACGTGTCTCTCCAGGCATTGTATCCTTCTCTGAAAAAGTGGAGGAAGGACAGATAGGATGAGGCCTGGCTTCTCCGAGGAGGACACACTCAAGGTCCCCATTAAAAGGGCCACCTAAGGATGCTCTGTGTTTTTCTTTAGATTTTACCTGCCATTCTACACACTTGGGGTTTGGTCTTTGTTTGGTTTTGTTTTCTCTCTTTTCTAGTCAATACCTCTGCATATGTACACTTGTATGAAAGGCAGGACTTCTGAGTAGCTTGACATAAAAATCCTTTGCAGGTAGTTTTGATTTTTAAAAGAAATGTACCTTTAAAAAAATTGAAGTGAGATTCAAACAACATAAAATTGACCATTTGACCAATTTGGTGGTATTTAGTACATTCATAACGTTGTGCAACCATCACCTCTATCTAGTTCCAAAAAATTTTCAATCACCCCGGAAGAAAACCCCATACCCATTAATTGGTTACTCCTTGCTCCCTCTCCCCTCAGCCTTTATTTTAATTTTTATTTTATTTCATTTTTTTTTTAAAGATTGGCACCTGAGCTAACAACTGTTGCCAATCTTTTTTTTTTTCTGCTTTTTCTCCCCAAATCCCACAAGTACATAGTTGTATATTTTAGTTGTGGGTCATTCTAGTTATGGCATGTGGGACGCCCCCTCAACGTAGCCTAATGAACGGTGCCATGTCCGCACCCAGGATCCAAACTGGCGAAACCCTGGGCCGCCAAAGCGGAGTGTACCAACGTAACCACTCGGCCACAGGGCCAGCCCCTCCCCTCAGCCTTGGATAAAACACCAATCTGCTGTCTGTCTCTATGGATTTCTTTGCCCATAGTTTTCGTTCTGTCTCTAGCAGAATAGCCATTCATCTGCTGCTTATTCTAGGAGGAAAGCCTAGCTCATCCTTTCAATTTCTCTGCACCTTTCCTGCCCTCTGCTCCCCTCCACCTCAAATCCTATTGGAGACTCATGACACAGGCAGAAAGTCTCGAGGTGCTGTTTCTCTAGTTGGTGATTTTCCTGGTGATGCGTTTCTTTCCAATTCCTCCTTCCCTAAAAACTAGCTATGTGGTTAAAAGTTATTAACTTGCAATGAGTTGCTCCTCAAGAGACATGACGAAGACAAGCTTGCATTTCTCTGCTCATTGGGACACAGGAGTCATCAGAATTTAACTTTGCTAATCACTTAAATAAATCAAAACATGGCTGTAAGTAGTTTTCCTACGTTGTGCCAGAGAAAGGATCCTCCTGAAAAGTTCAACCAAGCCACGCCCAGAGCCACACACAGGCCTCCCCAGAAATAGGTGCTCTTGTCTTATTTTTAAAACTTTTCCATGAACAAAGGTTACAGCTTTATTGGCTGAACTATTCTGCTCCCCGATAGCCCCACCGTCAGGAAATTCTTCTGAACAAAGGATGCCTGTGGCTGCCTCCCCTGACTTCACAGTGAGAACAGCTATCTTCTCTGAACAGCGCCCTTCTGAGAGTGATGTAAATACCTCAGGAGGCCGGTACATTCACTAGACTCCCAAAATTGAACTGGCTTTCTAGGCTCAGAGAGGAGCAGGCCAGCAAGAGGGACTTGTCTGAAAATCATGCCATGGAGGAAACAGGCACTCAGACTCCATTAATGAGAATATAAAGTGGTGCAACCCTTCTGGAGAGCCATTGGACATATATATTAGAAATCCTTAAAGTGGGCATTCCCTTTAATGGAATAATCCATGTCTATGGATGAATACAGGATGGATTATCAGAGAGGTGTGCAATGGCTTTTGTACGTGAAAGCTCATAGCAGCAATATTCATAATAAAGAAGAAAAATATAAATGCCCTAAAGTTCAGGAAGACAAAATGGTTAAATCACTTTATAATAAATTCTTGTGATGGAACACAACAGAGCTATTAAAATAATGATTTCAAAGAATATTTAATGATGGTACAGAATGCTTATGATATAAGGGCAAGTGTAACAAACAGCTTACAAAATTGCATGGATAGTTTGAATCCAACTTTGGGGGAAAATAGCACAGAAAACAATACTAAAAGGAAATACCTAAGAATCTTTTACATACGTTATCTCTGGGTGGAATAATTTCAGCATTATTTGTACTTTCTGTATTTTCTCGATTTTCTACAACAAATATATATTATTTCCTATTCAGGAAAAATATTTCTAAAATAATATCATGGAAATCTAATGAATGTTTTTCTATTTTCCTAGCCGAAATGTGTAAGATTTTTATTTTTTCTTACGATATCAAATACAACATACTTAAAAAAAAATAAATAAAGCCCAGGGCTGGCCCAGTGGTGTAGTTGTTAAGTTCTCACTCTCCATTTCAGCAGCCTGGGATTTGCTGGTTCGGATCTCAGGCACAGTCCTACATACCACTCATTAAGCCAGGCTGTGGCAGTGTTTCGCATAAAAATGAATGAAGACTGGCATGGATGTTAGCTCAGGGCTAATCCTCCTCAGCAAAAAAAAAAAAAAAAAAAAAAAAGTGTAAAAGAAGAACAGACATATGCAAAAATGATAGATATTGTTAAAAAAATAAAGCTGATAGTCTATATTTTTTAATTAAGCAGAATTCAAAATCTTTGTAAAGAGTGAGAATTAAGCCCACTCTTTCATTTGTAGGATGAGGATAACACCTCAATGGGTTTTGAGAGAATTGAATGAGATACCCCCTGTAAAATGCTTGGTATGTCATATGCACTCATGAGTGTTAGTTATAATTAACTGAGACGTTGGCATTTGTATTATATTAATCATTCTTCTCCTAGCATCATTTTCCACCAGGGACCTCTGCCTACCAGTCCCAGCTAATTGAATGAATACACACAATTTCAGCTCTTGACTCTTGAAGAACCTGCCCTGGCTTCCCAATGAGCACTGACTTCCTTCAAGTGCAATGAACAGTTTCCCTGAACCAGCCCTGCCGATGTGGAGCCCATTTGAGATACGAGCTTGGATGGCCTTCCCAGTGCCAGAGGCCACAGCCTCAGAACACCAACAGCATCTGCATGGAGAAAGAACTCACATCTCATACTGGCTCTGCAAGCCGCAGATGGCTCGGTGTTTGCTGTAGAAACGATTCTCCAGGTCGATCCTGGTCTCACCAATGAGGTCGTCTGTCCCAATCATGTCGTGGTCATAGATTAGGACGGAGAGCAGGGACTCCTTTGGGAACGTGGCCTGGATCTCAAATGACCTGCAGTCCAAGTAGAGGCTTTAGGAATCAACAACATTTGGCGACACAGGGAACTTTCTCATCGTCACTTTTAGCTAGCCTGTGGTTCACAGGAACTCACTAAACACTCAGAAACTCAGTTAACACTTAGCACATATTCATTTGGCTTAATTTTTCATTGAGATACAATCGATTTCCAAATCCTTTGTCAATACCCAGGAGCCAACAATCTCCCCTTGCGTGGGCCATGTCTTATAGTCTTCAACTAGGGTGACAGCAAGATGGAGATGAAAAACTTTGCATTTGGGTTTCAAATCAGAAACTCCCTGGTTTTAAAACTTTGGGAAACTTATTCCATCTCTCCCAGCCTCCCTATGTGTAAATATGTCTTCTTTATAATATATCATGGTAGTTAAATGTGATATGTTTGTATGAAGCACATATGTTACTTCTGGGCATTCAACGAGTGCGCGATAAATTGTCATCCCTTTTCCCCTCCACTGTTGCTTCCTCAGGGAATACTAGCTGCGTTTATTTTAAATGAAAGTCCTGTTGAAGATGGAAAACCACAAAAACATAGAATTGCAGGGCTGGCATGCTGTCTCTACAAGATTCTGAGCCCCTTGGGAACAAGGCCCTTCCTTTTTCATCTCTGCATTCTTGGAGCCTGCACTTGGCCTGAAGAAAGCAGACATTTAATAAAGGTTTCCTTGAACTCTAAGGGACCTCAGAAATCACCATAGCCAATCCCTTCACTTTACAGAGAAGGAAATTGAAATCCAGAGAACACAAGTGACTTCCCCAGGATCGTAAATCAGTTGAGACGAGGGTAAGAGCCAGTTTCCTGACTCCTAGTTCCACACTCTTTCCATGATACCACACTAACGCGAGGTATTGAAAAGAATGGCAAAGCCATCGGATTTCCTGTGACGATGCATTATCCATGCTACTGAGTATCAGAGAAGATAATTAAGAATTAAATTTTGAGTAAAGCCCTGCATTTTAGAGAAATGTCTTCTGAAAACAAAATCAAGGAGACACCAGTGTTTCTACAGCTGTTCCTGAGTCTGGCTGGCCTGGGACAAGGTAGGGTAGGCTGGTCTGGGAGCAAGAGACAGAGAAGAGGTGGGGAGGAAGGGGGAGCAGAGGGGCCATTATTTCCATGCGTGTCCACAGGTCTGTCTGGGCTGCTGTCCTCATGGCCAGATCCAATTAGCCCTGACTCTCACTCTCCAGTGTGGCAGGGACCCCAATCACAGCACAGCCCGGAGCCAATTAACCCTTCCCAGAGAGAAAAAAGCAGAGATGCTCGACGGCTCCAGTGACCTAACTGACTGAGGCAGCTCTGGCGGCCCAGGGATACGGCTGTGCAGAGAAGAAATTTGTGTCTTCCATCTGAAGACATAGTATTGCTTTCCCGGGGATCCAAGATTTGGATTCCCAACTGTAATGATATTCTAGAGATGTCTTACAAGGAAGCCTCCAGCTGCCTACCTCTGAGCTTGGCTGTCGCCATGGCTACTGCCACCGAGGAAGGACTTATTAAGTGCCTGACTGCCCTAGCAAGCATGACAGAGGACTCAGTCGCTGTGGTCCATCTCCCCAAGCTGTGTGCTTACAGATTAACCTCTCCTGAACTTTCACTGGAGCTGTCATTAAAAGAACTACCCCGAACGGCCCACCACGGTTGGACTTCCTGTCATCCAGGAAAAAACTGGGCTTATACCAGCTTGTGTGTCAGTGAGATACTAGATACAGTGGTGGTTCGAGGCAGCGTGGTTACTAAGAAAATAAGGAACCGCTAATGTCTGCAGACAGGTACCACCTCAGGATGATGCAGAGGGACAGGTCCCATTGGATCCCACTGAAAACTGACGGACGGTTTGTCCATCCATCTATTCATTCATGCATTCATTCATTCACACACTCAGTCATTCATTCTGTGAATACTTATTGAGCATCTACTCTGTGCCAGGCCCTGCCCTAGGTGCCGGGGATGCAGTGCTGTCCAGACTAGCCCAAGTCCCTCCTCGGATGGAGCTTACGTTCTAGTAGGGAGATGGGAGACACCGGTCAACACACGAATATAGCAATCCACGTCAGAGGCTATGGAGAAAAGTAAAGCAGGCCAGGGGCCAGGGTGGCGGGGGTGCAGCCCGTGACATCCTCACGTGGGGAGGTGGCAAAGAGGGATACCCCAGACCAGACCCCATTTCAGGCATAAGAGACCTCCGCTCTCCCTGCGGGAACACCGCAAGATCAAGCCGGCAACTTTTTCCCTAAGTAACAATTAAATAGACATCCAACAAACCATCCACATGTGGAGGGGTTCTGGAAGAGGCTCTGCAATGTCAGCGGCAGGAAGGAATATTTCATCATCCTCTTCCTTTGTTTACCGCAGCCATAAAGGAGGGTAATAAAGACCGTCTAATTCATGGCACTGTGGTGAGAGTGACTAATAAAAAGCGATTACAAAGCACTTGGCAGAATGAACTGCTAGTTACATAAAGGGCAGGTAATGACAAAGGTCATCTCTGGATCAGGGAAACGAGGGTAAGTTTCCCTGGTACCTTCGTTTTAATCATTCTCATTAATCTGAACAAGCAAGATCATTTATTGCCTCATTTCCTTGGGAGCAACAAAGTGTGAGAGACTGGTGCTGATCAAATGTCAGAGCCCAAAGTGATCACAAATGGGTAAATGAATTTAAATGAGGCTGATGAAGATTTCACCCCACGCTCCCGGTTATTCAGGAGAAAGAAGAAATTAAATACACTTATGATGCATGCACTGCTGAAACAATTATTAAGGAGAAGAGGAAGGAAGCCAACGTATTTTGAGTAGGTGATAGCATAGACGATATCCTGGGTGCTCTACGTATTTAATCTGCTAAAGGTGTCTGAGAGACAAGTGTCACTATTGTTGCTTTACAGATGAGTAAAACTAGGATCAGAGAGGTTAAGCCACCTGCATAAAGTTACACAGCTTGTGTGTGGCAGAGTGACGCACAACTCTGCTTGACTCCAAAGCTGAAGGCAGTCAGGCACACAAACTCAAGCAGGGAACAAGAATGTGTGACCCCCTCTGCTTGAAGACAAATGGGAGTGGTAGGGTTGCTGTGACCTGGAGAATACCTGGATCGCCTAAACATACTTAACTGCGACAGGTTTTAAAACACTTTGCAGGAAAACAAAACACAAGTGGGGGATGCAGTTCAACTTTTTGACTTCAAGGGGTCACCTCAAATGAGCTGCAAAATGATATGATGGAAAAATCCCTTTGGTAGGACACAAAAGACCAAAGGTCTGGCCCCTTTTCCTCCACTCATAAGCAGTGTGAACTTGAATAAGTTTCTAAACCTCTCTGGCCTTGGTTGCCTTGTTTGTAAAAAGGAAATCTCCCTGTCCAAAGGCAGGAGGCTGAATGTGATGACCGTTCAAGGTGCCTCTTAAATTTAAGGTCTAGGAAAATCATTATTGGAAAACCATGGGCATGAAGATCACTGTGTACCACCAAATTCCGGAAGGGACCAAGGAAAGAATTCAGCCCTTCTCCATGAATACAGGTTTGGTTGGCTGCTATCACCAGCAGAAGTCAGCATTTAACCTCCAGAGACAGACACATATACACACCAACCCCCAGAGAAACACAACAGTAGCAAATGCAGACAGGACAACGCTCTGCGGCCCAGATGGCCACTGACCTTCCAAAAACTGGGTTCAGTTGCTTGGGGATGTATTTGTCGCGGTCTTTGATTTCGGTTTTGCCAAGCTTGAGCACAATGTAGGGATCCGACTTGCCATCTGGATCAGCTGGGCTAAGATTAAATGCCTGGGGAGGAAAAAGAAAATCCCTTTGGTCCAGCGGTTCTCAATGCTGGCTGCACACTGGGATCATCTGGGAGTTGTAAAAGATACTGATGCCTGAGTTCTATCCCCAAACGCTCTGATTTGATTGGCCCTGGGCTTTGGGATTTTTAGAAGCTCCCTAGATGATTCTAGTGTGCAGCCAAGGTTAAGAGGCTTTAGCCTCTCCATTTTGCTGTTAAAAGAAAAGTTATCAGCTTTGCCCAAGTTCAACTTTCTCTGGAGTCGTCTCCCTGGTGGAAGGCAGCTCTTGGCACAGGGTAATGAGGAATATGCTAGACCAGGAAGAAGAAGGCACGGATTTCAGTTCGAGTTCTATTTCTAAGTAGTTGTGTGATCTTGGGCAAGTCAAGTCATCTCTCTGAGATCTATCTGTAAGATCACGGGGTGGACCCGATAGCCCCTCCAGAAATAATAGGCTCTGAATCCACGACCCCATCAGTCTTGCATTTAGCACTGGCTGGTTGAGTAAAGTTCTGTTTCTCAAAGTGAAGTCTGATTCCAGAAAGCTGGGTCTAAAACCATCACAAGCAAATACTTTCTAAGGGAAGGCCAGGGTAGGGGCTGGTGAGGAATAATACTGAAAAGATGGAGAAATTCTGCAGAGATGAGAGCTGACCAAGAAACAAGTCCACCCTACACATAGAACGGTAGAAGCACACACAGCTATATTTTCAAGGATGTTGATTAGAGCATTGTGTAATAGCTAAAAATTGTAAACAATCCATATGTCAATTACTTAGGGAGAAACTCAGTCCAAGATGGTCCATTTCCCATTTACTCTCATCACATCACCCAATTTTAATTCTCTACATAGCAGTTGTCTCTGACATTCATCTTATATACGTGCTGCTTCGTTTATTTTTGTACGTTCTTCATCTTCACATCGCCCCCAACTAGTGCGTAATCTCCAGGACAGCAAGTGGGCTGCCTGTCTTGTCTTGTTCATTACTTTATCACCAGGATCTAGAACAGGGTCTTCTTAATATCTGCTGAGTGAACGAATGGCTACTACATTAAGTCAAGAAAACACTAGGTGGCTACTAAAAAGAACGAGGAAGATCTATATGCGCTGACCTGGAAAAACGTCCAAGTTACACTACTAACTTGGAAAATAAAATAGACCATCCATACGGAAGGCACGAAGCGGAAGCCCATTAAATAAACACCTGGAGGTCGCGGTAGACAAGTGTAAATAGATATAGATGTGTTCGCATATTCATAAGAAAAGAAAGTTATTTCTGGGAATGGAATTGCAGAGGTGGATGATTTGATTTCTTTCTTTATGCAACTTCTAAGTAGCATTGCTTTTTACTTTTTCAGTGTTTTATTAAATTAAAAGATTTTTAAATCAACTTATTATTTAGTTAATTGATTAAATTTTAGTATGAGAGAGCAAACCACCCAATCACTGTTACTAGAAATGTCAGTGAAAAGCATTGACTGTCCATAATTGCTGTGAATTTATCCTACTCCCCAAAGCTCAGGCCACGCCTCCTCAGACTCTTCATTTGTTCGTCTTGCCTGTCCTCAAGCTCCAGCCCGAGCCTTCTCTCCTCCATGCTGCCTCCTGCACAGGAACCTGGTCTGCATTCCTGCCCTTTGTCTAGAAAGTACTGGGCACATAAAAGGTGTGTTGTAGAAATTTGCTGAGTGAATAAATAATCATCTTTCTCCAATCTCTGTAGTCCAAAAACTTTCTCCCTCTCCTTCCTACTGTTCATACTCTCTATTTCTGGGTTCCCCAAACCATGTCCCATAGAACCAGGTTCTGCAGGGTTTTCTGTAAGGGGGAAAAGAGATGTTGGGCAAGAAGTTTAGAAAATGCTGTTAAAGATTCAACAGTTAAATAGATTTCTTTGCTTCTGGAATCCTCAGGGCCTTGATTGTGCTAATGAGCTTTGTGAATCTCAGGGAAAATATTATTATATGCACCATTTCTTGAATTTATTTGAACACATAGCCCATTTCCTGAGGAATGCATATTAATTATCTCTCCCAAGACATGGGTGACCTTCCGAATAAAATTTTGAAAAGGTTAGTGTCAACAATCCAGCGGGTGGGTATTAATATAGACTACCTAGTGTCGCCAGGGATACTCTACAGGTACTTGCAGCTTATCCAACTAGATTGTGACTTCCCTGAGGGCAGAGACTGTATTTTTTGCATAACAACATCCCTAGTGATTAGACCGTGCCTGGCACATGGTGTTCGTGATGATGCTGCTGCTGCTGATGAAGGAAACATGCGAACTGCATGATGGGAAGGGAATATTTAGTTCTCCCTAAGCATTAAAGAATAACTCATCTTTGTTTTATGCTTTATTTATGTTTCTAAAAAAAAAAAAGTGGGCCATCTAAGGAAAGAATTAAAACAAAATAAGACTACTGCAATCAAATAAGATTATGAAAATCAACTTGAAGGTCAGGAGGTGAAAACAAACACGTGAACCACAAAAGTTCAGCAGACAATTGCTTTGATTGAGTGTCAGATTTGGCCCTGAGCTTCCTGGCAATCAGGCCAAAAAGTTTCCCAACTAACGTTTTGTGCTCTCATTATCAGAAAGTAGGAAGCCTAGGGCAGATTTTTCTCGGGAATACATTCAAAACGAAATTTCTGACTACAACAGTGCAGAGGCATAGCCCCCAGGGGGAGCATCACACAGCGGCAGCTGCTCTGTTCGGCCCTCGTTTTTCCCTCTGACTGTCTTGCCCGAGAGTTTCCTGCTTCAATCCTATTTGGTTTTCTTCCCAGCTATTGGACAACCACAGAGCAAATAAAGCTACACAGAGCGGTCCTGTATGCCTGGGAAGTATTTTCCTTGAGTGAAAAGCCAGCAAATGTTCATGTTACTGACCAAACTTCATATCCCCTGTTATGGACTGAATCGTGCCTTCTTAAAATACATATGTCAAAGCTCTAACCCCCAGTGTGACTGTCTGTGGAGATGGGGCCTTTAGGGAGCTAATTAAGGTTAAATGAGGTCATAAGGGTGGGGCCCTAATCCAATAGGACTGGTGGCCTTAGAGGAAGAGGAGGAGACAACAGAACTCTCTCTCTCTCTCTGGATGTGCACACAGAGGAGAGGCCGTGTGAGGACATGACAAGAAGGTGGTTGTCTACAAGTCAGGAAGAGAGGCCTTACCGAAAACCAACCCTGATCATGAACTTCCAGCCTTCAGAACTGTGAAAAATAAGCGTCCGTTGTTTAAATTACCTAGTCTGTGGCATTTTGCTGTTGCAGCCCCAGCAGATTAAGACAATCTCTCAGAGTAAACAAGGACAGCTCACCGCAACAATGTACACTCTGATCAGGACTTTGACAGGGTGGTTGGGGGGAATCCCTTGCTGGATTCTCAGCTGCCCACTGTCCTCGATGCTGGAATCCTCCGGGCTTTTGTAGATGCAGAAGGAGCCCTGGAACCACAAAGCGAGACCCATTGAAACAAGATGGTCAAATGCTCCACCAAAAACCACAGAAGGTATAGTGCTGGGGAAAGTGAGCACAGCCTGGGACCCAACAGGACCTGGGTATATGCCACCCTTGCCTTGTGGGGTGTCTGTAGGCAATTCACACAACCTGCTTGCATCTGAGCTTCTTCATGGTACATCAGTGAATTGTGTTGGTACGGTCCTCCCAGGGCTGTCATTTGAGGAAAGGGAATAGGAGCATCAGATGGGATACTAAGTTCCCTTAACAGGTGGGTGCTGGGCCAGTGTTTTTTCCCATTATCTCATTCAATCCTGACTGCAGGATTCCTATTTTCAGATGCTGCAACCGAGGTTCAGGGAGGTCAAGTACTGTTCAAGATCATGAAGCTGGTTAGTATTATAACTAGGATTTAAATCCAATTGGCAAACTGCAACACCCATGCTATTTCCAACACACCACACTGCATATAAAGGACCCAGCATGCAGTAGGTTCATGGTAAGTGTCAGCTACTACTTTGTGATGCTGACCCCATAAGTCTGCCAGGTGAAGCTTTTGTGTTGTTTGATTAGTTTAATCATCCAACAGGTAGGTTTGCATAAATCATACATTTGGTAGGTCAGAGGTGGGAAGGGCAAAGTAAAATTCAGCGATTCTTTTAGGTAACAACTCTGTCTCTTTATATTTCACCAGACTGAGTTCCAACCCACTTCACTGGCCACAAAGCAAATATCTCAAGAGATTGGGGTTAGGTCCTGCAGAGTTCTAGAGAAGGTCAGTGTAAAGATCAAGGATTTTCCTTACACACATCCCACACCACAATCCCATTAACAGAAGTGAGTCATATCTGACACGTACGGACAAGAGAGCCAAAGAAAAGGGTTAACTCTGGAACTTGCCTTAAACTTTCCTATGACTCGGTCTCCATCAAGGCCATGGTCATCTTCTGTAGATTTGCCTCTGAAGAGCTCAAAAGTTTTCACCCAGTCTTCAAAATTGTTGAATTCACTTTCAAGATCACCATCATATATCTTTAGGGAGAAGGGAGAAGAGTGCTCAGAGGAAGGAAGACCCAGGATCGATTTAAAGAGAAACGCCAAGATGCTCCAAAACCAGCCTTACGGGTCCCTTGGAAAAATCTAAGAGGCTGCTATTAATTTCTCTTTAGCAAAATAAGAAAAATCATTGATTCAGCATCTCTAGAACTAACCATACTCTGAAATTTAAAAAATCTCTTTGATAAACTTTGAAATTTCAAGTATAGCTAAACCAAAATTTTAAAAAATATAATATAGAAGCATAAATGTGACAAACCTTTTCTGGTGAATTGATGTCATTGGTCATTGAATACAGACTATAACGTTTTCAGGAAACTTGAATCAATAAAGCCTCATTAATCATCTAATTTTTAACACATATAAGGTAACAGAATATTAGTTTTTATTATACTGCATATAGACGTGAATTTTCTAAGTGGGAAATTATATATACACTTTAGAAATCCAAAATTGTATTGAATTTTAAGTTAGGTAATATAATTAAATTACTCATTCAAATTTCTTATTAAAATTACTTCTCCAAATTGGTTATCTAGATACACAATTTTCATTCTCCCAACTTTCATATCCATAAATATGTTTCTAGCTAATAGCCTCTGGCTAATGTTAAGATTGGCCAGACAGAGCTGACTTTAGAGTTAAAACTCCTGCTATTTCAAGTGTGTACACATCTACATGACGATGTCAAGCTCCAAAAGCTGAGCCAAGGGTAACTCATACACTGTAAATTACCTTGCTGGATCCAGGCTAAACCGTGTAAATTATGCCCCTTTTCAATATGAGGACATAGAAAATGGAAAATTAGCAAGCTCCATTGTCTCGGCTTGCACGCTTGGTAAAGCTTACTTCTCCACATCAGTGATTATAATGAAGACAAAGCAAGTTAGTTCAGACAAAGGCATCACTAGGGTTGACTGAAGCACTAACAGAATCCCCCTTCTGCGCTTCCCATCCCACTCATGGCTAAGATGGCTGAGTCCACACACCTGCAAAACGGCCAGGTTGGGGATTTCATCCTCTTTGAGTTTCTTCTTGAGCATTTTGTCTTTCTTCTTCTTTGGACTACCTACTATATTTATCACTACCTCGTCTGGTTTGGTCTCTGTGGATATTTAGTGGAAATTGTTAGACTTCTCATGGCTGTTGCGAGGAAACAAAGTCAAGCCCCCTCCTTCCCTTTGCTCTGGCATGTGTCATGACCCTTCTTTTTAAAAAGAAATAGTAACAGTTTGCTGTAGGATTGCCACGCAGCCTTGCAGTCTGCGCACCACAGGACCGCAGGACTGGTGGAGATGCCACTCACATAACGACACAATGGCAACGTATTCTCTGGGGTGGGGCAATATATTGGCTTGTCCTAGAATGTGTAAATTCACTAAACTAGGCACAGAGAGAGTAAGGAATTTCCCAGTCACCCAACTAGCAAAAAACAGACCCAGGATGGACTGATTCCAAAGCTTTTAGTTACGTTCCCTCTCAGATCTGTTTGGGGACCAGAGATTCATCTAGCTCAACGATAGGAGGCTCAAATATGTGAAGGGTCTTGAGCAAAGTCATGAATGTAGTTAGAGGGATTACTCAGTGATTTTCCTAGGAGCAGGCTCTAGGAAAAAACCATCTGAGACAGACCTCCAGCTCTGCTGTTTCCTAGCTGTGGAAACTTGGGCAAGTTACTCAACCTCCTTGTACCTCTGTTTCATCATCTGCAAAATAGAGATACTATTGTTTATGTCATGGGGTTGGTCTTAGAACTAAATATGCTAATTAGGAGTGGCCTGAGGAACTAGCTGGGCTCTGGTTTTCCCACCTCTATCAATGTCACCTGAAACAGCACCGGCTGTTTGGTGTCATTGTTGTTTTTATGTCAAGACCTACCGTTGACTTGAATCGAGTTTGCGGTCATTTCAAATCCCAGGCCTCTTTTGTTTGAGCTTCTGCCAAACCAGATATAGTCACTCCTTGTAAACTGAGTCTTAGAACCTAAATCCAGCTCACCTCTATTGAAGTTTCTCATGATGGTTTTGGTCTTGCATCCCAGCTCACTCCTATTTTTACCCTGCTGTTTCTACATTAAGACCGTTAATGTAGGGACATGAGTCAAGGGGTTGATTTCAGCACTCAACTGGACTCAGAAGACCAGGGATCTGGCCCCAGTCCAGCTCAAATCAGCTACATGACCTTTGTAAAGTGTTGTCACTTTTCTGAGATTGTTTCCTCACTTGGGAAACAAGGGAGCAGAGCTCTAACATGCTTCCCATTGCTTCCATTGTATTATTTTCTCACCCCAACGGCGTTATGCTAGGTCCAAATGTCCCCAGAACAGCCACTTACCTGTATTGCCTTTTTTCTCCTTGGGATTGCTCTCCTTTTCCTTTGAGAAAAGAGGGAGACAAGATTATTGATGCTGCCACGCCTCATTGGGTAATCCTGACTGTTCACAGGTCTAATTAGACGATCACCGCTCTCTGCATTCTCAGAGACGCCATTTTAAAAGAATATGTGAACAGCCCCTGAGTGCAGCCTCACTGTAAAGACCTAAGTCCATTCTTCAATGACACCCTGCCCTTCAGTGACACCCTGCCCTGGAGAAGGGGTGCCCATACAGCCAAGAAAAGTGCCACCGAGCTGTAGACTTCCTTGTCCTCTGTGTGCAGCCTCCTCTCAGGCGCTGGGAAAGCAGCTTCTCACCCCATGATTTTCCCACCTCCCTGGAGCATCAGCTCAGTCTGCAACTTTGAGTTTTACCTGCTGGCATGTTGGGTTGGTGGGTTTGTCCCAGGGATTGGGGAGGTTGGCAGAGGAAGAGGAAAGGGCTCAGTGCTCACCAGACGTAGTAGTGGCCATTGCAGCAAAAGGAGGGACTTTGGAGGCAGGGACTAACATTTAGTTTGTTTATTTAACTATATATCAGTATTCATGGATAGTCCTAAATGAAGAAATTATGGTCTTTCCAAACTAAAGAATCAGGAGAGTTTCTGTTCAATTAAATACAATGATAACATGTGACTAAGTTTCCTTCCCTTTTTCTCTTGAGGATGAGAAGTCTTAGCAAATTCAGCCAGTGAGCTTTTGCCTGAATCTCCAGACCCACTCCACACTGGTTCTCCAGCTTTGCAGCTTTCTTGTTCCACGTGCACATGGCCCTGTGCTGGCAACCTGCTGATTATTCCTGTTTGCTAAGACTTGCTAAGGCCAACACCTCTGCCTTTCCTTTGGTAGTTTCCCATATGAACTTAGAATCCTGCTGGAGATCTGGGGCCCTGCTGGAGACACCTGAGGTCCCCACTGCTGATGCCCCCCTGTCCAGAGACCCCATTTCTCCTGGCTGGACCTCCCTGAGTCTGACTGGTGGGCAAATTCTCCAGATGCCATACTGGACTGAACATCCTTCCAGCATTTTCAGACTGGAGCCTGTGTCCTAGGGCCAGCTCCAGCTGGAGGGGTGGATTTTGCAATCCCAGATCCCTGGTCCTTCCAGGGTTTTTACGCTTTCACAGCTAACAGAACCAGACCTGAGTAGGACCTACCTACAGTGGAATTTAAAAGAGGCGATAATGTGGGACTTGGGGGGATAGAGGGTGCTACGTTTTCCTATCCAGTCCCTTGACCGTCACAGCCAAGGGAGACTCTACCTTCTGTGCTTTCTTCAGGGAGGCATAATATTTAGACCACCAGTCAATGACGTTCTCAGCTGATTCATCTGCTATGGTCCTCTTTCTCCTTTTAGTAGACCTCCGGGAAGATTTCCTGGGATCCTGGCAAGGGAGGAGAGATAGATTGTTAATTAGGCCTCATGGATCTGCATGTTGATGGCTGACCGGTTTACTGAGGAAGAGAACGTATAGGTACCCTCTGGGAGGCAGACAGAGGTATTGGCAGGTTGTATGGTTGTGGCTCTCTGTACCACTTCAGGAAACAAAAGTTTAATAACCTGTTAACCCATTCATTCATTTACTCAGCAAACATTTACTGAGCAGGTGTGAGATATTGTTGTTGACATTGGGGATGTAGGGGTAATTAGACAGAATCTCCACATTTGGGAAGCTAAAGTTCGGTAGAGGAGTCAGGCATGTGTGGTATAGTAGAAAGGGCATTAACTTCAGAGAGACTTGGGTTATGAATCATTAAGTAATAAATATAAATGTTACGCTTCTCAGTTTCCTCAACTAGGGACAATAATACCCGCCTACTTCACTGTTGTGAGGATTAAGTGACATAATGTAGACAATTCCCTTTTAGCATCATTTCTGAATTGAACAGGTGCAAATAAACGACACGTACAAGAGAAGTCATGAGGGAGAGGAGAGGCAGTCATGGATGTGTGGCAGAAAGGAGGCCTCTGCGGGAGGAGACAGTTGGTCCATTGGAGACTATTTATGCAAGACTCATCACGTGCCTGTCATCCCTTCACTTTCTCAGATATCTCTTGAATACTTACCTACGATGTGCCAGGCACTCTATGATGTGCAGAGGATACAGAGATGTTAAAAAAATTATCTACAACCTAGTGGGACCCACAGCTTTATGGTGGCATTAAACACTTAAACTGAGAATTCTGATCTAAAGTAGCAGGCACAACTGGTGGGATGGAAAGAACCCTGTGAGCTGTCATAGAGGGTCACATTAAGCATGGATGAGAAGGGAACAGCCTGAGCAAACATCCATTAATCATCTTAGTCTGCTTCTTATTTCAGCCTTTACCATTTACTGCGGAGGTAATCGCCTAGGACTTTCTTAAAATTGCTTTTTTTTTTTTTAAGTCAATTGATACACTAGGATTTTGCACTCAGATTTATGACTTAGAAAGATTATTCATATCCTTGTTTTGTGTTTTTTTTCTATACTTGTCCATTTCCCCTTCTGGAATCTCAGCTAATTGGGGATGAGAAGGCTCATTTATCTTTAGAATCTTTTTCGTCCTATATGACCTTGTACAAAGTAGGTTCTAAATGTTTGCGGAGTAGGTCTATACGAGGAAACCATTGTCCTTCCAAGCTGATGAATTGGGAAGAGTTTATGTTCAATTAAATATTACCGTCACACTGACTAGCACTTTAATTTCATATACATTGACTGACCTGATTCTACAACAATGCTGTGAAGTGGGTATCAATATCCCCATCTTACAGATCAGGAAACTGATGCTCAGAAATGTGAAGTTTGCTTGCCCCTGGTCACACAGCTAGTAGGTGGGAGAATTAGCATCTACAGCCTCTGATACAGACTCTAATGGGCCTTGTAAGTATGAAGAGAGATTACATTCTGACCTTAGCTTTTCCATCTTTTGGTGGCTCCTGGGCTGCGGGTTTGTGTTCAGGCTCCAGCATAGGGGATGAGTCAGGGATGTCAGCCAGGCTGGCCTGCTGAACCTGGGTGGAGTCCGGTACCACGGTGGGAGGTGGCTCAACATCCACATAGATGTGATCCGTTGGGGGCTCCCGGGCAGAGCTGAGGGTCTCAGAGGGCTCCGTGGTTATTAGCGAATCTGAAATGGCTGAAATGAAAGCCCAGCAAGTCAGGCAACTGGGCGGCAGTGCAGGGGGTCATTTCAGGGACCCAGTACTGGGAATCAGGCAGATCTGGATGCAAATATGGCAACTTCCTAACTTCTCTGAACCTCACTTTCCTTATTTATAAAATGACAGTGAAAATACCCATCTCACTGGGGAATAAATGAGATCATGTTGTAAGGCATCAGGTGCATCATAGATAATAAACAAATGGTTGTACTTATTATTGATGCCTCAGAGTAATTTTAGATAACTGCGATCATAGGGAGCATGCTTATCAAGGTTTAGGGTACGGTCCCCTGTGTTGATTGTCTTCTCCCAGTGTGTTAATTCAGGGAACGCTTGGAGGCTCCCGAGGTCTGTGAATTCCCCAAGTGTAGGCAGAACTGTGGGCACAGGAGTACATGAACTTGACAGGGAGCAGGGGGATGTCTCTGGACTTATGAGATGGTTAAACTGGGCTCTGGATCCAATAAAAAGGTCTTAACACTGTCCTTTCCTGCCACAGGTCCTCTTCTCTCCATTTTGTGCCTCAGAATTCAGTCCTCAGGAACATTTTCCAGTTGGGATCCTCTGTGGCTGCCAGGGCCTCCAGAGCATCTCTTCCCCAGTTGCTGACTTTTCAATGGTGAACTCAACCCAACAAACACTAAACAGGCATCTACTCTGTGCTGGACATGGAGATGGAGAGATCAGCGGGACAGGACAGAAAGTTCAGAAATAAACTAGGGATGTATGACAGCTGGACTGATGAAAAAGATGGCAGCACAAATCAATAAGGAAAGTTAGTAGACTGGGGAAAAAAGCATGTCCTATGTGGACCAAAATGCTGTTGGATCCCTACCTTAAACCATATACAAATGCATATAAATTAAAAATCTAAATGTGAAAGGTAAAAACATAACACTAATAGAAGAAAATATAAGATAAGGTCTTCAGAGAAACCCAAGCTAAAATAAAAATGAGATGCTACTTTATGCCCAGCAGAGTGGGAAAAACCAAACACCAAACCAAAACAAAACGAAAACTCAGAAAGTTAGCTAATAGCAGGGGCTGTTGAGGAGGAGGAAAAGGGGACTCCAGAGGCAGTAATGGTAAGAATGTAGACTGGTGTAGACGTGTGAACCAGCACAGCTCTCTGGAGCGCCCTCTGTCAGTATTTAGTGAAACTACATGTGCACCTTCCCTGCCACCCATTGCTCTCACTCCTGGGTGTCTGCTCCAAAGAAATACAGACACAAGATCCTCCCCCAGGGAACACACACAAGGAGATTCCTCACAGCACTGTTTGTGCGAATGGGGAGTTGGACGCAGCCTGGGATCCAATACAAGGGGAAGGGAAAAGCGAAGTCGCGTAGATGCAGCAGGTACTGGTAACAAGCCAGTGTACACACAGCAATATGGATGGATCTTAAACACAACTTTGAGAGACAAGAGCAGGAAACCAAATGAAGATTATTGCACCATATCATATATGTAAATTAAATGGATCTATATTTTACAAGGATTGGTAGTATGGGGCCCACAGTGGGGAGGGGATGGGGAGTGGAGATAGGGAATAAGTAGGGGGCTGTGGATATAATGAGAAGCCTTGAGCAGACCAAGGATGATTGCACAGCACGAACTGAGAAGTGTAATTAATTCAACTCCGTGCACCTGCGATCCAAAACAGACCAATCGGAAGTAACATCAAGCAAAGAAAAATGTCAAGGAGCGGAGGCAGGAGGGAGCTTGAGCCATATTTAAGGAAGCCTTCTTAGAGGAGCTGACCCTGATGTCAGTCTCAAAGCAGGAATCTGACAGGTAAAGAAGCAGAGGGGACTGTGGGAGCGCGTTCTTCAGAAAGAGCGACTTGGCCGTGGGCATCTTCTTTGTGCGGGGGTCCTACAGCAGACACCCGCAGGCACCACGGCTTTGCAGTCTGCAGTTCCAGAATCTAGGAGGAGGGTCTTACCTTCGCCATCTTGGGTTCCGTCCACCGGTGAGGTGAGAGCAAGGGGCTCCCTGGATTTACACAAAAACTGCTTCAAGCAGTTGATGGTGTAGGTGCCCACCAGGGTGCTCCTTCCGAAGGCTCTCCAGTCCACCACACAGATGCTCAGGGGCGGGTGCAGAAACTCATTCTCAGGCAGCTCCTGGGGGGAGAGACCAGATGACGTGAGGGCCTTGCCTGGGCTGGGCCTGGCTGCTCACACCCTGCTGACCTGTCTGGGGGAGGGACAAGGCAAGCCAGCAGCCATCTTACCACTGACCATGGCTTGCCATTCTCTTCCTCCAGGTCACCCCTGCAGCTTGCCGGAAGTCTGGAGCATTGCCTTCAGGGAGTAACTACCCAAAATAGGAGGGATGGCACTAGCAATTCATCCCAGGTTTAAAATGCAAAACTCACACACTCCCAAATTCTCTATGGCCGTAGTCTTCAATCCTCTTATTTTGTAATTATTTACCAGCAGAACTCTCAACTCAAATAAATGTTTACCCAGGCCCAAGATATAAAACAGACGATAGTTGAGCCATTTAAAATGGAGCTGAGGGTGAGGGACCAGCACCCTGCCCGCTTCGTTCCCCCGTGGCCCCCAAGGCTTAATGAAGCCCAATATGAAAGGCTTGCAAACACCGCTCTCTTTCTTTAATTCTAGGCTCCGCTGATTTAGAATATGTGTCCATTGGAGCTGACTCACTTGGACAAAGCAAACTTTTTCTTCACAGTTAGTTCCCAATCAGAGCACAAAAAAGTACGTTGAAAAATAGTGAAATAAACAAAAGCATAGGTGTCCAAAAACATCACTTTAGAAGCATAAATTCGCATGTAAACTACTGACATGCCGTGTACAAATGAATGTGTAAAAACCTAACCATTCAAATAAGTTGTGTTGGTGTAGCTTGTAGCCAGTAGTTTTCAAGCTTTAGAGTGTATCAGAATCACCTGGAGGGTTTGTTAAACCAGAGGTGCCCGGGCCCCACCCCTGAACGGTTTCTGATTCGCTAGTACTGGGGTGGGGCCTGAGAATCTGCATTTCCAACAAGTTCCATGGTGATGCTGATGGTGATCAACTGGGGGCCACACTTTGGGAACCACTGTCAAGCTGCTTTGATTTACTGTATGATCTGTGTCCGAAAACTTTAAAAACAAAACAAAATAATAGCAAAGTCTATGTTATGTCATTCTGCAATTCTGGCTTCTCACTAAATCAGACTGTCCTTCCTTGCATGTTGTAGATATCTGAAACTCTGAAATGTCTCCCCAAGCCAGGTTAATGAAGGAACGGGTCCCAGCTGCAGAAACAGAGGGTAGGAGGTGGGGGGGGGAGTGAGAGGTCCACACCACTTCGAAAGCATCTGCCTGGACGTTGAAGTTTGGGTTGTTCTTGTAGCTCTGGATCACACAGGACTTGACTCCTCGTCCTCCACACTCGATGAGGACCTGAGGACGATCCACTGAGAGAAGCTGCACCTTCTTCATTTCTCGGACGCCCCAGAAGAGAACCTGAGGAGAGGATGAGCAGAGCTGTCACTCAAAGACCCAGGGAGGCGCCAGCACGCGTGCCCTGGCTAAGGTATGGGAAAGTGAGATGTGCCACCTGAGAACTACAGCGTGGTCTTCCAGGAAGGGACTGTGCAGAACCTTGAAGGCACCATCTGATCCTCCACGTCTCCTTCCCACCCCGCAATTCCCCACTTACAATACAGGCAAGTGTTGCAATGCACCACTGCCCTTTAGTCCCCAAGAACAACTCCATCCTTCCCTGCACCCACCTCCACTCGGTATGTGCTCAGCACTGGCCGAATGTTGGCAGGAACTGGGTAGATCTGGGTGACATCCGGTGGGTCAACGGGAGGGAGCCCTTGCAGCCCAGACTCAGGGACCTACCGCACAAAACAAGTGCAGGTCAGAAGGGCAGGGAGAGGCAGGGAGGGCAAAGGGGGCCACACCACCACCTCCTCCGGAAGACAGTCACTTTTAACGAAAGTAACATTTCCGGCTTTAAATGCAACCAAAGCGATGCATTTTACCACATTTATTTATTAACTGGCAAATGCATTCATTCACAAGAGTAACCAACATTTAGTGAGCACCTACGATGTGCCACAAAGTTAACCATAATAAGGTTTCAGTAAGCTCATAATATAGAGGGGAGAGAAAAGTGACAAGTGGATAGATCCTCACCACCCGATCAAATGACACGGGAATGACAGCAGTGGCACGGAGAAGGGGCTCTGGTCAGATTCAGAATCTTGGAGACTCGCCTACGATGCCTACTATAGAAGAGACCCATGTTTAATCAAAGACTACTCTTAATCAGTGAAACAGAAAATGGAGTCTTTTGAAGGCAGACCTCCGGGATGAAAAGGCATCGTTTCCTGTGCATTTGGAATTAATGAAACTGCAGGAGGACAATCATTGTGCTTTAGTGAAATCTCATACAAAGGCCACTAAGGAAAGGGTCTTTCTCTCTGTGTAGGCCATCCCGCGCTGCCTTCAAGACCTGGCTCAACACTTACGTCTTTCAAGAAGCCGTCCCTGATTGGATCCCAGCCTCTGTGGCCATCCTCCTATCCTTCAGTCCTTGAAACACAGAAGCCTCTGTGGAGACTTAGTGCAGAAATCAGTGGACTGAACCCAGACACCAGGTTCCGCTGTGTGACCCTGCGTGAGTCCCCTTCCCTCTCTGGGCCTCAGATATCAGGCCAGATGACCCTTCCAGCATTCAGAAGTCAGATGTTCTATTAAACATTGCTTTGGGGTGTTTGTATGACTCGGCCAGGAGGAAGTCTTTGTTGACTTCGTCTCATTCTCTAAGCCCCTCAAGTGATGCTCCATATCCAGTGGGTTCTTGATAAACGTTTATTGGCCGACTGACATATTAGCTCCATATGCTCAAAAAAGCCTAATTGCTCATCAAAACCTGCAAAGCACAAATATACCACCATCCCTTTCTCACAGATGTCTTCTAGTTGGCAACAGCAGATGTAGTTGAGATAATTCTAAGAAAGCTCAGAAAAAGAAGACAGTAGACACTGTGAATGCCAAATGGGCTCGAGATAATGAAGCTGCAGAATGAACCAGACGAGACAAAGGAGGTAGGACATGAGGGTGTATGCCCAGGACTGCCCGGCAGTGAGAGGGGAGCGATCTAGCCTGCAGGACGTCACTCACTGAGAACACTATTGCTCCTGCAGCTCCAAAGGAAAAGCCACAGAATGGCTGTGATGCTGGCATAGGAGGCTGCCTCGGATGTGCTCTTTATAAAGTGCCATATGTTTGCTCCTCCTGGGGCTGCTGAAATGATGGCCTGGGAAATGCCCTGGAGAAGCTTTGTTCCATAAGTGCCTCAAAGATGCCCTTAAGAATTCAATAAAGGCCTTGATGAATCTCACAACATGGTGGAGATTGAATGACTTCTCTGGAAGTCAAGATTAAACATTTTCCCAGTAAAATGGGTCAGCTGCTGGCTTATAAAACCATGTAATGTGTAGTCGCTCACACATGGGGCCAGGGAAGGATAAAGAAGTGTTATGAAGACAAAATGGTGAATCAGGGATGGGCAGGATAAGTTGGTCCAAAAGTCAGACTGCCCCAATATCCCAGTGGAGACAAAATATCGGGGCCTCAAAAGAGGTCCAGCCGCAGGGCCAGGACAAGGGACCTTGGGTGAAAAATTTAAGGGGCAGCACTCTCAGGGTCATGCATGACCCTAATCCCAGCCCTGCCCATCTGGAAAATCACCGATGCTCAGCAGCCTTTCTCCGTCCTCTATGTCCCTCAGCCCATCATCTCTACTTGTATTGTACCCCTTATTCAGTACAGTGGCTGGGCACCAGTCATGGGCTCCATCACTTACTCGCTGTGTGAACTTGGAAAAGTTGCCACAGTATCTCTAAGTTTCACTTCTGTCATTTGTATAGTGGAGATAATGATACCTAGTTCATAGAGTTGCTGTGAAGAATTGCTGAGACAGCATGCAAGGCACCTGGCACACCTTCTGGCACATAGTCACCTCTCTAGCGGTGAAGGTAAACTGGCAATCGACTCTTGCAAGGTTTAAAGCTCAACTTCAAATCATCTTAATCTCCAAATGGATTCAGATGATCTAGGGTGGCTGGTGTGCCAAACCACCTCGGAGGCAAATTTAAATTCTCTCTCAAGGAAAACAGTATCAGCCTAGGCTCAAATTTTCTCTACATATTTTACATGAATGAGTGAATACATTCATCTGAAAATGTCGCATTGAGAGTCTGCTCTGTATAAAATATAATTGTTGGCTCCCAGTGTGACACGGGATGAATCTCACACACACTTCCAATCCATCTGCCAACCATGTGGACTCTTCTTTTGATCCACACCCAGAATTCGCTTCTCTTCTTTTCCATGGCTACGATCTTGATCCAAGCTTCCAGTTCTCCAATCCGGATTACCCGATGGGCCCCCGCAGTTGGCCTCTCTCCTTCTCCCCTCACCCTTTCAGCATGTACTCAACTCAGTATCCATGGTGTTTCAACATAAATCAGACATTATGCTCAAAATCCTCTCTTGTCTTCCCTTCTTTTATAGAGTAAAAGCCAAAGTCCTCACAAGGCTCCAGGTGATCTTTTTCCTCCGACCTCATCTCCTACCCTCTCCCCATCCTTCACTCCACTCTAGCCACACTGGCCTCCTTACTGGTCCTTGAAAATGCCAGGCATACTCAGGCTCCAGGATCAGGCATTTGCTGTTCCCTCTGCATCAAATACTCTTTGCCCAGATATCTGCATGGTCTGCTCCCTTTTCCCCTCCAGGTTTTGACTTAAATACCATTTCTCAGTGATGCTTCCCTGTATACCTAAAATGTCCACCCCCAACACACACATGTCCACTTCATGTCTCACATTGAATTACCTTTTCTCCTTCGCAGTGATCACAGTCCTGTAACATCTTATGTTATAATTTACACAGTGTCATCTATTATCTCCTCTTCACTAGAATATAAGTCCCCTGAGGGCAGGGACTTTTGTCTGTCTATTCACTGAAGAATTCTTAGGAATGTGCCTGGCATATAGTAAACACTCAATAATGTTTGAATGCATGAATGAATGAGTGAAGCAGTCTTTGCCTTCAAAAACTTTACAGATTAATGGAGACAAGCCTGTAAACAATTGACCTTACCGTAGTCTGAATGACAGAAAAAGGCAAATTGCTCTAGCACAGAAGAGGAGAAAACATTTAATTTGACTGAGGTGGGTGTGGGGAAAGCTTCCTGGAGGAAGCATCTGTTGTTCTTAACTTAGATGATGACCATTTCCCTAACTTGGCCGATGGAGTGTGGAGGTTGGGGTGGGTGGAGTGGGGAGACACTCTGGAATGGAATAACAGCGTGCCTAAATGCAGAGGAGTACGTTTGCACGGTGAACTCACAGAACCTGGAGCGATCTGGCGTAGAGAGGCCATAGTGTAGAGAAATACGCTGAAAGATGAGGTTGAAGAAGCATTTGAAGACAAATTAGGGAGAACTCAAATGTCTAGTTATAGAAATTCAACATTCTCTCCTGGGCCAGATTTCTTTTCGTGAAATATGAAGAATTATCACGCAAACAAAAATGTAAAGTTTTATAGTCAAAAACATTTGGAAAACGTTAGATTTCAAAAAAGAAGTTTCGAAAGTTTCTTTATTCACAGACCTCTCATTTGCCATGGTAATGGCATTTCAAATCCCCAAGAGGGATATAATATGAAGAATTTCTTAAACTTTCTTTTCACTGTATTTGGAGGGACTGTCCTTGGCATTCCAAAAAATAGACTTTGAGAAATGTTCCTGGCAGTAAAAAGCAGGGCTCCACTGGTGATTTCTGAAGAGAGTGGTACGGTCTGCCTTGTGTTCTGGAAGGAATGTGGAGGATGAAGTGACTAAGAAAAGATTAGGAAGCCAGAAGACCAGGAAAGAGGCCAATGCAACAATCATGATGAGAAATGGAGTCTCTGGGAACAGGAAAGATGCAATAGTCAACGAGCTTGGCCTGGCTAGGGGTACAAACACAGACTGAAGAATTAAAGCTGAGTCTGAATTCTCAAGGACAGCGTCTGGGAGAACAGTAGGGCTGAAAGCCAGCAATGGGAGGACAGGGGGCCAGCTGGCTTGGTTAAGAAAGGGAAATGGAGATAACGAATTCAGTCCCGGGCATCTAAGAACCCAGGTACTAAATCCTTCTTCTAGACAGAGAAGCGTTTCAGTAGTGGAGACGGAGAGGCTGAAGTAAACCATCCAGAGATGAAAACTGAGAGCAGCTGGTGACAAACGAAGGCATTTTCCAGCTCCTGTCTTCTCAGCATGTACGAGATCCACTTGCTAAGACAGTCGCACTGATGATCAAATTACTTTTTGAACAAGTAATCAAATGAAAAGAAATCTTAATGAAACCCTAATGAATTGTATCTCTTAGGCTGCTGCAATGCTTCCTCTATTAACTCAGCTGTCAGGAAGCAGCAGGATCTTGCCTAGGACACTCAGCTCAGAGCGGAGGGAGGGAGCATGAGGGATGCAACTGTGGAACCCAGAGAGATCTGAGGCCTCAGAGGGCCTGTGGAGATCGGTCGTCCAGCCCCTCATTGATGGATTGGGGGACCCAGGCCCAGAGCACTTCAGCAAGCTTCATGGGGTGAAAATAGCAGTTGACTGGATCCAATTCATTTAGCCTTGAGCCTCAGGTTTCCAACGTGTAAAATGGGAGTGTTGCACCAGATCTAGTTTTCCCAAGTCAGCCATTCCTCTACCACCTTTACCACCTGTGCTATCATCCAGTCAGCATTTGCATTAGACATAGCTTTGTTTTTAAAAAGGAAATTTCATGTTGCTAAGGAAAACACTTGCCATAAATGGCAAGTAACTTTAAAATGAAAGCCAAACAATGTATCGGAATACATCACGGGAAGCTTTTCTTAAACTTTCTTTTCACTCTATTTGGAGGGGCTGGTGTTCCAAGAAGCAGACTTTGAGAGATGTGTCTACGGGCATCATTGATCTTTTTTACAGGCACTGAGCCTAAAGCCTGTACTCTTTCTTAAAAGGGAAGGTTGCAAGTTAGGTATTATAGATAGACTAGCATCAAACTAGACTTTCTTCTAGAAGTAGTTAGAAAGATCAAAAAGGGCAAAAGTCCATTTGTGACAATATGGAGGGACCTTGAGGTCATTATGCTAAATGACATAAGTCTACAGAGAAAGACAAATACTGTACAATCTCACTTATATGTGGAATCTAAGAAAAAGAAAACTCATAGAAACAGAGAGGAGACTGGTGTTTGCCAGGAGTACGGAGGTGGGAAAAATGAGTGAAGTTGGTCAATGGATACCAACTCCCAGTTACAAGATGAATACGTTCTACAGATCTAATGCACAGCACGGTGACTGCAGTTAACAATACTGTATTGTATACTGGAAAGTTGCTATGAGAATAGATCTTAAAAGTTCTCACCACACACATGCACATGCAAAAGGTAACTATGTAAGGTAATGGATGTATTGATTAATTTCATTGTGGTAATCATTTTGCAAGATACACATATATCAAATTATCATGTTGCACACCTTAAACTTATAGAATGTTATATGTCAATTATATCTCAATAAAGCTGGGGTTGGAAGAGAAAAGGCAAAACTCCCTTCCCATCGATTAGACGTTATTTAATGCTCTACTTGGCTTCAACCTAAAATCACTCATTGCCAGCCTAAAATCACCTGGATTCTGCCTAGAGGAAAGACAGGACCAGCTGGTTTTGCAGGTCACTTTCCATTCTGACAGTTCTTGTTTCCAGGCAACACACATCTATCTGGAAGAGCTCGTTCTATTAGAATCACTTGGCTTATCATCCTGGAATCCTGCAGCCTAAGATTTATAAGAGAAAGATTTTTCTAGTCCTCCCCTTCAAGGCTGCAGTCACTGTAGAGCTGGAACCAACACCTGAGTTCCTGCTACTCTAACCCTGCAAGGACTCGCCCAGCTTCACTTCCCCTGACAGAGAGCTAGCTCTTGCTCCAAGGCAGCCACAACATCCTTAAAAACTTCTTCCTTAAGTGGAGCAAAAACCAGAACACAATCAAAGTCTTCGATAGGATGGGCTTAAGAACTCATCACTGTAGTCATATGCAGCTCCCAGGGTGCGGACGCGGGCAGAGTTTGGATTTGCATACGTGTGTCTAACCCCACAGCTGTTCCCTTCCTCAGTATGCGCTGCAGCCTCTCCAGCTCCCAGGAGAATCTGTACACTTGAATTCCAAGCTCTAACCTGCCACGTTAAGCAACTCGTTACCTTTCTATCCAGCTCAATTTCTTCACCTGAAATAGATAGGTGAGACTAGACATTTTCCTTTAAGATTCTATAGTATAATAATATTAATAATAAAATAGGTAGCATTTGTTGAGCATTTATTCCATGCCAGGCAGTTTAGGTAGATGGATTATCATCTCCATTTTACAGGTGAAACATAGAGCGATGAAGTAGCTTACCCAAGGTCACACACTAATAGGTGGTGGGAATGAGATTCATTCCCGCGGGATCCAATCAGAGCTCCTTCACGCTTACTCATCCTGCATGTGTTAGGGATGCTTGCCTTCTAGTTTCTCTACCAAGTGAGATTTTCTTTAAAATTGGGATTTCTGAAAAATGGGCTTACCTCTAGAGGGATTGGTCTGAGCTAAAGGTAAGGTGCCACCTGCCCTCCTGGTGCCTCAGGAGATGGAATGATCAGGGAGAGACATCTCCCTGATATAGGGCCACCTGGTCACTTCTTTTCCAGGTCCTCTCCCTGTCCCATTTGGTTCTCCACTGAACAGCCAGCCTTGAGAGTCTCAGGTGCCCTTTCTAAGTATCCTGGTTTTGCTTTCTGAAAAGTCTTCCTAGACACACGTTTGTTCATAAATTCCCCTACATCTTAGTGGGACAGACTAAGAGCTCTTTCCCTTTGGGAAACTTTGTGATACAGTGTTAAGGTGTAAAAGGCTTTAAAGGTCTAAGTTCAGCTCTCAGCTCAACCACCGACTGGCTGCACGAGGAGGTAGTTGCATTGACCCTCAGTTTATTATCTGTAAAATGGGAATCATATCTATCTCAACAGGATTGAGAGAGGTCTGGTGTGATGCAAGGTATGTGAGGCAGCAAATGCAACGTGATAAGTGCCCCCAAAATGTTTGCTTTCTTCCTCTTGCGTATCCTCTCATGGTCTATATGGAGCTCAGGGATTTCCGTATAGGGCTGTTGAAGTATTGTTGGCCAAACTCACAAGGATCTTGCATGCTAGGACTCTTATAGCACAGGGGGTCTGGGAATAGCCTGTGTCACCTGAGTTCTTAAGTGGCACCTCCCAGATCCCCAGAAGGAGACACCTCTGGACACGGGATAGCAAGGAGGGACCTGGCACAGCCTCACTGAAGTGTACTTCTGCTGAGGGCACCTCTCTGGTGAAGTGAAACAGACAGACATCTAGCGCAACTGACACTTCCTGGCTCACTTACCTGGAGCAGTTCAAATACAGCAAGGAGGTCCCCTCCAGAGAGGTTCCCACAAAAGATGGGGTGATAGCACAGCCTGGGGGGCTCATAGTCCTGGTCAGCCAGCTTCACAACAGGAGCAGCCACTGTGGCACCCAAGTATTCTGGCTTCCCCTAAGGCAGAAAAGAAATGAATTTTTGTTCCTGACTGTTACCCACCTGGTGTTGATGTGCATCCGTGTGATTTTGTAAATGATCTTCACAAAACTGTCAGCCTCAGTGTCTCTCTCTCACTACTGTCTCACTCTCTTCTTCTGCCAAACTCTTCTTATCCTTTTCCACAGGCTTGGGGAGCAATGCAATCTATTCAGGCTCCCAGGAAAACTCTAAGAGGCTTCCTGGCCCAAGTCTATCTCAGATGTTCTCTTTCTCCTCAGACTATTGAGCTCAATGGAATAAAGTTAAAATCATCTAAGGTAGACTTGAAGGGGAAAAGGGAAATAAAGCGGCACCAAACATTCCAAAAGATCTCCAGGGCAGGGCGCCGTTGCGGTTGGGCACATGAGCTTTGGAGTCCAGGCAAACCTGACTTGGGGTTCCCAAACCTACTGCTTCCTAGATCCAAGACCTTGGGCCAGTTACTCAACCTTTTTTGAGCCTCAAGCCTAAAAAGAGTTTGTTAAAAATTCCTGTTCACAGGGCCGTGAGGATTAATGTAATGATGTTTGTGCTTTGCACAGTGACTTGTATACAGTAAGTGCTCAATACATGGTAATATGATGATGATGATGATGATGATGATGATGATGATGATGATGAAGGTCAGGATGTTTAAGTGATAGAGCAGTCCTGTGCTATTTTTCTTGGTAGTGAAAGAGGGTATTAAAATATCTTTTTATATGTGTGTATATATGGGTGTAAGTTTCTTTAAGAACTATTCTTTAAGAACCATCTCCTGCCTCTCCCCAGACGGGCTCCCAGGAGCCTGGGTCCACGTTGCCCCAAGAACAGCAGGGGCTGGAGTAATCACTCTGCTTTGCTATTTCTCTCAAGAACTGCTGGGTAAGCTCCATGCAGGCAGGGTTGCCTGCCTTATCCACTGCTGTGTCCCCGGACAGGGGGCAGGGACTCATTCTATGTTTCTTGAGTGAAAGCTCTTGGATAAATGACCTCCGAAGTCCAAGGACAATGCCCACAACCTGTTCCGGCTGAGGCTGCATTGCTTCATTGCCTTTGGACTCATGAACCAGCACCTGCATTCCCAGCTGTAGAAGGAAACTTGGTTGAGGTGGAAATGGGGTTTAGTTCAGTTCACACTCGGAAACAAACAAAGCTGCCTCCTGGTATCCAATGGCGGAGTCCGACCTGTTCTGGGTACCCGTGGAGTTAGGACAGCTGGATGCGAAACAAGCAATCTGCTGCATAATTACTTTGTCCATGATCCTAGTAAATTAAGCCTGGAAACAAAAGAGTAAGCATAAACCCAGGCAACCAATTTGCCAAATATAAACTCATTTCTTACAGAGCTAGCAGATTCTCGTGAGGGCACAAGCCTCTGGGTATGAGAGAAAGCTCTAGACTAGATGCACGGGGCTGGCAGAGTCAGAATATCTGATCATCAGCCCAGGACTGTGGGCCCCGTGCAGCGGCAGCCCACAGGTGGAAGCAGAACCTTTTGCACGTCTACATGTATCTTTCCAGGAGGAAAGTGCAAAACGTTCATATTTCCTTTCTGTCCTACATTTCCTTTTCCTTTATGTGAGAATGTAAGCTTGACTTTTCTGTGAAGGGTTTGGCTTGGGGTGGGGGCTGGGAGGCAACATGGAATGGGGGTCTAGAAGGAGTTTGGAAAGCCAAGGGACAGCAAAGGGAAATCCACGTAGTCCAGAGAGTCGGTTTAGGAGGAGCTTTCAGAGATGCTTGATTGTCGTTATTGATTGTCAAATAACAAGTCCTCAGGATTGGAACCACGTTGTTGGGGATAAAACAGAAAAGGTACTTATTTTGTGGCCTTCTCTCCAGAAAATCTATACTATATGTACAGCAGTAGAACTCATATTCCATAAATATATACATCTAGCCCTAATTTATAAATTGGGAAATGGGGGCCAGAAAGAGTGACGTGGAGAAGGAGAGTGTGCGTGTCTAAAGGGACACAGTCCCACCAGCCACTCCCACATGTACAGGAAGAGGTGGACATGGGACAGGAGGCTAGGTTCAAGTCCTGGCTTTGCCTCCAGCTAGCTGTGACCTTGAATAAGGCATCTGACCTTTCTGGGTCTCTGTTTCCTCCTCTAGGAAGCAAGAGGGGATTTCATGCTCTCCAAGGTCCCTGCTCACCTTCTATAATTCTCCCATCTCAATTTCCTCCTGACCTTGAATCAAGGTCAGAGCTGCCAGGATGCTCTGAGGAGGCGAGAGGCTTTCGGAAGGCTTCTTGGAAAAGCTGTACTTAATGTATTCGTGCTTCCGCAACCACCCGAAGATGGAGAGACATCAAAAAAATTAAATAACTCTTTGCCTTTTATTTTAGACTTCTTAACTTAAAAAAGAAGATTTGCCTTAGGAATTTAAAAAACCCTTCCAGGAAGTTTTTGAACCTGCCCAGTGTTTCAGAACTCAGACATCTTCGGAAAGGAAGAGGTTTGGTCAACCTCATAACAGAAATGGGATAGAGATGAATGCATTGTTTCAGGGCTTGGAAGCAATAACCAAAAAAGAAAAAAGATCCAGTTACAAATGCTGAATTGATGACAATAGCCATCCATTTCTTTCCAGCCAGGCGAGACCAGTAAACACCTCCTGGTTTCAAAAGGCATGGACATTTTTATTAAGCAACGCTTGGACATGGAACTAGCTGGAGGCTGGATAGAACTGCCAGTTGCTTTTTATAATTATATTTCTTAAGAAGTGTGTGTCAACTGAAATTTTGTTTTTGTTTTTAGCTGAGGAAGATTCACCCTGAGCTAACATCTGCACCAATCTTCCTCTTTTTGGTATGTGGGTTGCCGCCACAGCACGGCCACCAATGAGTGGTGTAGGTCCATGCCCAGGAACCGAACCCAGACCGCTGAAGTGGAGCACGCTGAACTTAACCACTAGGCCATGGGGCTGGCCCTCGACTGAAGTTTTGTGAACCAGATGCTATTTTAATTGCTATCTAGAGGGAAATCTAAGTGAAAAACCCTTTAGTAAAGCAAATGATCATCACCAATTTTCCTGGTTCTGTAAATCATTGTTTTCCCAGGTCAGGACTACCTCCAGGTGCATCTAGAATCCCGGCTGATTAAATAAAGTCAGTCAGTTAATGTGGCATTTTTAGCACTGCCCCGGGGACACTCACCACCGCATCACTGTCATACAGCTCCACCACCACTAAAGGTGGGGACTCTGCCAGCTCCTTCTGGTCTCCATGCAGCACCAAGTCATTGAACAGCAGCATCTGGTTCCAGGTAGGGGAGAGGGTCTCGGAAATGATCTGGAAGGTGGGGCAGAAAGAAAAGCAAAAGATCCCGTGACTGGTGTAGGGACCTGAAATTGGCCACCCCAAGATATGTCTCTTTGGCATCAGGATTATTTGAGGCTGATTGCTTTTGATAAACTGGGACAGGGAAGGAGGCTCTGAGGAATGGAACTTGCCCTTTGTTAGGACACCTTTACATTTATAAGGTAAATCTCTATCTGTAAAAGGTGCCTCCCTCTCTGTACCAGGAAGAAGAAAGGAGATGACCTTCTCTCTAGAAACTCTTAATCAATACCAAGGCAAGGACTTAAAATCTGCATTTTATTGTGCTTCTTTGGTAACCTCCTGTAACTGACTTCCCTCCCCCTCCCAACGTTGGCACCTCCTTAAAGATTAAGCATCTTTCTTAGGGCTGGGAACTGATTGCAGCGCTCATCTGTGACCCCCCAGCCCGAGGCAACACACCTGCCACCCCGCGGCATTCATTGAGACAGCAGACCTATCTGCCGTTTCCATCAAAAGCTGTGCTGACAGAGCAGCCTCATGACTATTGTAAAAGGGATATTTCAATCACATGTGAAACACCCTGTTTGGGGGTATATAACCACTCTGTGTACCCCACTTCTTCAGTGCCCTTTCTTCCTTCGGGAAGAAAGACCCCGGGCCATGGTTCCTCATAAAGCTTTGTTTAATTTTCTCTTGCTATTCTGTCTCATGTGAATTTAATTCGTTCTCTGGCCAGATGAACCCACATTTGGGAAGAGGAAATGTCTTCCTCCCCTACACTGGGCTGTAGGGGCTCCAAGGTGCATTCATTCAACATTTACTTATGGAGGGCAAAGAGAACACATCCTCGTCATCACTGCTCACTCATTCAACATCCGAGCGATATTCTGCTATGTACTGGATGCTGGGGGATGCAGAGGTCCTGCACTGGAGGAGCTTACATAAGTTTCAAGAGCAGAGCTCCTGCAATGATTAACACCCTATTTGCATACATAATTTCAACTCAGTCCTCACAGTGGTGTTGTGATGATAAGACTAGCTAGCCTTTATTGCGTACTGACTATGTGCCAGCTGTTGCACTTTACATGCACCGTCTCATTTAAACTTCATAACAATTCTGGGCAGAGGATATAGTTATCTACTCACATTTTACAGACCAGGAAACCAAGGCTCACTTGTCCAGAGCCAGCAAGCAACAGAACTGGGATTCAATCTGAATCTTCTGGCACCCAAGCCCAGGCTGCTAACCTCAACCGCCCTCACCAAGTAGATGCTAACACTGTCTCCATTTTATGGAAGGGCAAACTGAGGATGGGGGGGCATCTAGTGATTCTTCACTTACAAGCAAATAAAATTTTGTCATTCAATACTCTAAAGTGAGGTTTGAATCTATTATTTCTTATTTCGAATTTTACTGTTTTGTGGATATTTATTTGACTGCATTGAACTGACCAGGGTCTTCAAAATAACTCTCACCATTTTGTACGACATTTTTCTTTCTACCATAGCAAACTGTGACATTGATAGTTGGCTGCACCCGTTATACAGATGGAGAAACCAAAGGACAAAGAAGGACAACAACCTGCATAATTGGTTCAGAACCATGAGTGTCTCCCTTAGAAGTGGTTCACAGCCCCCCTGCTGGGCCATGCAAGTGGTACCTTCAGAAGGGAGGGTGGAGCTGGGCTTGCATCCTCTACTTCATTGGATGTTTGGAAACATGCCAGTTTCACAGAGCTAAAGGCCGGGGTTGCTTCAGGATGGGTAGACTCTGCACCTGGGCAGAAACTGCCCCATTAATATGTGAGGCTAGTCCTGGAAAGAGGCCACTGTTATATTTCCTTCTCTCCCAGGCAGCGTAGACACATGAGCGATTTCACAGGTTAACAGACAACACAGTGGATGCTGGTAGCTGCCCCCTCACCGCTGACTGTTCACTCCAGGGGATCTGAGACAGATTTGGCCTGGACTAACTGCTTAGGCTCCAGACCCCAAATAAACTGTCAGCTCAGAGTTTTATACCAAGAGCCGTCACTAGTCACAGCATTAAATCATTTTCACTGTGGTCACGAAAGAACGTTTTATTGCTCTTCTTTATGTGAATCATAAAAAATATTGTGCTTTTCACAATTTCTTTCCTTTCCTGCTTTTTGGGGTTTTTGTTTTTTTTTTTTGAGGAAGATTACCCTTGAGCTAACATCTGCTGCCAATCCTCCTCTTTTTGCTGAGGAAGACTGGCCCTGAGCTAACATCTGTGCCCATCTTCCTCTACCTTATATGTGGGACACCTGCCACAGCGTGGTTTGATAAGCAGTGGGTAGGTCCACGCCCAGAATCCGAACCAGCAAACCCCGGGCCGCCAAAGTGGAATATGCGAGCTTAACCGCTGCACCACCAGGCTGGCCCTGCTTTTAGAGTATTTTATGCCTCAGACACAGTGAGGTTTTTGACATAACATTTCAGAGAAAATCTTAACTTTTTAAACAAGAAAAGAACGGTTTCAACCAACCTATGAAGGGGAGTTATGGAGCTGCAGTGCCAAGTTACCCTGCGTTGATGACCGACATCGCAAAGAACCAGGTGTTCTTCCGTTGCTTTTAAAATAGAAATGTGATCTCTTTTGTAGCATGCACCCAACAGTGTGGCACCAAAGCAATTTTTGATGCTCACGGCATCTTTCCTATAGAGATATTTTAATGGCTTCCTTGGCACTGTGGGCCGTAAGTGCCACTTGATGAGATTCCAGAGGCCAGCATTCATTCATTCATTCATTCATTCATTCATTCAACACATGTTTATTCAGGACCCACAATGTCCCAGGCATGGCATTAGGCACTAACACAGCATCCTGTGAGCTTTTAATAAATGAGCAGGTGCTCAACAGTTACTTGCATGAATGAATGAGTGGGTATTGGCCTGTCCTCAGAGTTGTTCCCAAGAGTAAAAGGACCGTGCAGCCACCTTGAAGAGGTATTAAAACGTTCACCCAAACAAAAATACATTCTACTACTTTTCTACAAAGGTGCCCACACTAGCCTCATTTTTTCAGGGCTTCCTTAAGGAGTTATGCATTATAATCATGTTAAATGGCATTGCTTGGAGTCTCTAGTAACACTTAGCTGCCATTTTGAAGAAGGAGTGAGATTCCATGGTTGGGACATGGCTTTAGAATCAGAAACCCCTAGAATGGAACCCTAGTTTCATCCCCTGCCTTATGTCTAACTTGGGCAGATGATTTAACCTCTCTGAACCATAGTTTTACTCATTTCAATGGGGTTAGCACCTACCTTGTAGAATTGTTATGACCATTTTCTGAGATAAAGCATATTAAGTGTCTGGCACACAGCTGCTGCTTAATAAGTGCTTGTAGCGCCTCCCCTCCGCCCCCAACTCCACTCCACCCTGTGCACACTTTTTTACAAACAAGTAAACATTTACTGAAACCTACCATGTGCCAGTCTTGGTGCACTGGGGTACTTGTGTCTAACAGGAGACCGTCCATGTTCTCAGGACTCAGCATCAACATGACTGTGTGAAATCTCAGTTCCACATTCTCCATCCTTTAACAGCCTCCCCTTCTCCTCTAAGGCTCCCTCTGTGCCACTTAGTCCCTCTCCCATTCTATTGCCAAAGCCTTTCTCTTTGGGAGCTGTCTACCTTTTCCTTTATCCTTCCATTGCCAAAGGATCTCTAAGTCCCGCATCCTCAGTGATGTCTGGAACAACTGGGTTCTCCTTCTGAAATATTTCAGGCCATTAAGTCACTTTATAGGGGATTGGTTTGCAGGACAAGCCCTGCAGAGACTGCTCCCCCTGAGCTCCATGCGGTCAGTTCAGATGAGCGCTACCAGATGACCGGCAGAGCTCACCTATGACTGCAGGGGTTCCCAGGCTCAGCTTCCCCATCATGAAGAGTGTGAGAGGGGGGCATGTCACACACAGACCAGTCCCTCTGAGGCAGCACAACACTGAAACGGGAGAGGGAAACTGCAACACTTTCTTACCAAAATGGAAGCAGGGTAGTAGTTAAGCCAGGTGACTTTGGAATTGGACCAACCTGGGTATCCAACTTGGCTCCACCATCTTCTGCTTAAATCATCTCTAGGCCTGACCCTTCTCATCTGCAGAATGGGGACGCTAACAGCATCCACCCTTGGACTGCAGTGAGATGTAGCAAACAATGCATACTCAGTGCTTAGCATCATGCCTGGCACGTGGGGAGCTTTTAATAAATGACAGCTACTATTATTAACAAGAATTAGGTGCTTGGTTCAAAAGTATGGAGGCAAAGTCTAGGGCTCAACAGAGCCTGTTGTGCCTTTCAAATGATTCTTTGATAAACAACGTCACCTCTTCCTTTGAGATATGGGTCTAAATCAAATGAAGATACTGTATGGAGATACAAAATAGAAGGATAATCACATGGCAGCCCAGTGAGCTCGCTCAGCCCCCCGGCACACCCAGGGCCCTGAGATCACCTCTAAGGGCTGGAATTCCACAGCTGTGGCAGGCGGGGGAGGACCCCAGGGGTCCACCCTCCAGAATGCCCCTTGCTTCTGGTGGCCAGCCTCAGTGACAGTAATAACAAGCAGTCACATAGAAGCTGTTCTAAGCAAGGTGCTGTCCTGGGTGTTTTACCCTCTGGAGATATATGCAATACCATCATCCCTGTTTTACAGATGAAGAAATTGAGGACAAAGAGGGTTTTGCTGAGCATCACACAGCCAATAAACGGAGGAGCTTGGATTTGAACCTGGGCAATACAGCTCCAGAGTCCACCCTCCTAATCACCAAGCTAGGTTCTACCTCTCAAAGCAGGAAGGAGAAAGAAGCCTCGAGTCTTCTTGTTTTCATGCTCATTTACTAAGTGAGGATGGAGTCACTTTCCTTCTGAGATCTCGTTCAACTTCCCTCCTAGACAGAGATAATCCATCTGAGCCCTCCACGTGCCTCTGGGAGGCCCATCACTATGGGGTCTATCACAGCATAGCTAACTGTCTGTCCAGACGACAGCCTACCTCCACACCCAGATCATACGTGATGCAGGGGCAGGGGCTGGTCCCCACCTCCCCCTGTTCCCTGGAACCCAGCAGGTGCTGGAGAGATGGACCAGATACTGGTTCACATTATCATCTTGGTCTACATGTCACAAATCAAAACGTAATCTCCCAGGTCACGGGCGTCACTTTGGAGAGAAATGTCAGCCCTCATCACATGAGCCAATGTATTGGCCACGATTCATCGATCACCCTATACATTTAACTTTTCACTTCTTCACAACAGCCCTATCTTAAGATGACAGACTGAGGTTTAGTGAGTAAATGCAGCTAGAAAGTGGATGAGCTAGAACGGAACCTCAGGTTTCTTTGTGTCCTCTTTGTCTGAACTCTCAGAGACAGGCAAATCCTCTCCTGAGCTTCCCTCTCGGAACAGCGAATCCTCAGAGAACAGCGTAAATCCTTAGAGAACACGATCTAATGAGAACGGCAGCCTCAGGGACTTTTGCTAATTAGGAGCCCTTTTCACATTTCAGCACTCAGGGTGCAGGAAAGGGAGAAAGCACAGAGGAAACGGGTATAGCTCCGTCTCCATTAATCCCACAACATCTATTAGGAATAGTATTTTCCAGTGGGAGACACTGAATTACAGAGGTGTTGAAAGTGTGCAAAGTCCCCCAGCTGTGACAGTGCAAAGTCTAGGACTTTCTGACCACAAAGCTGGAAAACTTTCCTCCCCACGAAGCCCCCTCAGTAAAGATGGCATCCTCAGCCTCATGCGGGCTGTCTGTGTGCTGTTGTGTCGTTCATTCCTTCCCCATTGAACACGGCCCTGTGCCCAGCACTGCCGCAGGCGTTCTAGGAGCCAGGTTCTGCTTTTCCTCCTCATCTCTCTTTCCCTCCCACTCTTCTTGATCTCGGGTGCTTGCTCTCTTGGCTTCAGGACAATGGATCACAGTGGAACAACAGACCTTCCCCGTGTCGGTCCTTCCTTGCACACGTGCTTTTGAGTCTGAAACACCTACACACCCAGAGACAGCTATTTGCAACAAGCCCCTATTCTTTCCTTCTGGGCTGTGCTGAGGATCAGCTGTGAGCTGCAGGAAGATGGCGGATGGGCTTCCCCGGTTACCTTCGTGGTCTGGCAGTGGGAAAGGAACGTGACCTTGGCAAAGGGGTCTGAAAGTCCGTTGCTGTCAGCCGCGATGAGGCCCCGGGCTTGGTACATGTGCGCTCTCAGCTGGAAGACGTGCCGGTCTGTGGATGGATATGGAGAGGGACAGGCGTTAGCGGGCTGTTCCAGAACAGTGTGTGAATGGGTGTCTGTGGGCGATGTGCGTCTGCAGGCGTATCCAGAGACAGACAAGGAAAGCATGGCACCGCCACCTCCGAGCCTGAGATGGCAGCGGGGGAGAAGGCGGAGAGGTCACATTGATGGGAGTTTCGGGGCCAGGCAGTCTCCTTGTGCTTTCACCACATTGTGGATTTTTAATCTTCCTAACAACCCTGTGAAACAGACATAATTATCTCCATTTTCTAGACGAGGGAAATGGCTCACAAAAAGGCTAAAATACTTTTCCAAGTTTGCAGAGCTAACCAATGCCAGAGCCTGGATTTCATTTCTGTCAGGTGCCAAAATCACCTTCTCTTTCTAAAATACCACATTTAACTTCCTAGTAATTCTCTGTTTCTGCTGGCATGAGTGTGTGTGTGTTCATGGGTGAAAGGGGCTGCTCCACAAATAGTTTTTGCTTCAATAAATTCAATAGAAGCTTGAATCATTTATGCATCCATACATCCATTCAGCCAGCCAATGTCATTTTGAGCTCCAGCTGTGTACCAGATACAGTTCTGGTCTCTAAGGATTCTGAAGTAGCTGAGACAGCCCCCTGCCTTGGGGAGGGCCAGGGAGAGGGCAGAAGATAAGACAAGCATCTTAATCACAGAGCTAAGTGTCCTGTGAGAGATACAGGCAGAGGAGATGGGGAGTTGAAGGCAAGAGCGAGCACATCTGTTTGATGGGCTGGGACGCAGAGAGAGGGCCGCTGGTGGAGGCAGACCAGGATTCAGTGGGGGAATCCCAAGACAGAGCTGAGTTAATCATATTCCTTTATTCGTTGGCTCATGGGACTTTATGAACAAGGCCCCTCTTGTTTGTCCTATTGACTTGTTCCCCGTTACCCCTTTACTCATCCCCATTCCTTGTCTCTCCCAAAGGTGACTATTGTACCATGTTTAGTGTATCCGTGTTTTTGTGTTGACATGGGACTGGGATACAGGAACTCTTGCACACCAACTTGACTAGCTCTACTCAGTTCAATTAAGGGTACAAATACCCTGTGCCCCGCCGCAATGCCACTCATAGGCTTATAGCACCCAGGTCCATATGAGGACTCATACAAGTTCCTAACCCTCTCTGTGCCTTTGTTTCCTCATCTGTAAAATGGAGGTAATAATAGTTCCTCGTAGGGGATTGTAGGGGATTGAAGGACTAAGACGGGTGCCTGATACATGGGAAGAACTTTAAAAGTGGTGTGAAGATGCTGGTGTGGCTGTCACTATTGCTCATTACAATGTGGCCTGTAATGGTGGACAGCTGGGGGCAACCTGGGTGTCCCTCAGGGAGTGGACAGGAAGAACATTAGGGAACTTGGTATAGCAGTTAGAAGCAATGGATTAGAGGTATACAGAGCAAAATAGGTGGCTCTCAACAATACAGAGCTTAATAGAAAAGGACAAAACAGCATGAGATACATAACAATACTACTTATGTAAAACGAAAATACGTGCGCACAAAAGGAAAATTCACATTCGCCAAAGCACGTTCAAATAAAAAGGGGCAGACTCTAGGGGAGGTGGTACTGCCCTTTGAGCAGAGCCCTAAAGGGTGGCAGCATTTGACAAGCAGCAATGGGGTGAGCAGGGCTGTGGAGAGCTCTCCAAGTGGCTGGAGCGGGGTAAGTAAAGATGAGGACAAAAATGCCAGGCCACGTAGGGGACAGGATGAGTCTAGTTTGGCCAAAGTATGAGGTCCCAGAAAGTTGTGGTCACATTGCCGTGGGTCTTTGAGGCCTGAATTGAACAGGTAATGGGGACCTCTTGAAGGTCTGTGCCCAGGAGCCGATGATATTCGAGCAAAGCTTCAGGGGAATGAAACTGTGAGTCAAGCATGCAACAGACAGAAGAGATGCTGCAGGAGGATCAAGAAGAAGACCACACTGTCCATCCAGGTGGGAAGTTTTAGGGCCAGATCCCATGCAGTGGTGGAAGAAATTGAAATGAGGAGGGGAAGAGAGAGACATTGCGGCCGTGGGTGCTACAGGACTTGGCTCCTGACCGGCAGGGCGAGCAGGGGCAGTGAAGGAAGCGGGTGCCAAAGATAGCTCCTTACTTGACTGTCTGTCATCATGCCTGCACATGTTTCCATCCTTCTACCCCGTGCCACTGTCTGCCTACATGGGGACCAATGTGGAGCCTGAGAATGCAGCAACCACAACAGTTCCCATTCTGAGCCTGCAAAGGATTTAAAAACTTGAAATCTGCACACTCCTGAATTAAGTCCAGCTGCTTCAAGCACAAAGTGCTTAAAGCTCTGATCAAGTAGGGGAGCCAGAGAAGTGATTCTTCAGCCTCAATTCCAAGTCCTCCCCCATCCTCACCTCCACGTACACCAAAAACACCCTGAAGTGGACAGACTGGGACTTGCTGACAAGAGAGAGCCTTAATATGGCGACCACAAACAATGGACTGTTCAGTAGAAGGTTTAGGAATTTCTTGACGGAGTCTATGTCTAGAGAGAGCCCACATGTTCCTTAACATGCGGTTTAGTTTGGGAAATTCCGCAGCTGGGAGTGAACTTGGGCATGGCTCATCCCCTGAGAACCAGCTGCCCCTGAATTGACCAATCCCAGAATTTTAGCAGAGGTCCCAATTGCAGACACACAGGCGGTATGCTGCACAACTCCAGGGGGCGCTATTTACTTAGTCTAAATTTTTGATTTTCTGAAACCTAGAGTCTTACCAGCTCTGTTCCTTAGACTAATCAAGTCAGCTTCCTCTTTACTCTCACACTTTCGTGGCCGGTCATTTGTGGTAAGGCTCACTTTGCACTTGTGGTTATTAGAGACATGTCTAGTTGCCCCCACTTGAGGGCCGGATCACCTCTCACTCAACTCCACATCCCCCGCTAGTCTTCCCACTGTACCTGCCATATGTAGGTGCAAAATAATTATTGGTTGAATGGAGATTTTCTGAAGCACAAAATGACTGAAGAAGCAAAATTCTCCAGTAGGTGTGGAAGGCAGCCAAAGCCATCAGTGTCAGCGCACAGCGGAGGAAGTTTATTAGGTCACTGCATGAAAACAACATGCTGCAGAGGATCAGAGAGCTTTGGAAAGAGTCTTTGCTCTCCTCTGAATTGTTAGTAGCTGGGACAGCAAATACATCCGTGGACCTTAGGTCTCTAGAGACAGTGTCTACAGAAATACAAAGATAACTTGATGTGGGTATTTTTCATCCAAAGATGAAACTCTCTAAAGACAGGATGGAAAGCAGTGGAGATAAAGCAGGGTCTGGAGATGGTTTGCTCCATCATTTACTAACTGTGTGATCTTGGGCAGTTTCTAAGCATCTCTGATACATCCTTTCTCCATCTATAAAATGAAGAAGCCACCCAGGTTGATGTGAGAAATAAATCTTATGTATAGAATATAGGGCACAATGCTCGGCACATGGGGGGCTATGCATTTTCTAAAAAGACAAGGCTGAGCTTTCCTTGCTCTTATGCATTGACCTTGGGCATATCAACCATGAGCTGCGCCATTGGATAAACATCTCTAGAACCTTGTTTTTTCTAACCATTGAGCCAGTTAGATTCCACGGGCAGTCAAGGTCAACCAACATCCCAGGAGCCTTGTGCAACACAGGAAACCTGGGTGTGTAAGCAGTTATTCAGTGTTTCCAATACACTCAATTCAAAACTCAACTTCAGACAAAGTAAAGGTAATCTGCAGTCTACTCTGTCTGAATTCAGCAGCAGGAGATCCTGCAAATTGAAGCCACTTGGAAACAGAAAGCAAAATGCAACTGTAACGCATTACTACATATAATAAAAATCAGAATTATATGAAAATATAAACACGATGGCCCTCATCGAAAACATCTACATAGGAGAAAGGATTACATAAAGTATGTTGAATTTCTAAAAGCAGCCAGGTCAAGAAGCAAGCTAGAGAAACATGAGTGACCTCAATGCTACCAGTTTCCTTTGGGTCATTACCAGGAAAGGTAACTGCCTGCTGTTTATGGGTCAAAACCCCAAAAGCCATGTAAAAGGAAAACCTGCTTTAATTTCAGAGGTCATTTCAGCACAAGAACTTACTGATGTTTCTTTAAAAGACATCTTTTGCTAAAAATGCAAACTTAACCTACATAGTCTGCCTACAAAGAAACTCAAATTGTTCTCTTTCCATTAACAGAAAAATACGAATTTTTATTCCAGGTGTGTTTAATGACTTCACTTTATTCTTTTTAGATAGGACATCGGAAGATAAGGAAGAAAATTTAGAAACTATATTCAAAGAAAGCAAATAAGTTGATCCTAAAATGATGTGCAAACAATTCACACATGTCACCCTCCTCACTGTTTTCTCAGAAGCCAATGACCCTCTTTGCCCAGTGGGCATCATACCTTGGTAGAGCAGGTTGGCTGGGGGTTGATTGGCACCAGCCACTTTGGAGGACATTTCTGCTTCGTAGCCTGCTGGCAAGTTGTCCAAAATGGCACTTGAGTGTTTGGTGGAGCCCAGCCAGAGGTATACATCGACTTTTGCTTGCACTGACCAACCAGCCGGCCGTTTTCCAGGAAGCTGGGGAAGGGTTACAAGGAAGACCACCTCATTAGTAGGAGTGATTATGGGCCTCACTCTTTGAGACAAGAGGTCCTTCCTGGGGACACACCTGGGAGTGTGTTCAGAGAGTGGTTCTCAGGAGCTTACCTTATACTAAAATGAGAGCAATGACGCCAGTTGCCACGATGCACAATTCCAGAGGCAGATCCAGGGTTAGTGGGGCCTGAATCTTAAACAGGCACTGTGCTAAGCACTTCTGAGCCCTGGATCATTTAACCCTAACAGGTAGGTATGGTTATGGGCCCTGTTTTATAGATGAGGAAACTCAGGCTCAGAGAGGTTAAATAAGTTCCCTATGATCATTCAGCTTTTAAGTGACGGAGTCAGGACTTGAACTCAGGAGAGATGATTCTCAGTCTAGACTTGGGACTCTGAACCCCCACAGCTTGCCTCTTCCCGCACTGAGTTGAAATCTCCCTTCCCAGAACTTCCAACTGCCTGGAGTTCCAGCCACAGCCTCTACCTCATTGCTTCACTCAGAAGAATTCAAATGCTTCTTCCACAGGTCGGGCCCTCAGGAGCTTGAAGGAACCTACGTGCCCTGCCATGTTCTTTCTTCCTAACTAAACATCTCTAGCTCCCTCACCCATTCCTCATGCAGCGTGTTGCAAATTCCCTTACTACCCTGCATTCTCTCCTTTAATGTACTTGGATTTGTATCGAGGTTTTTGCTTGTTCGAATTTGTGTGTTTACGTGTATTAGTGTGTGTGGTGTATGTGCACATGCATATGTATGTGTGTGGGTGCACGTGTTCTCAAGGTGTTAAGGACACAACTCAGTGCAGCGTGGTTCCTTTATTTCTCCACCACCAGAATTAAGGGAACTCTTGCTCCCATCCAAGGAGTCCCAGGGCCCAGACTTGGCTGCGTTCAGGGTTGCTAGCAAGGCCTTCATTCTGAGAGTGGCTACCTCTCCAGATTTTGTTGACTCTTTTAAGTGCCTCTTCTTAGCGTTTCTTAGCATTTCTTACCAGTATTTTCCCCTCTCTTCTGCACCACCTCTTTTCCAGAGAGAATCACAAAATCCTACTGCAAGAGGCTACAGCTTGCTCTGACAATTTCCAAGGCACCCACGGAGAGCCCCTGAACCAAAATTAAGCACAGCTGTTCACCTTTCCATCTTGCGTTGTGGGTTCGCTAAATGGATTTTGAGCAACTCAATTCAGCAGCTACAACAAGTGTCGCTAGGCCTTGCTGAGGGGGTGGGGCCAGGAGGGCTTCACAAGGACCAAGTCACAGACCCAGCCCCGCATCCAAGAGCTCACGTCTAGACGAGGAAGCTGACTTGCATTCACTTACTCGCATGCAAAGTCAAGCGGAAGAGAGAAAATGCTGAGGGGGAAGAGAAGTAACAGCAGGTATTTCCATCTTTTCTTGAAGATTCAAATATTTAGCTGGGCTTTGATCGGTACTCTGGAGTTGGACCAGCAGAGAAGGCATCCCAGGAACAGGGCAGTGTGTGGACAAAGATACAGGGGCAGCAAGAGTGGTTAAATGGGTTAACGTTTACTGAGTGCTTACTCTGTGCCAGCAACGGATGTGCTAAGAGCTTTCAGAAAAGAAAGAGCTGGGGCAGAGACTGACGCCGAGGGGGCTGAAGAATCCTGCCGTTCTGTGGAGGAGTCTGGATTGTATTCTTTGGGGAGTGGAATGCCATTACTTATTCAGCATTAAAAAGAAAAAGTTCATTTTATTGTTGGTAAAAACAACCACTCTGCAACTCAGAATTTTTAAAACTATGGCAAGACAAATAATCCTCAATTCATCACTTCTATAATGATAATAATAAGAGCTAAAATGCATTTAGCACTTGTTCCATAAAACAAACGTTTGTTGAAAGCCTAAGTTATTTTGTTGTAATAAAAGCAATCCCTCTGCCATTTGTAGACATCACCAGGACACCAATTCACAAAGGCCGGGATTTTTATGTCTGTTCACAGTGATGCCCCCAATACCTAAAAAAGCCCTTGGCACCCAGGAAGAACTCGGTAAATACTTGTCAAATTATGTATTTATTTTTCTAATAATAATATTTTACACATGGTGAGCACTGCATTGTCCCAGGCTCTGCCCTCATGTTCCTCCCTCACACAGAATGTCCTGTTGCTTGCATACTATTAACAACGGGGCCTGCCCTGTGGCTGAGGAGTTAAGTTCGTGAACTCCACTTCAGCAGCCCGGGGTTCGCCAGTTCAGATCCTGGGCATGGACCTACGCACCGCTCATCAAGCCATGCTGTGGTGGCAGCCCATGTAGAAGAACTAGAATGACCTACAACTAGGATATACAACTATGTACTGGGGCTTTGGGGAGAAAAAAATAAAAAGAGGAAGATTGGCAACAGATGTTAGCTCAGGGTCAATCTTCCTAAAAAAATAAAACAAAGACAAAAACTGCATTGTATCTCTAAAAAAAAAAGCAAGCCACAGGCTATCATTCATCTTCATGATGACTATAAAATAAATACTTTTATTATGTGCATTTTAAAGATGAAGCAAAGGAGGTTCAGAGAGGTTAAGCAATAGTCCAACATCACAGAGCGAGGCAGGGATAGAGCCAAGACTCAACCCTGCTCACCCTGGCTCCAGAGCCCAGACTCTTAGCCAGCGCTCCTCACACACTGATGTGTGTGTCAGTGCATGTGAACGGCCTGGGCATCTGGTTAAAATGTAAATTCTGACTCAATAGGTCTGGGGTAGAGTTTGAGATTCTGCCTTTCTCCCTGTTGGTGCTGATCCTGCTGGTCTGCGGACCACAGTTTTAAGAACTGAAGTAGCGAAACTTAACTAACGATGCTGCATTGTCCCAAGCAGATCTGATATCCTTTGCTTCTTAAAGTAAAGCAAAAACAAAAACAACAACAAAAAACATCATTCATTTCTACTGCTATGAAAACAACATGGGTGTGTGAATTGATGGTTAGAACCAAAAACTCAGCTAACATCTTGTGACAATGTTATATGAGGACACTGCTATAATCCTGAGTTTGCAGCTTACACATCTTTTTAAAAACACACAAACTGAAACTGCTTGCAAGACAACACAGAGCCTCTCACTCAAGTGTCCATGTTGGAACTCACACGGCATTATTGAGCACCTTGCTAGGTGCTTTCAGAAACAGCATCCCATTTTTAGTTTCACTTGCACTTCCAGCCTGGGTGTGTCTTCCCCTGCCTCCTTCTCTTCCCCATTCTCCTGTCTTTCTCATGTACTCCTCAAATCTGACCAACCACAGCAACTTCTTTCCTTTTGAGAGTAGCATGGTAAGGTAGGAAAAAATAATAATAATAATTAAAGAATGCAAAAGTGCATCAAAAATCTATGATCATCAAAGTATAAAAATTGTCTGAGACAAAATGCTACAGTCTTAGCGTCTCTCATGCCCCATCCACCCCCCTCCAGGGTCCTCAGGAATGCCAGCTGGCTTAGAAGGAAGAGGAAATCTTGGCAAACCATAAAAAGGAGAGAAAGGTAATTCACACAAATTGTGCTGAAGTTGGTCAATCAATATTAGTCAGAGGAAGGGTTGTTTGCTTCGTGGAGGTTTCATTTTGTGGCAAGACCCAGAAGGGTGTCTTTCAGCCACCACTTTCTACTGCATCCGAGGGAAAGCTGGATGGAAAACTGGAGGTTGGAGAATAAGAGACTAGACTCCGGTGTGGAGCAGAGGATAGGATAGAGGTGGAGACGAGACTGAGAAGGGGCCTCTGGAGTCTACAGGGGCAGACTTGGCACAGAGAGGTGACTCAAGCAGAAAAGAAAAGGAAGATCAAGCACCACCCTCTGTCTGGGCTCTAAGTGCACCCAGCTCCTCCCACAGGATGAGTTTCTCTTTGGTAATGAACATGCTGTTCCCCACTTCGGCCACTAGGGAAAGGGGATGAGACTGAAAAGGGAGAACTCTTGCTTTTTTGGCTGGTCAATTAGGTCTAATTTCGTTCCAGCATTTTTAGTAGCATTACCAATAGATTTAAATTAGAGAAAAAGAAAAATCATGGAACCAGGGACCATGAAACCCTGCTTGCAGTTATAGATTTACTGTTACGTAACCATGTGACTTCAGATGAGGCCCCCTTGTTTCTTCTAGATTAATATGCCCCAAATGGGACCCCCAGAAACAGTAGTTTCCTAAAATTTGTAAATAGGTATGCTAGATGATTATGGTTGTCAAATGTGGGTTGTAAAAGTTAAAGCTGTTTCTAGAGCCTTCTACTGGTAAACGAGCACTGAGAAACTCCAAGAGAGGGAGACCACGGCAACCTCCCAAACGTGTGAACATGGGATGCTTATGGAGGCACTCAAAGGACAGATGTCCCGTAGAATAAGCTTCGAGAAGAGTCTTGCCTAGAGATTTATAGATTTACATTCTATGCTTTGTCTTATTGCACTTCCTAATTCCCAGATACAAAATCAGAGTGGATGGCAGGTGTGTGAACACTCTGTCCCCCTGGTACAGCTCGTACTTATTCAGACTTAGCAATTCAGTGAGGAGCAGGGGTCAGAGAGGGAGGCGGAAGGAGCAAGTGGCAATCAAAGGTGACACATCACAACAGAAATGAAAATGGTTTTGCTAAATCATCTCAGCAAGACCTTTCATCGTGTCGGTTCAATTGAATTCAACACAATTCAGAAGGCTGTCACACAAAGCAGTCCCAGTGGCAAAAGGAAATTCAGATACAGAAGTAAACCCAGACCTCGGGGCAAAGGTTCTGCACTCCCAGTTATGTCCACCCTTTGGCTGTATTTGACACCGGCTCTTTGTCCTAATTTTAAATAATGCCAGGATACATCAAAATATTTAGGAGGGAGTAACTTGACACTGATTTTCTCGTATTTTTAGCACAAGGCCTTCTGAAATGATTCACTATTTTTAAGTATTTCTTGCAACCCCAGAATTCTTTAGATGGAGAAAGTTAAAGAAAAACTCTGATATTTGTGACGAGTAACTTGGGTGAAAATTTCTTTTTTCAGTTACAGTTTTACAGGGGTGGGTTTAAAAATCATTTTACACAAGTGACAGAAAATAACAAAGAGAATCACATACAGAAGGGAGCACACAATTCCAGAAACATCCTCTAGATGTTGGATGTCCGTTTGTTTGAACGCCAGCATTTGTTGAATGATGACCCTGGATGATGTACACTGCATGTTCTTTACATGCATTTGTCCAATTAATCCTCAACACCATCTCCATTTGACGGATGAAGAATCGTAGACATAGAGATATTAAGTAACTTGCCCAATGTCATACAGCTCATAAATATTAGGTTAAATTGTATTCCTCAAAAATTCTTATGCTGAAGTCCTAACCCCCAGTACCTTAGAATATGACCTTATTTGACAATAGGGTCACTGCAAAGATAGCTAACACGAGGTTAAACTGGAGCAGGGTTCTCATAAAAGGATACGATGTGAAGAGAGACTCCCACACAGGGAGAACATCCTGTCAAGACTGGAGTTATGCTGCCACAAGGAACTATCAGAAGCTAGAAAAGGCGCTTCCTTGGCATCTTCAAGAGGGAGCATGGCCCTGCCAACACCTTAATCTCAGACTTCCAGTCTTCAGAACGATGAAATACTAAATTTCTGCTGTTTAAGCCACTCAGGGGTACTTCGTTACAGCAGTCTTAGTAAACTATTACAACCCAGATTCACTTTATTTCAAAGCCCATGCATTAAACCATTACTCCACGTTGCCTCTTCTGTCTGCAACATTTGACCATCACATCTATAGTAGACTCTAGCAATTGGATGGCACTCAGAAGCCATCTCGTCTAGCTGCCCACTGCCATATTTACAACAAGGGGACAAGGAGCACATTATGGACCTCCATTTAGGGAACTATTTCCCTGTAATGGCTATCGTGAGGCCTGGTTCTATCCCCTGGAAACAAACACAAACACTCTCAACCCATGATCCATGTGGTAGCCCTACAAACACTTAAAATCTCTATCATGACATCAAATCTCTTCTCAGTGAAACATTGCTATGTCTTCACCCCTTCCTCGTATGGCATGGTTTCGAACCTTCACCTCCTCCTTCTGAGGCAGTAGAAAAATAACTATGTTACAGCAAGAAATCAGAACCGAAACTGGCAGAGCAGTCTACTATGGGTTGGGAAAAGTTAAATCGGTCAAAGCACACACTCTAGCTGTCAGTCATTGGTGAGTGTTAATTAAGCTTTTGGACTGCTTTTTCTCCATATTTGCACAAGTCTACTTCTTGGAAAGAAATTTCTTCATCATAGAGGTAAAATGCCCAGGGTCTCCAAGAAAGGCTCAAATCTTGAATTAGAGACAGCAGAATCCATCCAGAGATGGTGCCTGAGTAGCCACTCATGAGGCATCAGGGGACCATGTCTCCAGGAAGGATGCAAAGACTCAAGTTGAAAAGACTCATATTCACAATTTAAAAGTCACCAGGACTTTTATATTCCATAGAATTAGCAGTTTTATGGAATATAAAACTCTCCTCTTGTAATTTTCTTGAAATCTATCTTTAAAATATAGATAAATTCATGTGAAAAGATGCCATGGACAAATTTCACTTGAGAAAATGTACAGAGGAAACTAATGGAAAAATGTCCATTCTTCCTAGTAATCAAAGAAGTAATAATTAAAGTAACCTTGAGGTGCTCCTACTAGGTTAAAAGAAAATCTTACATGTCAGGTGACATAGTAATTAGAAAACTGGAAAATATTCAGCCTTGAGAAAGTCTATGAATCACAATTTGATTCAAGAAGGGCAAGGTGTTCCAGCTGTCTTCAGATCTTTGAAAGTTTTGAGGAAGAGTCTGTGATATGGACACACACTAGGAACGCTGAGCAACTCAGGAGGAAAGAGAATTTTTGAGTCAAAAATAGTGCAGACTTACTTTGAGGAAATGAGTTTTGATCATCCCGCAGTGTTTGCCCATCTGCTCCCTGGCGGGGGAATAGAGCAGGTCTTTGGACGGGATGCGGGCATAGGCCACTTTCTTGTTGTTGCTGAGCATCCAGATGAAGACATCGGGGATGGTGTGCTGTGGCTGTGGGAACAGAGGGGAATGGATTTGATAGGTTGGTGTTTAACAAGGGCACTTCCAGTGATCTCCTATCCTAAAACAGCCCCCCTTCTGCAAAACTAATTCTAGGGCTTAAACCCTCTGGGTACTTAAACATCTATGCAATCAAGCAAGTGTAGCTTCTTTGAGAAAGCCTTCGGTCATGAATTACAAGTACCTATAAACCCCATATGCCAAACTCTTATTGTGCTTTGAGGATATGCAAGTTGGATTCACGATTTGGCATCTTTGATGGCCTACTTTTCTCCATCTGTAGAACAAACATTTTTCTACACCTTCCCATAGATTTTCCTTTTCTTCTTTTTTTTGCAATCTTGTAATAATGATTTAGCCTTGAGCATTGGCCCTCCTAAGAGCTAGGTAACATTTCCAGAATATTGAAATAAAAAACCAAAAATTCATGAATATCTTTCCATTTGCTCTTAAGGAAGGAAAAACAATTCTGCAAGGGACTTTATACCTAAAATATGATTGCCAAGTATTTTAGCTCCATTTTAGGTGGTTATTCAGGAGAAACGACTAAATTGCTCAGAAAATTAGACTTTAAAGTTGAGCTAATCAAGACAGGAATTGCAGAATCTCCTGCCAGGAGGCCCATTATGCTGTGAGTGTTTGAAATGCACATTTCTGAGCCAACACAGCCACCAAAACAAAAGGGAGGTATATTGTTATAAACTAGGCTTTGGCATTCCCGGCTGGAAGCAGATCTCTGCCTTTCTAACCCCATAACCCTCTGGTGAAATTGCTACCCAAAGAGGGCATCCCTTCTCCCTTGATATGGAAACACAGCTATCATGTGGAGGTTTTCCGGGCCACAGAGCTGGTCAGTCAGAGACCTGAGGCCCCAGTTCCTGGCCTGAACCTTCTGGGTGCTTATTGAAACTCTTGCGTCTACTAAAGTGACTGCTTGTCTCATTCTTTATTAGGCCTTCAGGGAATGATGGATTTGCAACAAGAAATACAACTTTTGAGAACAGAAGCGGTAAATCTGTACCTCTCTGAAAACTTCCCACATGAAACTCGGTTTCTGACAGAAACAGATAGGAGGGCCGTTTTAGAGCATTCTAGAAGTCACCAGAGAGGCTGTTTACAAGCAAATTTAAAATGAGAAGCTGTTTTGACTTTTACTGGACGTGAGTTTAAATCTTCTTAAGTTGCAAACTTACCAAGCTTCCCGTGCTTATTTTGATTTTTCTTGAGTCCATTAGGGAACATGCTTTTTATTTCTGCTGAATACTTGGGCTTTGCAAACCAAATCTGTACATTTGCATCTTAATTTTAAAATCTCCTTTATCACCCCTAAACTAATAGTGTCTGCTCAGCTCAGTAGAGTTTGGGAGAAAACACTGCTCCTCTTTCATCCTTATCAAACATTCACACCTCACTGGGAAGACATTCAGTCTAATCTTCCAAATTGAGTTTTGCCTTGAGAGTTGATTACCTCATCAACAAGAAAGCGGATTTTTTCCACCAAGTTTTGGGCTTCCTGGATCATTTCATCAAGAGATAACTTTTTCTTCTGCTGCTGGATGATCTCCTTGGCCTCCTTGACCATCACGTCCTAAAATAAGACAAGAGTCAGCATAGATCTTTCTAGAAATCTGGACAACGAGCACTGTCCTGTTGCTGGAGAATCATGCAGGTACTTTTAAGTTCCACAAGGAGCCACTCATGAGGGCTGCTTCAGGGTCTGCCAGCGCACACTGCCTGTTGAAGAGAAATTTCGTAGGAATACGGAGGCGGTGAATATCTTCTCATGGTTGTTTGGCAGACGAGAAGCTGAGGCCCAGAAAAGTCACAGGTTTGTCAAGCTCCCATAGCTCTGTTAGGCAGGACCTAAATCTAGGCTTTCTAATACTTAACAACAACAGCAACAATCACAATAATAACAGCTGAAAAGGAACGAGCTCTTCCTCTGTCCAGGTGATGTTCTAACTGCTGTATTAATCCTCATAACTCCTCATAGCAACCTTACGGGGTAGGTGTTATTATTCCTGTTGTACAGTTGAGGAAACAGAGTAATAAGCTACCGAGAGGCAGAGCTGGAGGTGACCGCCAGCTGAGTCCAGAGTCCATGTCCTCGATCACTGCTCTCGCCACCTCTTCCTAGGGGCATGGTGGGTGCTTCCAGACCAAGTCGGCATCATGTGGGAAACACCACCAGGGGGCTCAGTGTGCGTGTTTGGAAGATCCAAAAGTGTTTATTTTGATTCACTCATTCAGCTCACATTTATGCGCTTAGGAAAAAGACCCAAACCCTTTGCGGTGCTTTCTAAGGCCCTGTGTGAGTTGGCCCTGCCTGCTCTGTCTCATCTCATGGTGCTTTCCTCACTGTGCCCCAGGCACACGGCTCCTCAGGAGGGCCTAAAAGATACCAAGCTCGGTCCATCCTCAAGACTGGTGTGCTTCCATTTCCTCTTGCTCAAATGTTCTTCCTGGACTCTGCGTGGCTGGCTTCCTCAACTAAATGTCACCACTGCCTTGCATCCCCCCACATTTTCCTGATTGCCATGACCTTTTAAAGTTTCCTTCCTAATCATAATCTGTAATCACTTTTATTTACTTGTTGTTTACCTGTCTCTCTTCTGTTTTCTCCACTAAAACGTGAACTTCACGAGCCAGGAACCTCCTCTGTTGTTCTTACCTTTTATTATCGGTGTCTGACAGAGTTCCTGGCACGTAGCAGGTGTTAAATAAATGTTTGTGGAATGAACAAACCAGTCAATCAATAAATCCCTTGATGACAAGCACCAAGTACTCACAGCTTTGTTTTCCCGGCACCAAGCACAGGGCCTGGCACATTGAAAGCCTTCTGTACCTGTTGATTGGAAGAACTGAATGCCTGCTCTGTACCAGGCACTATTCTAGGAACCAAGGTCTGGGGCGGGGGAAGACCCATGCTTCCTTCCTCTGAGACTTGGACAATTTGGTGGGGTGAAAGCAATATATGCAAATAACTAAAATGTGTGGAACATCATGAGAGCAGAGAGGGGCAAAGCTAGGTTTTATGGATGATATGACATTTGAGCTGAGTCTTAAAAAATGAATACAATTCATCAGGTGACAAGAAGAAAAAGGACAGTCCAGACAGACGGAACAATTACATGTGAAGGCACGTAATCAGTGAGAATTCAAAATTGTTGGAGCATAAAATATCTAAGAAGGGATTAAGTGGAGGTGAGGCTGGGATGCTAGTTTGGAGTGAGATGATGAGCGTCCCTGTATATCATGCAAAAGGAATTTAGATTTTACCCTATGAATGACTGAGAGACTCCAGTGAATTCTGAAGCAATGGTGATCTAATCAGGTTTGTGTTTTAGAAAGACGGTTCTGGTCGTAGTCTAGAAGATGGATTGGAGGAAGACTACCGCAATAGTCTAGCCGGAGATGCCAAGGCACTCGTTTAGGCAGTGGTTCTGGGGATGAAGTGGAGTAAGTTCCAGAGTCTTTAAGGAGCAGAATCAACAGGGCCTGGGGTGGAACTGACTATTCAGGGTGAGGGATAAGGATTTAAAGTCAATTCTTAGGCTTCTGGTTGAAGCAACGAGTGTAGCTGGTGGTGCCAAAATGGGATGCGGAACAAGTTTAGGTGGGAAGATGCTGGGTTGAGTGAGCTATGTTGAGTTTGAGGTGCCCTGACACAAGCAGCTTACATGTCCATGAGGAGGCTGGACATACAGGTCTGGAGATAAGGAGGTAGAGCTGGGACATTACAAAGATTTTGAAATTGTGGGCTTGTTTAGGCCCAGGACTGTCGGACATGGAGAGGACAATACAATTCTGTGGGCAGTATGTCGTGGAGGGACACCGCAGAGACAGGGAAGGGCAGTGAGAGGTGCTGATGAAGAACTGGGGTGGGAGGAAGATCCTATATATGGTGGGAATCTGGCCTCCCTTGGAGTGTAGAAGAGGAATACACAAACTTTCATTTATTGTTCTGGAAAGAAGGATGAACTAGGAGGTTGGAGACTTGAGTTTTAGTCTCTAGACTATGATTAACTAGCCGTGACCTTTAAAAATTATTTAATCTCTCTGGGCCCCACTCACATCTTTAAAATGTCCCTGGCCAACCAAACACAGAGGAGTGTTTCTTTGCAGAATTATCATGGCCTCATACAAAATGTCCCTTGGTGCCATTGCTGGAAGTGACGTTTCAGAATGAGATAATCCAGGGTCTACTTGGTCCAGCGTTTATCAGTCTTCACTCGTTCAACAGGGACTGAGCATCTAGAAGGCACCCAGCACTGTGCAGGGTCTCCAGGCCACAGAAAGGTATCGGCTCGTGCCTTGTTCTCAAGAAGTGCTTACGACTTTAACACAATTCTCAATGGGAGGAACCCAAAGAAAGGAAGAATACTTATTTCTTTTGATCTCTCAGCTTGTAAGGGGGAAATGTCAAGTCTTTGACAAAATACAGATGTCAAGAAAATAAACAAGTGGGAAATGTATCAGAATAGGATGTAGAACTGGTGAGTTTCCAGCTCATTCTTGTAAACATCCGATAAATGCTAGTTCCTTTCCAACTCACTCTCATATGTTCTTCTCATGCCTCTACATCGTGCAAATGTATAACCTTTAGAACCTTATCCTCATGTGGTCTGTGACCTATGCCTCATCCACAAGGTTTATTTTTAAAGCACATGCTTTAATTCTGTTCAAAGTATAAATAGCTTTTCACATACCAGCTCCTGCCAACAGAGCGTGAGTCGTTTCTTATCTAAAGTGGTTTGGTTCAACATCTTGGGCTGCTTTTCTGCTTCAGAGATAAAGGCACTATAAGAGAAGAATAACAAGTTTGAAACCTACTTAGTGAAAATCCATTTATATAATTCCAGAGATTTGCAAGTATACTTTCCGCCATGCAAAGAGAAAGTTGATGAGCCAAGATTTTTCATTTAGGATTAAGCAATGATGCACTAACTTTTCTAAGAGACAAAATGAGAATTGGAAATGATGCCTCGACCCCACGTTAGTCTTGGGAAATAGATGCTTGTTTTCCCAGTTTCTTTCAGTACATATCTATTGTGATTGCTATTCGAGCTCATAACAACAAACACAAAATAACACAATTGTCCTTCATCTTAGAAATTTAACACTCACCAAAAGCTTCCTGAAAAGTTGTATGTAGAGCAAGTATTTTAAACTCAGTACTGAGATATGCCTTCACATTTTTAAAACTGTACAAAGGACTGAGTAGCAACATTTTGGGGGATGAAGTTAAAAATGTATTCAACAGGAAAACGGTAAAGGTTATGAATGCAATTGAAGAAGAAATATGAATGGTTTTAAAACTTGAGGAAATAAGATATTGTCCTCATTAGCGACAACTTAGATGCAAATTAAAATCTACACCATTTTCACCTATGAAAAAATGAATAATATTCAAGGTTGGTGAAGATGTGGAGAAATAGTCACTCTCCTCCATTATTGTAGGAAAGTATAAATTTTTATAATGTTTAAGAGGGTATTTGACAGCACCTATAAAAATTTAAATGTCTGTATAATTTTTTCTAAAAATTATACCAGAATTCTATCCTTTAACTATAACTGAAAAATTTTGGAAGAATATGTTTACACAGCAACATTTCTTGTAGCATTGTTTATAGTAGCAAAATAAATGGGAACAACTTAAATATCAGGAACCAGATAAATATATGACACACCACGCAATTGAATATTGAAGACGATTATTACGTACTACTGTAGAAAGATGCCAGTGACATATTGTTGAGTGAAAAAGAAACCTACTGAACAAAATGTGTGGTATCATTTGTGAAGAAATAGAGTATTTTTATGAATGTGTGTGTTTGAAAATGCAAAGGAGAAAATCCAGGAGGACAAATCAAACTCTTCTGTCTGAATGGTGGGATTGGGGAGAAACTTGAAAACACTGTTACTTTATACATTTCTGTATTTTTTTTTTGGTAAGATAAGCATGTAACGCTGTGATAAAAAATTAACTACAAAAGTGATAAAAGGGGAAATCTAAGATGTCACACCCCCAATGAAGGGTCCTACACCAGAGCTCTGTCTGTGGCATTTGGAGGCCTCATCAGAAATTCTCTTTGGGCATCCTAGTCAAGTTACATTTTCTCTTAATTTTTAAAAAGAATAAAAAATATTGTATTTTGAGGAGGCATCTTATTGCCACACATCTACCATCCCAAAAGGCACAAGGAATTCCATTCTACTCCCAGGATAGATCAGCCCAGATGGTGGACATTTCTGACTTCTGATCTCTCTCCCTTCCTCACAGGGCAAGAAATCATTGATTCCTTCATCAAAACCAAGGTAAATGACCCCAGAACATGTTTCTGTTCCTTCTTCTTCTTTCAGACCCAGCCCTGCTACTGGCTGTGTGGGCAGCCTCCTCAACTCGACATGGCAAATGCTCTGTCCCTTCTTGGGGGAAGCCCTGAAGTCCAGCTGCTCAACCACAAATGGGTGGGTGGACCAGAAAGCCCACCTTGACCTCAGGTCCAAGCTGCTTTCTCTAATCCAGGTTCACCAAATAGAAAACTAACATTTTGATCTCTGTTTGACCCTCAGGAATATTTTTTCAGTTGGTCGTAAACTTGAAGAGAAAGGAGAATGAATATCACCCCAAGTAACCCCCTAATATAGAAAAGTTATTGAGCTATTAATTTGCCCACCGTTTCTAAAAATACAGAATCATGAAGCTTTTTAAAGATGTTTAAAGGGAATCTCAGGTGGCACTTAGCTCACAGCAGGAATGGCTCTGATATATATTGCTTCTATAGTGAAAAACAAATAAGAAATAAAGATAGAAAGAAAAACTACACATTTATTTCTTTGCTTTCCTTTTTTTTTTTAAAGTAAAAATGCTTGGGTAGTTGAGAGATTAGGAGAGACAGAATTTATAAAGCCGAACACCAGAATTTAGCTAGTCCCTGTCTACTAGTTTTTGCCTTCCATGAAATGAATCTCCATCTCTTTTCGTTTAATTCCATTATGACAAATTCTCATTTTTGCTTGAGTCTTGACCTAATTAATTTCAAGAGCAGGTCCAAAGATTTTTCCTTACATAGTAGGAAGTCTCCGTGATGGTGCCCAATGAGCCTCACCTCCTGCTATACTTGTCATTGTGTAATTCCATCCCTTTAAATGTGCACTGGACCTAGTGACTTGCTTCTAATAGAATACATCAAGAATGACGGGATGTCATTTCTAAGATTGGGTCATAATAGACCGCGACTTCCATCTTGCTGGCATGTTCTCTCTGGCTCTTCCTTCTTGCTCACTCTGATGAAGTCAGCTGCCATGTTGTGACAAGCAGCTTTGAGAGGTCCACATGACAAGAAATTGAGGTTGACCTCTGACCAACAGCTAGCAGGGAAGTGAAGTTGTCAATTCAATAGTCCATGAAAACTGAATTCTACAAATAACCACTTGAGTGATCTTGGAAGGGAACACTTCCCAGTTGAGCCCTGAGATAACTGCCACCTCTCTCCATGCCTTGATTGCAGTCTGTGAGAGGCTCTGAGCAAAGGACCCAGCTACGCCACACTTGGCTCATGACTCACAGAAACCATGAGACAATAAACATTGTATTAAGCCACTAAATTTGGAGGTTATTTGTTACTCAGTAATAGATAACTAATACACCCTATTTTTAAAAATCTTTTATTGTGTTGTGTACCTCCTGGAATAAGAGTCATTACTTGGTTCTTATTAATGTGTTATACAAAAAATTCTATTAAATAGTATTTGGTATAACACGTCCATCTAATTGTCAACTAGTTTTTGAGTATCTACCTAATGCAAAGAACAAGGCTGGGCACTAACCCTCCTAGCATTTTTCTTGTTTCATAAAGAGTTTCTGCAGTAAGTCTTCTCTTCTTTCTCCTTTGCTTTATGTTTTAGTTGTTTAAGTGTCAGGAAGCCGTAGTCAGCCTGACAAGTGCCAGCTAAATTACCGAACAAAACAAAGATGGATATAATACTATAAAATGCCTATCTGAACGCATGTAAAATGGACCATTTGTGAAAGTAATTAAAAGCTGATTCCATATAAGTCAGCTCCCCATGTGCCGGCTGTCTCTCCTAGTACCTGCTTTGACTGATGAAGTCACTGAACACCGTCTTCATTTTCTCCTCCGGTGCTTTCTCTGAAATCTTGCCCAGTTCTTTCACTTCTTCTGTATTTTCTTCCTGAAACAAACCACAGAGGTGGAGGGATGAGAGGTGGGAACTAGACATCGTAGTGGAGGTACTGATTGTAACACCCCAGAAATGACATTCAGCTAATTTTTTGTTTTGGAAATGAAGAAAGATCTCCCTTGCTTTCTCGTGCCTGAGCGGGGAAACACTACTTTAGAAACTTCCTTTTCTTAACTGGAGTTGGTCCAGATTCAAGTCTTCTCCTCTGCTGCTCAAACTCATTGTTTCTGTTGCAGATCCATTTCCTAACTGGGTACCATTTATTTAGAGTCTACTGTGTAGGGAGACCTGATGTCATTGGAAATATCTAACAAAGTAAATTAGATATAATTATCGTAAACTTCTAAAGCAGTGTTCAAGTCAGTTTGTTACATAGGAATGTAATTGTATTGAATAATGCCCAAAATTAAAGGGATATCAATTCTTCTGCTTATAGGGGTTTCTGGCCCAGGGAGTGGGGTGGAAACAGGTTACATATGGCAACAGTTATATGCTTTTCCTTTGGGGCCTAAATTCTAGTATTCCAAGAAAATGGCACCCAAGGGGCAATGTACACGTTGCCACTACTTTGCTAGAATTTACAAAAACTACATTCTCTACCACATGCCTGCTGACACGTTTCCCTCTTTACCTCTTCATTATAGGAACAGGCAATATGGTGGCATGCTTAAAGACCTAGGCTTGGGGTCAGACCACCTACACACAAATCCAGGCTCTAACACTTACAAGTGCCAAACCCCTGGTGCCCAGCTTCCTCATCGGTAAATCAGATGAGAATAGTGCCCACCTCGAGCACCAGAGGGAAGCGAGAACTTCTTCAAACAGTGCTTGGTGCTTAGTAAACACTCATCCCATTAGCCACGATATGCCAGCATGGCAGGGATCCTGGCTCTGAGAAAGGAATTAGAAACAAGTGCCAAAGGCTACTATGACCTCCAGGGGAAAAAAACTCTGATTTGTTTTATCCAGCCTTTTAGAAATAAAATAGCTATTTTGTCTGAACAAAAATAGATATTTTGTCTGAAGGAGCAGCAAGACCTGCCTTATAAGGAGAGTGTGTGGCCGCCACATGGCGTGACACCAGACTAAGCTTCCATGACCGCTTTCAGACTGTCCTTCCATAAGGCCTGGAAGCCCCAGGGCCAGAGGCAATACTTTGTCTGACACAATTAGAGAGAGAATATAAAGCAAAGGAGAGAGAGGGCTGTTCTTTCCTCACCGCAGGTTTTCACAGAATGAAAGAGAGAAGACAAGGGTCAGCTGGTGAGGCATCGGGGGACAGAGAGTAAATGATGCACCCAGGAGATGTGTAGGGGTGAGAGAAATGTGAGCACAGGAGGAGTCACAAAGGGAAGCTGCAACATACTAAAGAAGCAGAGTTCCGGGTGCTCTTTCTTTCCTAGGTGTTGGGTGGAACAACCTAGCATCTGTGCCTATTGGCACCGTTTTAAATACTTTCACACATTCAGTTCCTCGAATAATTCTTTAGCCCCTCTCAGGAGCCAGGTATTATGCTAGATGCCATAGAACAGTGGGAAATGAAAAAGAAACCTGCAAATAAATGATAAATTTTGGTGAGAACTCTGAAGGAACAGAACAGGGTATAATGGGAGAGGATAAGCAGAAAGCTTTTCCGAGGATGTGCTTGGAACCGAGCCATGGAGGCTGACGGGGTTACACAGGAGAAGCATGGAGGGGAAAAGCAGCCCAGGCAGAGGGAACAGCATGGAGGTGATTATGAGGCATAAAGGAACTTGGTTTCTTTGAGAAACTGTGAGGAGACCAGTGTGCTTAGAATAAAGTCAGGAGGAAGAGCATACAAGAGCCTCGACTGGAGAGGTGGCAGGGCCTGATCTGTAGGCAGCCATCCACCATGTTAAGGACTTAGGATTTCATATTAGTTGAAGCCAGGATCTATCAATTTCGTGAGAAAGTTGTCAATCCCCTGCCCTTTGAAGAGTAGGAAAACGGTCTCTCTCTAGGTCCTATGACAGTAAGAAGTAGAGCAAGGACTTGAATTTGGATAGTTTGGTTTAAAGTCTAGGGGTTTTGCAAAATGTATTCTCATTCCCCACTGGTCCATGTGGTAGGAGCCACGTGTCCTCCAAAGGCAGCAGCCTCCATTCATTTGTATTTAAACTTAGACTAAGGCCCTCTACTAGGTTGGTAAAAAAATCTCTTTTGCCCCCAGCTCCCTGATATGCAAATCCATCACCTGTCAGTGTCACCTACCA